>NC_136061.1:1984543499-1984975999 GCF_964261635.1 Lissotriton helveticus
CTCAAAATTAATCAAGTGGTTCACGATAATTTGAGTCTTTGCTTCATTAAGAGCATACCCAGAGAGCATACCAAACTCAGAGGCTAGTGAGACAACCGCATCCATCGCCTCCTCAGGGTCTGAAGAAACAATGGCCACATCGTCCGCGTATGCGAGCACTTTTGTTTCAATCCCTTGATTGATAACCGGTCGAGTTCTGCCGTAAGCTAAAAACAAACGTATAAGGGGATCCATATATATGGCAAAAAGAAGAGGGGACGGGGGACATTCCTGCCAGGTCCCACGTTGAATGTCAAATGGAGTAGTATAGTTACCATTTATCCTTATTCTAGCCGTAGGTGCCCCATATAATACTTGAACCAAATCGATAAACCCCTCGTCAAGGCCAAACCATCTCATAGCTTCCCAAAGGAAATCCCAGGAGACCTTATCAAATGCCTTTTCCGCATCCAAAAGCAGAACGGCCATAGGGTCTCCTGAGATCTCCATTGCATCGAAAAGGGTGATCACCCGACTTATATGTTGTGTTGTCCCACATCCCATGATAAACCCATGTTGAGCAGGATGAATAGTTCTGTGTAATATCCCATTCAGGCGTTTAGCCAAAATTTTAGAAAAAATCTTGACGTCACTGTTCAAGAGCGAGATGGGACGATAAGAGCCTGGCTCCCTGGCAGGCTTATCTTTCTTCAAAAATATCACAACATCTGCTCCAGCCCATGATTCTGGAACAGACTCCCCCTTTTGTGCCAATATCATCACATCTATTAAATCAGGCCCTATATCATCCTTAAAGATTTTATCGAATTCGAGCGGGATTTGATCTGGGCCAGCAGCTTTACCTGATGGCAAGTCTTGTAAAGCCCCCATTATTTCATCCTGAGAAAATGGTCCTTCCAGATCATCCCTAGCTTTACGATCTACCTTTTGATTAGGGATTCCATCTAGATAGTCCCGGATGTCCTCCAGTGCGACCCCTGTACTACTCGAGTGCAGCCGATGATAAAATAACCAAAACGCCTCCCGAATACCTACCGGATCAGTAATAACCTTCCTATTGCTATCAAAGATTTCAATAACCTCGCCAGCGGCAGCTTTCTGCCTAGTTCTAACAGCCAGAGTATGCCCCACAAGCTCATTGAACTCATAGCTCTGTTCTTTTTTAGCCATATATATCTCAGCTGCTTTATTGGCGTAATGATTACCTGCTTCCGCCTTTTTCATGGCTAATTTCAGAGGTATTTCATCCAGTGCTTCGCCTAACACAATCGCCGAACCCAGTGCTTCCTCAAGTTTAACCAACTCCTGCCTGATTTCAAGATCTCTTAACCGCTCCCGTTTCGGACGGTGTAAACTAAAGCTCATTGTTTCTCCTCTTACTGCAGCATTGAACGTGTCCCAGACAATTCCTACACTAGTAGAGCCACGATTGTTTGCCCAAAATTCTCTAATCCACCATTTCATATATGAAATATAATCGGGGTCGTATAATAAGCTTCTTTCAAAGGTCCACCCGACCTTCTTTCTTTCCAGAGAAGAAAAATTAAGACTCAAAACTAAAGGGTTATGGTCTGAAATAATACGGGGAAGTTTCTCAATCTTTACCTGGGAAATACACTGCTTAGATACAAAAAAATAATCCAAGCGGGAGACAGCCTTATGAGGTGCGGAAAAAAGGTACTGCCTGAATCCATCGGAGTGATATAGGGCCACACATCAACTAACCCATTATTGCAAACTAAGTTAGAGAGGGCGAAACCCACTTTCCTTTTTTCCCTTTAAATTTACAAAACTGGTCATCCCACCTTATTCCAAGACCATTAATGTTAAAGTCCCCACTAATAATTATCGGGACCGGCCATGTAGCTAAATTTGTGTCTAAATATCCCAAAATATCTGCATTATCACATGTGGATCCATATACTGAGCCAAGTGTAAACTTAAATTGATTCAAAGAGCACTCCACCAATACCCACCGCCCCCATTTATCAGCAGATTTTCTAACCACAGTAACACCCCTCCTCCGGGTTAAGATTGCACCCCCCCTGGTACGTGAACCTTGCATTGTAAAGACCAATAATTTATAACCCAGCTGTTCTAGAACAGTTGCTCTACAACCCTCAATGTGCGTTTCCTGAATACACAGAAAATCCGCATGTAGAGTTTTTAACCATATTGCAACTTTATTCCTCTTGCGCTGGTCATTAAGACCACACACATTCACAGTCAAAAATCGTAAAGCCATGTTGTAATTACCTAAAGACTGTTCTCAAAAATCCTACATCAATAAAAACAAAAAATAGAGAATTTGTGCTCTTCGATTGCCTTTTCATCTTGGTGATAACTTCAAAATTAAAATTAGTTATCCTTCTATAACTCCTTTGTGTACAACTGTCCCCTGCCTCAACAAATTTACCAATGGAAGACATCCCTTGTGGTGCTGATTGCTTGCAAATCTCCAACTCAAAGACCCCCCCAAACCCACCGCCCGCCCCCACCCCTTCCAACCTCCCATATAGGCAACTAGGTCAAGCATGACCTAGGTATGACTACTGAGGCCCCAGCACCCTCCGCACCTGCCACCTCCCCGCAAATGCCCTCGCTACCCAACCATCCCTACCCTGTGCATACCCCTCACCGTTTTTTATACCCTCTTGAGAAATGCCGAATATTTAAATTAACCAAATTAGCAGAAAAATAAACAATTAACCAATAAGGTCCAAACTTATCAATCATCTCCAAATTCACCTAGTCTCAGTCCTTCCCAAGCGCTCCCTTTCACAGGATTTTCCAGCTCCAGATTCTGTAATTTCAGTAAGGAAATCCTGGGCCTTAATTTCCGAAAAAAACATTCTGATTTTTCCCTTATATATGACCTTCAGCCTCGCCGGAAACAGAAGGAAAGCTTCACATCCCACAGTCTGGAAGGGGGTAATCAATTTGCGCAGTCTCCATCTCCGCTCGACCGTAGTGTGACAAAAATCCGGTCGAGCGAAGAAAGTATGCCCATCAAATGTTCTTTTAGAGTCTGGTTTGGCCCGATCCATAATTGCCTGTCTTAATGAAAAATTTCCTACGAAAATCAACATGGCTCTGGGCTGAGCATTTTGTTTCTCCGAGTGGGCCCTTTTAAACATAGGATGCCGATGCGCACGTTGTATCTCAGCCTCCCAGTTCCAATGCACAAGCTCTGGGAAGGCACCCCGGAGAAGATTCACTGTAAAAGCCAGAGCATTTTCTCCTTCAATCCCTTCCTGTAACCCAAGAAGGCGATTATTATTACGGCGTTGCCGATTTTCGAAATCTTCCAGCTCCCAGTCAATATCACGGGCCTGTTTCTCTTGAAGAGATTTGAAAATCTGAATTTTTTCCACTTCCTCCTCAACTGCAGCCGTACGATTTTCCACCTGAGTAATTCGGTCTGCCATATCAAAACATAGTTTATTTGTCTTCCTAATTGCCCCCTGGAGCTTCTTGGTAGCCAACTGTGCCCTTTTGCTCTCCTGCCTAGCCTCCCCCTGCATTGTTTTCTGAGTCGTATATAGCAATTCTAATGTAGGTGTGGGTCTAGTATTATTCCCCTCTCCTCGACCCCCTTCACTGATCGCCATTGAAGTATTGCCATTCCATTCCGTCAAACTGGATGCCGAGTGATCCCATTCCAGCTGCTGCGCTGTCGATTCAGGGGAGCGGCCCTTCATTCTTGCTTTAGTACTAGTACTCCTGGATTTGCTTTGTCGCTTTAAGAGTGTGCTGGGAGACTCCTCATCTGTCTCACTCTCTTGTGTAGTCTCCTGCCCACTGACCTGTGAAGTATCGTTATCGTCATCAACATCTGTGTCTTCATTTACAGAAAAAAACGTATCCCCATCAGGGGAGAGCGACATTGCCCCCTCTCCGATCTGTATAGGATTGCATATCACATCCTCCTGGACCTGTGCGAGGTTAAGTCCTGCAGCCGGATTTAACGATGCTAAGACCTCACAGCCATCCTCCAACAAGCCAGATTTAGCACTCTCAGTGGGGTTACTAGGAAGGGTTAAAGGGATCACTGGACTCATTGGGGTTATAGGGTCTCCGCTTACTTTGCTCCCCGTTCTCCCCCCTTCCAATACTTCACCGTTTATCATGCCAGGAGGAGGTAGAAGTGCGTCGTCAACAACGGTAACTGGCCGAATCGTGCTACGGAGTACAGCATTTCCATCCGCTCCAGCACTTGTGCTTACACTTGCGCAAAAACTACAAGTCTCAGAATTCCCCAGGCTTTCACAAAACAATGCATTCCCGGTAGCGTCCTCCTGCAAACCATTCTCCTTCTCATTTTCGTTTTCCAAGTTTATCGTGGGTAATGGATCAGTATATGTCTTCGGAGCACCCTGAGCCCCCACCCACAAGACTTAGCCGTAGTTGAGCCCCCAAACGCCTCCAATACCGTGGGCTGGCGCATAGCGTTTTCACCCAAATTAGCTGTGTGCTGCCTTGTCGCAGAAGCTATGGAGCCTTCATGGGTTCTTTGCTCCTCTGTTTTCTTCTTTGGCCCCACACGACGCGCTTTCCCGGTAGAATCAGCGGCAGCGACAGACTCGTCAACTTCAGCAATTTTCCCGGGTTCCTTCCCCGCAGCTGGATCCTTTCTGTCTTTTAGGATTTTCGGCGCCATCCCGAGCCGCCAGGAGCCCGTAGCGCACACAGCGGTTTTACCCCGAACCACAGCCACTGCCGCCGACCAGCTCCCACAGACAGAAAAGTGCAGCAGGAGATGCAGGCGACCCATGTATGTAAAGACAAGCTGAGCGCTGGGAGATTTCGACAAATATTTCGCAATGATCATAAGAGGGCTATCATCCATCAGGTTTTCAGGTTGCAGCAGGGTTTCAACAATCCGACGGGGCATCCGGGTGAAGGGTGCTCAGCGCTGACTAGCCGTGAGCTCTGTCAGCAGCCATCTTGCCATTGATAACATATTTCTATGATGAAAACAGAACACAGGAATGGAATTAAGTAAAAGTGTAATATAGAAATACCATTCTAACTCGGACAGGGAACACAAACAACGTCTTGCATCATTCATTTTCCAGCCTACATACAGCACAAGAGATTTTCTGTTGCTAATACATAAGAGAATATCAATTGTGTCTGCTATGCAAAGTGACATCAGAAAAAACAAGCATTAAAAATGCAATAGGTCTCACAATTGTTTCAGTTAGAGCTATTGGCATTGTAAATGACAATGTCATTTGTTAACCTCTCCTATACAGATTCATGTCTGGGCTTCGAGCTGTATGCAGTATAGATAGACTTGCATCGCTAAATTACTAATTTGAGCTCTACGATGCGTCGGACGGCCCCCGGTCGTCCGACGTCACAGTGGGCGTGTGCGGAGGACGGCCGGGGGCCATCCGTCCGCGCACATGTGGAAGTCTACCACACCGCGGCGGAATTCCAGCCACGTTGAAGCGGCTAAGACTTTGCGGTGGATGTCTGGTGCACCTTACTTCACTTCCTCGTTCCATTCTTCCAGCCACAATTGTAACGAGAAAGAATAGACTCAGAGGAATGTAATTATTGCCCACTCTACATGCTGTATCTACCACAGAAGGATGAGTGGTGGAGATGGTTTATTCTCCAAGTTCTCTCTCAGAAGAGCACGTTACAGAACACATTAACCAGGAAACATGTAGACTCACCTCATACTGCACTCTACTTCCTGGCGCTAATGTGCACTGGTCCCCGACTGCCACCGTCTCGGAGAGCTCGGAGGGGGGGAGCGGTGCCCTTAATATGGGCTCGGAGAGTGGCGCTCTAGGAACGCACAATAAATCGGGCGGCCATGCTTTGACGCCAGTGTGTGCTGGAGCACAGGGGGCGGGGCGGGCAGGGCTCTCGGGCTGGCACAGAGGAATGGGCGAAGTATGAACGTCTTAAAAGGACGCGAGAGAGCTCTGAAAAGCCCGGGGACGCGCTACATTACACCTGCAGACTTGTGTGGCTGAGGCACCTTTTTAGCCAGCGATCTTGACATTTCTCACAATAGTGTTACTTTGTTTCACTTATAACACACACCCCTCGCTAGAATGCAGGATGTCCCAGGACAAACTCGATTCGCCTTGTACGACGGAACACGTGTGCGCAATACCAAGGGGGGAGCGGTGACCTTAATACGGGTTCGGAGAGCGGCGCTCTAGGCACGCACAATAAGCGGGCGGTCCCGCTTTGAAGCCAGTGTGTCCTTGAGCACAGTGTGCGGGCAGGGCTCTCGGGCTGGCACCGAGGAATGGGCGAAGCATGCCCGTCTTAAAAGGACTCGAGGGAGCGTTGAAAAGCCCTGGGACGCGCTACATTACACATGCAGACTTGTGTGGCTGAGGCACCTTTTTAGCCAGCGATCTTGACGTTACTCATAATAGTTTTACTTTCTTTCACTTACAACGCACACCATTCGCTAGAATGCAAGACGTCCCAGGACAAACTCGATTTGCCTTGTACGCAATACCAATGCATAACAACAATAACATGTATGAACATGGATTAGATTGTGAAGGTGTATAGGACATGCAAGGTGATGCACTTTATATCAAACACAGCAGCACATGGACAAGGGCCTGAAAGAAAAATGCCCAATGAACCTATTCCACGCCAAACCACGCCATACAGCGCCAAGAGGCCATATTTTTAGCAGATGTGGAGCTATTACAACACAACTACATGCAATCAATATTCATCTAATGTCTTTTGCATAATTCCAAACAAGCACTGGCAAGGCCACTAGGACCGCACACCAAGGCGGAATAGACACCGTGCGCAAGCAAAATATCCAGTCCGGGTGGGCGAGCCGTAAAGGAGACAGGGAGGGAACAAACAAGCCGCACTCCAAATCAAAAGCGAGCGTTTAACAAAGTGTGACGCGCACCAATGAAAAGCATGGGCGGAGCATCTACTCCACTTCTGAAAGCAACCTGACAATAGATCTCGCAGAGCGAGCAGCGAATACGCTGCGTTGCTAGGCGAGACCTAAAAATCATGAAACACGAGGTGGGAAAGTGTTTTAACAAGGTGGATTCCAAAAAAGACAGCAAGGTGAACTGAAAACAATAAGGGTATACTAAAGCCAAATTTAAGATTATATTTGACAAAGGGCTGCTTTTTGTTTTGAACCCCGTCCCTCCATAACCATAGAGATACATTTCATTACTGCCAGCCCCAACATTTTTTGCCCATTTGCTAATCACCATCAATGCCTCTCTTCCTTATGTCAGCAACGGGACCATCAACAGCACTTTCAGGACCGATGCTCTCTGTACCAGCAACCTCTGGACTACCACAGTCCCAATCAGTAACAAATATAAAGCAAATAAATTCGCCAAACCAAGTCACTATGACCACCAGTTCTAGCTTCCCATCAGTCCTGTGTCCTCATGCATTCTAAAGAACTCTGACTGTACAGACCATTTGGAGCAACAGAATATTTCTGACTGAAAGGATACAATACAGTAAAGCGAATGATAGACTTAGGGAATGGAATGTTTAAGACTAGAAGCGTGGAGAAAGGGAGGTGACAGTGGGAGTTGGGAGGGGCAATCTGATCCTTCTTGATGCAGTTCATGAAAACAATAGGAAGAAATGGTACAACGTAATTACTGCTTATAACCCTCCCCTTCTAGGCAGTCTAAAAGAAGCAATTTGGAAATCACAACATCCACCCTCACACAGAAGACGCTGTTCAGCACTCACCAGTCTACTGCTCAATGCCCGGGAAGACTCAAACAAGCACTGCTGTGCTAAAAAACATAGATGTACTTCATATTTATTCACTTCGACTTTTGTTTTACCTCATTATTTACCATGTTTTGTCCTTACTTCTTTATTATTAATTCACGTTTGGACACAGTCTTCTTCTCCTTACCTCTTGTCTTTCCAATTCCCATAGTTTCCTTGTAAGAATTAACATACTGTTGCCTTAGCCATTCAACCATTTTTTCTTTTTCTTCATAGTTTGTTTCCGTGGGCTTTATTTGTCTTTAGTTACCGTTGCCTGTTCTTGCCCCTTTCACTTGCATACACCAGATCATCTCTTTCCCTATTTTTAAAAATCTTTTTTTGACATAATGTTTAATACTTCGAATTTATTGCATTAACATCTGACCTAATGAAGACCAAATTTACTTTACTTCTTCCTTCTCCAGTGTCCCTTCTGAAAGAATATTGTCATACACATTCAAATGTAAAAGAAAGGCCACCATAAATGCAAAGTAGCGTACAACACCTTAGTATTGGGACCAAGTCAGAAAAAAGAATCCATAAATCCTAAATTGCGAGTAACCAATTAACCGGCAAGGTTCGAAAGATGCCATTTATTGGCAGAAAAGATTGACGATAGCAGCAAGAGTATATAATGTGGTCCAGGGAAGAAACCCAGGGAGAGCTTACATATGCACAGTAACACTTGTTGGATAGACCCTTTAATGAAGGATTCAGTATTAGACTTCCTGTCACTCACTAAGGGACACGAGGGTGCGTCTCTTTGACTGCCCTACTGAGCACATACAAACTTCAGAATGGCATGTGTTAATATGTTCTAGTTCTCAATTCTAAGTTGCGAAAAACACGTCCACGGTGTAAGCAAGGGAAAAGGCATCTCTGTTGAAAACTAGGGCAGTCTGAGTTCACCCATGTGTTTACTTCATCTGAAAGATCAGAGCAATTTCAGAAGCCGATGTGTGTCTATGCCGAGTACTCTTGTAAACTAAGGAAACTTAGCAAATTATCATTTCCATATTATAGGCGAAGCAATATCCTCAATTAGAGATACACGCTAGATGTTCTTGCTAAATTAATTCACTGAAGGTACATTTGAATACGACAGCAGAATTAAAAAGGTGTGAAGAATTAATTATCACTTACAATTCAACCAGGTTTGGGAGCTTCTGTGCAAGGTTTTCGGGCTGAAAAAAAAAGCTGTCATGATTACTGTTATTTTTCACCAACTGTAAGAACACATTAATCACCAATTCTCAAAGCAATACCGGGACAACATGCCATATGGTAACTTTAAAGTCGTTCTTACAAGTTTTAGAAGTTTTAAAAGATAAACTTGAAGTGTGGGATAAAGGGTCATTACAGTTCAGACACTCCGCGCTTGTTTTCGCATCTTTTTTGTATTAGTACATTTTGATTCCACTTATTCCAATTTCATGAATTAATCGGCATTCGACGATAAAACAACAAACTGATGTGAACAGGCGAACGCTTTAAAAACCCTAACAAACAAGTACAGTGACGCTGGACGATTTCTGTCTTCAAAATGTGGACACTTGTGAAACTGAAAAGTCCAGATTTGACTTTCCGCCTGAAAGTGAAGCAGTCTGCCTCGCAATAAATGTTTACAGGGTCACTTTACATAGCCGGGTGTCTGGACTACAAAGGCAGCCATCTTTACATTTTAGGATGCTCTGATGGTGCCCTCTTCTGAGATTACAGTGCTGCAGATCTGGGCAGTTAGTTGGCTGCTCCAGTGTGGCCCCTGTGCTTTCAGTTTGGAAAGAGTCCTGCCACGCGGGAGTGCGTATTAGGACCCAACATTAAAATTCATCCTCTGATCTGGAACATGGACCGTAATACAAAAATGGCAGAAATCGTACACAGACTGCTCTGCTCGCTTCTTATGGAACAAGCAAAAATCCCCTGCCAGTACCGCCCAGCACACACTCTCGGGTATCTCCGTGGCACCCAAACTGAATCACACTGCAGACAGCTCTTTTTAGTGCCTCCCTACCCATCCATTGCAGTCTTCACATTTGCCCAAGTTCTGACCGGTGCTGGTGGCTAAAGTGCTTACAAATGGTCAATTACCACAGCATTTGACCAGAACGCCTCCTACTGGCACTATAAGACCCTACCATGGCGACTAAGCACCTGCTTAAACCGAAGATGTCTCACAAAGGAGAAGCACAAGAGTCGCTAGCCATTTGCAAGAATAAGCTGTGCTTACCAGCGACGTCAGCGAATTCCTTTTCATATAAAGCCGTTCCAGGTACTGCAACCCTTCATCTTTCAACAATTCCAGAGGAAAATGGTTGAGGTTCCTGTAGTTCAAGAAGAGGTTCTTGTGTTTTTCCAGCTTTGCCACCAAGATGGCCTGGCAAAGGTCAGATGCCATGACTGAGATAGTCCCATCTGCCTCTTTGCAGATTTCCTTTGGCACCACCGGTCAACCGTGAGTCCCAGCTGGAGAAAGAGAACATGACAAATGTTAGACATCAGGCTGCTCAAAGGCATCTTTAGTAACAGCTTTACAGCATGCAGTTAGCCTATCTCAGTGCATTAAAAAGTAACGTGAGCAATAAATAGGCTGTGAAGGTGACCAACTCACCAATGTTCCATAGACTGGTTAGAGTAGAGGCACAGGAAGGGTGACACATTCTGATATTGTCTGCTAGTAACATTTCAGGTGTGGCTAACAGGAACTGTGTACTTCAGTTTTTGCGATACCATGCAGAATTCCCAATCCCAGGTAACGGGTGTTATCGTAAAACCAAAGGGGTGTTATGACCAGATGTGCACGAGTATGTTTAAAAGGAGTATATTACCGTGAAAATGGATATGTATATGTATCTCTTTTACTATCAACTGGCAGACATGACCCTCGGAGTATGGCGCCTGCTCTCAACCATTGCTGTCCTCATGAGCAGCCATGTTTTCAGCATGACAGAACTCCAGATTCTATTATGAGTCAGATTAGCAGACATATGTGTGTGTGTTGACCCTTCAGTGCGGGTGTCATCCAATGGCGGACACCTTTCCCTTCCCCACCCTGCCGCCCCCAGCATGTCTTTCAGCCCCTAGCGACACTGGGAGGGCTACAAAGGATCCTTCAGTGCTCGTACCAGGTGATTCGTTGTTAGGTCTCGCGACCTATCGATACGCGCAAGCGCATCGAGCGGAGCGAGAATTCAAGTAGGCAAACTGCTCGTGAAACCACCAGCTTTTTGCCTGGCGTTTTCACGAAGTTCACGTGAACCACGTGATCAACATGAACGCGCATCAGCCTCCCTCCCTCCCTCCCTCCTAATTGCATCTTGCCGCAGAGCACATCAAAGGGCTTCGCCCAGCGTGCGCTCTGCGGCTTCTCGGCTTCTCCTCCCCTAATTATTCTTCCTTGCATTTCTCCTCCCCCTCCCCAGCCAGCTTCCCCCAGGCCGTGTTCCCTCATCCCTCGCACCCCCTCCTCCTTTAGGCCCCCACCATTTGCTTCCATTTGCTTTTGCTTGTTAAATATTTTATTTCTTTACCCAGTCATTTGACTTCTTGTTCCCTTTCACTCGTTCAACAGTCCATGTCTAGATTCCCTTTTGCTTTTTTCGTGCACATTTAATACCTCCTCATCCCCTTTTCACTGTTTTCACTGTCCGTACCTCTTTAGCCTCAGCCCTCGTTATCTTGTAAATCATTTTCACTCATTCGTCTTTCTCCTCGACGGTTCTCTTACATGGAGAATGTTTCGCCTATTAATGTTTTATTGCATTTTTATTCGTAGATCACGTCCCGTCTCTCTCACTGGCGGTCTTTTTTTTTGGTTCCATTCATAACTTGCATTTTTTGCCTATACCGCTTGTTTCTTATCCCTCGCCTGCTTGCCTTCGATCTCGTCCATGTCTGTACCCGATTTTTTGTGATGCATCCGTGTCACATCAATTCAGGCTCACAGGGGCTATTTTTAATAAACTCATCGAAAGTAGAGGTGTGACATAGACCCATAGTGCTTCATCAGGTCACGAATATGTACTGGATTGGCATTTAAATAGCGCTGCATACGAGGCGCTGGAACACTTTGTAGCCCGGTTAGCATGCTGTATTGCTTGGTTGAAAGTTACTGTGAGTTGTGTCTCTCACCACCGCCTCACAGGTGGCCTCTCTGAACTGCGCCCACGTTACTGTTTGTGCCAAAGCATTGTGTTAACGCCACATTGCACAGGTCGGGTGTGAACGTTTGTCCGTTATTTTAAAGCTTTCTTATTTTGAAACCAATTTGGGGAAAAGCGTCAGTTGGTAGTTCACATAAATTAATACTTTGCTTCAGTGATACTCTGCAGTTTAGTCTGCTTTGAAAATCTCCCAATATATTTACTTCATAAAAAATCTAAACAATTGCTCACGGCAACTACCTTTCCTAAAAACATAATTGTCTTAACTTTTGAAAACCCAGTGTCCCATGACGCTGTTGTCACATGATTTGCAAAAGCAAACAAGCATTGGCATTGCCAATAGGTCTCGCTTGTGGGACCTTATAAGTATTTATTTAGTTTTGCAGCACAATATCCTTGTTGCATAATCGGATATTGTGCTGCAAAACTAAATACTTATAAGGTCCCACAAGCGAGACCTATTGGCAATGCCAATGCTTGTTTTTTTTGTGAAGCAAAGGGTGGGAGCAATGCAGGATCATTTCTCAGTCAGCCCCTTCCCCCCTCCAGTACATCTTTGAAGTCAGCGCACGTCACAGATTACTACAGACGGCACTAAAGCAACAGGTGAGTTCTTCCTCCACTGTCTAGTTGGGTTAAGGGAGAATGCCTCGCCAGGTTTCAGGGAAGCATAGCCTCTTCCCTTTCCAACAGAGCCCTCCTGAAGTGTTTTCCTGGCTGTGGATTGTGGTCGCATCGAATTTCACACCCCGGAAAACCACTAGGCCACCAGGGACTGTATTTTTTTTTGCGGGGGGGGGGTATGGGGGAGGGGGCATAAGTCTCTACTGCCACCCAGGGGTGAAGTTTTTATTTTCAAACAAACTGTTCTTTCCCTTGGATTGCAATTGCGCCCCCAGGGGAAGTGTAAAAATGCTTAAGAATAAACAAATAAGAGGATAATGAAATTGTGAGGGGGGGTTGGCCCTCCTGGCATACGGACTGACAGAGTGTGAACCCTAATTTAAAAAATAAATAAATTAGGAAATTTGTTTTCCCTAGGAGCCAATTAGGGCCGTATTGGGAACCACACATTTCTTATAAAGAATTAAAGAAAAAAAAAGTCAGGAGTCGCTTTAGACACTTTGAGGGATTTTTTTTCAATATAAATCTGTAGATTCTTCAGAAATTAAAGATGTGGATTTAATTTTATAAATGTGTTTTCCCTTGGTGGAGCCATTGCCCCCCTCTCCCAGGGAAAAAACACATTTATTATATTATATATATATATATATTTATATATATATATATATTCACTGAAAAAAACATAGGTTTCAGGGGCGTTATAGTAATCTGGGCATTTCACTCGTACAAAACCATAGAAATTCCCCGCTTATAGTTAGTTCAGCCAACTTTAACTCGCGCGCCCGCAATGCACTGCTGATGACGTCAAATATTACATCACTCATGACATGGTCAGTGACATCACTCATGACATCACTGATGACATCGTCCAGTGAATGTGTGTCCTTCTGAAAATTAAATATTTTTTATATATGTATATCTCAAGGTTGATGTAATAATAAATGGGTAAATAAGTGTCTAAATGGATGTTTTTTTGTAAAATTGATTGTATAACTGACTGTTTAAGTGTATCTTAGTGAATACATGGGTTAGCGAGTAATGTTTAAATATGTAAATAACTGTATCAGTCTCTCACTTTGTGTATAAGTGGCTGCATGGGTTGGTGAGTAGCTACATGAGTGTAGACATGGGTTATTAGTTGTTTTTTTTAGTATCAGTATGAGTGTCTGCGTGTCTGTATGCTTCGGTGGGGGGAATTACTTAGTGCATAGATACATGAACGAGTGACTCACTGTTTGTATGTGTTGAAGACAGCATGTGTGCAGGACTGTATGGGGGCCCCCCACCCAATATTAACATTGCCCCGGGACTTGCCCTCCCCCCGGGGGTTAATTACCAACAAAGCGCAATCTGCGCGAATCTTGCCGTTTAAATTTTTTTTTAATTATTGGGGGCCTTGGGCATCCTTGTGGGACCTCCTGAGCAGGCCTAGGGGGTCAGGGTGTTTCTACCCTGCCCCCTTTTTGCGTTTTGCAAGTTTTTTCTTCTGTTTTCTTGTGCCTCAGTTCTACCGAGGCACAAGATGGCTGCCAACACTTCCTGGTTTAGAGTGTTGACAGCCAATTAGCATACTGCTCGTGCTCGGCAGAGTGCGCAGATCCTCTGCGGCCATAGATAAATAAGTGACTTTACTTTGATTTTCTCAGGAACCACTGAACGGATTTACACCATTTAAAAGGCACAACTCTGAACCAAGGGCTACCTTTTTGCCAAATTTGGTGTAATTCCGTTCAGCAGTTCGGGCTGTAGCTGCGGCTAAAGGTTCCTATGGGAAATTGCATGGGGAAAACGCGTTTTGGGACCCCCTTTTTTCTCTGCCCCACTTCATGAATCACCCTGAGACTTTCAGGATAGGAGCGGACCGGAGCCCCCCACGAGTTTTGAAAATTTCGTGAAGATTCATCAACCGGTGCTAAAGTTATTTGGAATAGAATGTTGCGGATTTCCTATGCAAAATTGGTCCTAACTATAACTACCTACTAGCAACCGCCAGTAGGTAAAATAAATAAATATACTATCTCAAGTAAGAGCCAATGCTGAGCCAATGCTGCTAAAAACTGTGTTTTCCTAACCGAAACCAGTTACCAAAAGTTAGTGGACGATGTGAAAAAGGCTAAGACAACCATTAAGAAGGAACCATGGGACTATTGGCTGGTGAAACACTATGACGTAATGATGGTCGAGAATACGACTAAGTTAATGTTAATGTTAATGTTATGGGTGTCTTATATAGCGCTCGGCTACTCCATGGAGTGTCCCGGCGCTTTTCCAACCCACAACGAGCTACAGAAAAATGGCAAAAAGGAAGAGGGAAGAAACAGGTTACTGTCCATACAAAGAGGGAAAACACAGATTACTGTCCATACAACCATGTCTTCAAGTCCTTTCTGAAGACCAGCAGACTTGAAGTACATCGGAGTGACAGAGGGAGGCTGTTCCATAGCTGGGGAGCCAGACGTTTGAAGGAGCGTCCCCCAATCCTAGCCTTCCTGACAGTGGGGACAATGGCAAGGCCAAGGGATTCTGACCTAAGAGATCTAATAGGTTTGTAAAAAGCTAGACGTTTCTGGATGTACTCTGCTCCCATAGCATTTAGTGCCTTGTGTGCCAGCGTCAGTGCTTTAAAAACAATCCGCTTGCGGATAGGCAACCAATGTAAGGAGTTTAACAGGGCCGATGCTCTTGCTCGGCGGGGAAGGCAAAAAATCGCCCGTGCCGCCGAGTTTTGGACCACCTGAAGTTTTTGAAGTAAATAGTCCGGAAGGCCCAAATAAAGAACATTGGAGTAGTCCAACCTAGAACAGATCAGAGACTGGACAGTTGTTTTCCTATGCTCTATTGAGAGCAAGGGAAGAAACTTGCGAAGCATTTTGAGCATACCATAACAAGTGCCTGTCAGACCCAGAATCTGGGACTTAAACGAAAGGCCATTATCAACTTTGACCCCCAGATTCTTAGCAACTAAGGAGGAAGATGCAGGAGGAAACATGTTCATGTTTATAGGCCACCAGTCCTGCCAGTTCGGGTCAGCCTGACATCCAAAGAAAAGCACTTCTGACTTGTCAGGATTGCATTTAAGGCTATTTCGTTGAAACCATTCGAAGACAGCCCCAAGGCAGCTCCGAATGTTCTCTCCGTCAAACTCTGCCCCCTTATGACAAGAAAAAAGGAGCTGGGTATCATCGGCGTAGGATATGATCTGAGCCCCAAAAGACTCCGCCAGTACCGCCAGAGGGGTCATGAAGATATTAAAAAGAGTCAGGCTCAACACCGAGCCCTGAGGGACTCCGACCTCCAGAGGCGGCACTGCGGCTGAGTAAGGGGGGGCCCAGACCACCTGTCGGCGACCTGCTAGATAAGATTGAAACCAGTTCAACACCGTCCCTCTCAGACCGATTTCGTAAAGTCTGCTGAGAAGAGCCTCATGAGGGACGGTGTCGAAAGCCTTCGACAGGTCCAACATAACCAACATAGCCCTTCCTCCTGTATCCAACACTTCTTTTATGGCCTCATTAACCTCCAGGAGTGCTGTCTCGGTGCTAAGATTGGATCGGAAACCCGACTGAGTGGAATGCAGCAGACTATGGGTTTCGAGATAGGTGGAAAGCACAGTGTGTACATGTTTTTCTGCAATTTTAGCGAGGGCGGGCAAAAGGGAAATTGGCGTATAGTTGGCATGGATATCGGGGTCAAGGCCAGTTTTTTTAAGGAGTGGTACCACCATCGCTTGTTTCCACACCGCCGGGACCACGCCCCTAGCCAGAGACATATAAAGAATAGGATTTATCAGAGGATTGATAGACTCCGATACCCTTGCCAAAAATTTAGCCGGGCAAGGGTCAGAAGGTGAATCTGACTTGAGTTTAGCTAGGAAGTTCTGGGAGGCAGAGATAGAAATAGATGGAAACTCCGAGAGAGAGGGTCCAAAATCGGAAGTCCTATTCAACAGATCCCTTGAGGTGGTGACACATCTCGGGCCAGGGGGAGAAAAAGAGTCTTGAATCAACTTGATCTTAGTGGCAAAAAAAACTTGCCATCGAGATCACCCAAGGCTCAGAGAACTCATGTTGCGATGCATTGGCCTTAGGAGCAATAAACTCCTTTACAATAGTGAAAATTTCCCTGCAGGAACTTGAGGCAGTCTCAATTCGTGCAGAGAAATAATTCCTCTTTTCAGTCATGATGTTCGCCTGATAGACCTTGATCATGGCTCTATAGGTAGTTTTATCCTCGGGATCATATTTCTGGCGCCAGCGCCTCTCTGCCGCCTTGCAGTTGCGTCGAGATAGCGCCAGGGCCTCCGTAAACCAGGGGGCCGAGGCCCGCCTGGCAGTTACCCGGGGAGCGGTCAGCGGGGCTAATTCATCTAATCGCTCTACCAGCCACTTCTGTAATGAATCAAGATCACGCTCAAGATCACCTGAAAGAGAGCAGGGGTGATCCACACAGGCCTGGGCCAAAAGCTCAGAAGTGACTCGTGATATGCTCGGCTGGTCTGCCAAGGGTGGCATGGTTTGACACCCGAGGGTGTACTGATACCCAAGATCTGAAAACTAATCAGAAAGTGGTCCGACCAAAGCACAGGTACGGGACTAGCCATATCCAGTGGAATGGTGGAAAACACCTAGTCCAGGGTGTGGCCCTTATTGTGTGTTGGTACAGATAGGTGGGGAATAAGGCCCAAAGGGGTGGTAACGTCATTGATTTTAATTGTATCCCCATCCAACCCGACATCCATATGGATGTTGAAATCCCCTAGCACAATACAATGCTCTATCTTTAGACATAGTGATGAAATTAATGCCTGCAGCTCCTCAAAAAAAGACCCCAGCTAACCCGGTGGTCTATAGACCAAGAGCCCGGAGAAAGAATGATGAGGAGATAGAGCTATTGAGAAAGCCAAGGATTCACAGCCAGAAATGGGCTCCATAGGGATAACCACACAAGTGGCAGATCTTCGTACCACGATCGCCACCCCTCTGCCCCTCCCAATTTGTCTATCATATCTAAAAATCGCATATTCAGGAGGGATAGCAGTCGAAATATCAGGGTTAGAGAGATCTCCTAACCATGTTTCAGTGCAGGCAGGTTTTTCGAACGTTAGCAGCTCGAAGAAATCGAGAGCATGCTTGCTTAGAGAACGAGTATTGAGTAGGAGACATCGATAGTTCTCATTGGTCTTAGTGCAGGGGGACCCAGGTCCCGAGCGGTTGCCTGGAAGCCACCCACATCCCTGACAGCGTCTTTTTCCTCGACAGCGACCGGGAAAGACCACATGACATGCATCCTTACTGCGTCTTAACAGATGAAGATCGAAGGACGTATAACACAGCCTGGATCCAGCCCCTCCCGCCGCGCCGTCCGCCTCCGAGATGCGGACGAGCGCAGACGGGCTAGACTCTGGCGCGACTCCGGCGCGGCATTGGCGCGTTCGCTGATCGCGTTCGCGAAGATGTAGCCATCTTCCTTTGTAGTCCCTCCGATCGCGCAAGGGCGCTGGGACTTGTGGTCTGTAGACCTGAAGAGCGAGCGGGGGCTACTGACGCTTCTCCTGCCACAGAGCTTAATCGTCTACGAGCACGGAGAACGCGAGCAGATAATACGGTGAGAGTTTCAGCAATGACTGGATTTAAAACACAAAATACGCCGCAAAATATAAACAATTTAAGCAGTGGTATAATTAAAATCAGAAAGTGAGCTGACACCCGGCTTCCGCCTCAGGTGTTTAAGAAAGAGAAGCGCTGTAGTTAGTAGTCAAAGACAGCGTGTAGGGTGTTACCAGGCTTCTGCTGCCAATAGTGAAAGGAATCTCGCTAGCATAGCGCGACCCCTCCCTTTGTAGTCCCTCCGATCGCGCAAGGGCGCTGGGACTTGTGGTCTGTAGACCTGAAGAGCGAGCGGGGGCTACTGATGTGTCTCCTGCCACAGAGCTTAATCGTCTGCGAGCACGGAGAACGCGAGCAGATAATGCGGTGAGAGTTTCAGCAATGACTGGATTTAAAACACAAAATACGCCGCAAAATATAAACAATTTAAGCAGTGGTATAATTAAAATCAGAAAGTGAGCTGACACCCGGCTTCCGCCTCAGGTGTTTAAGAAAGAGAAGCGCTGTAGTTAGTAGTCAAAGACAGCGTGTAGGGTGTTACCAGGCTTCTGCTGCCAATAGTGAAAGGAATCAAGTTGATCTATCCCGTTAAAGAAGGTACGAGTGCTATTTAGTTTTACGTCGCGGACTCAGAGTTATTTGACGTACTCCATAAGGCCCATTTGGCTATTGGTCATGGAGGACGGGTCAGGATGTTGAAAGAACTTTCACCCAAGTATAAGAACATTACCCGTCATGATATTGAGCTGTACATTCACCTTTGTAAGCCTTGCCAGAAGAAGCAAAAAGGTGTTAAAAAGGTGTTGTGGTCAAGCCAATGGTTTTTTCAGAATTCAACTCCTGTTGTCAGGTCGAGCTCATCGATTTTCAGTCCCATCCTGACAGAGAGTACAAGTTTATAATGGTGTACCAAGATCATCTCACTAAGTTTGTAGCTCTCAGGGCTCTGAAATCAAAGAGAGTGGAAGGAGTAGCCTACAAGCTTGTCGACATATTTACGTTGCTTGGTGCTCCAACGATTCTACTGTCCGATAATGGCAGGGAATTTGCAAACAATGTGGTAAGCAGCCTAAAGGAGTATTGGCCCACCTTGAAGATCGTCCATGGTAAGCCGCACCACTCACAAAGTCAGGGGAGCATCGAAAGAGCTAATCAGGACATTGAAAATATGCTGTGTGCTTGGATACAAGATGAAAAAACTAGCTATTGGAGTGAGGGATTGCGGTTTGTCCAACTTATGAAGAACAGAGCTTTTCATTCTGGGATTAAGAGGTCACCATACGAAGCTCTGTTCGGCTGCAAAGCTAGAGTAGGTCTCTCGACGTCGTCCCTGCCTGACGACGTTTTACAAGACATAGAGACTGAGGAAAAGCTTGAAAAAATAATAGAGAGCGTACAAACAACACAACAGCAGGAAGAAAGACAAGATGAATCAATGCAAGAGGCACAGCTCCCTGCAGAAGACATAGCTGAGAATGCAATCCATGATGGAGGAAACCAAAACAGTGATGAAGCCATGGTTATCGAAGAGCCTTCCATTTCCGTGGTGACCGAAAAATCCTTCTTATTCCGCTATCTGTTGCGTCTGCTTAAAAGAAACCAGCGGTGTTCATACATGTCGAAAGTGTGGCCGAAACGTTCATGCCATCTGTGGACATTCTCCTAAAGTCGATGACGGCGACGAAGTAGAAGGTTATGGGGTTAGCATTTGTGCAATGTTTGCTTCAATATTGAGAAAGCTATCCAAAGTAAAATGGAATCGAAATCGAACCTTGAGATTCAGGCCAAAAAAATGAAAAGGGATTCTGACAAAAAAATTCCTCCTGTGCCGTTGGGTGCCACTGTGCGAGTTCCGATTCCCGACGTCGACAAAGGGCGGGGTGACTCACGCAATCTCTTGGCAGTTGTTATGAACGTGACTGAAGATGGCTTTTACCCACTTGGAACTGCACAAGGAATCTTGAAGCAACTCTACGCCAGATCACAATTCACTGTATGACCAAAGAACTTAATGAGAATTGAAGACGTTCCTGACCACGAAATACCTCTCCGATCTGCAGCTACTTCTCAGTCCACAGGAAGCAGCCAAGGATTCGTCAGGTGTATGGGCAAGACGAAATGCCAAAATATGAGGTGCCTGTGTGTGAAAAAGAAAATTAAGTGCTATTCAAAATGTCACTCTAGCCTTCCCTGCTGCAACAAGTAGGTCATGCCAGTTCTGCTTTGTTTTTTACCGTTAACAATATTCTGTTTGCATTCTTCTTTACGTCGTGAAATGTATGTACAAGATCAAAGTGCCAAAATAGAAGGTGTTTTTGTGCTGCAACAAGTAGGTCATCCTAGTTCTGCTTTGCGTTTTACCGGTAAGAATATTCTCTTCGCATTATGTAGGTCATGCCAGTTCTGCTTTGTGTTTTACCGGTAACAATATTCTGTTCGAATTCTAATTTAAGTCTTGAAATGTATGTACAAGAACAAAGTGCCAAAATATAAGGTATTTTTGTGTGAAGAATAAAAGTGAGTACAATTCCACGTGTTACTCTGGCCTTTCTTAGTGTAACAAGTACTTCAATTTCAGTTCTGCTTTCATTGTTTTCCGGTAAGAATATCCTGTGCTTTATTTCGTAGTTTTGTTTTTTCAGTTTCAAATGTGTATTAATTAATAAATGCTTCTCATCTTGTGCACTTTTAACACTTTGCATAAATGGTACTGGTCATTCTGTATAATGCCTAGGAATTGTATAGAATGCCTAGGAAAAGTATGTAACATTTTCACAAAAAACTTATATTTCATAGTTTGCCGAAAACTATCAGGCATTCTATACATTACCTAGGCATTCTATACAATACCGGGATTTCACACTGACTGTAACAAATACATGTATTAGCGAGTAATGTTTAAATATGTAAATATCTGTATCAGTGTCTCACTTTGTGTATAAGTGGCTGCATGGGTTGGTGAGTGGCTACACGAGTGTCTATATGGGTTATTAGTTGTTTTTTTGAGTATCAGTAAGAGTGTCTGTATGGTTTGGTGGGGGGTATTACTTAGCGCATAGATGCATGAATGAGTGACTCACTGTTTGTATGTGTTTTGACTGGGCTGTATGGGTGGATTAGTGTGTGTATGGGTGTGTTAGTGAGTGAATGACTGTTTCAATAGTATATTTATGAGTAACTACATATGTTTTAAACTAGTATATGTGAGTATTGATGTATATAAGTGAGTATATGTGAGAGTGAGAGATTGAAAAAGTTCCTGTATAAATAAGTATGTGTTTCTAAAAGTGATTGTTTAAGAGAGTAATTATGTGTACGTTTCTGTAGAAGTAAGTGTAGTGTGTGTATAGTTGTATATGCAAGTAAATGGTTGTTTGATAGTTTATTTGCATGTGTGAGTATGTGTGTGCGTAAGTCTATGGATGAGTGTCGGTGTGTAACAGGATGTATAGGTGTAGGAGTACATATGATGAGTGAGTACATGTATGAGTGACTATATAGAACTATTGGTGAATGAGTGGATGTGTATGTAGATTTTGGAATTACTGAATATGTTGCTGTAACTGGTATTGGTATCTCCATTTTTTTGAAAATGTTATTTTATATTTATGAATGTGTGTATCAAAGGTTATATTACGGTGAGAGGAGGTCTGCCACTCTTTCACAAGGATGATATCTTCAGTGATGTCATCAGTGATGTCATTTGAGATGTCATCAGTGATGTCATGAGTGATGTCACTGACCATGTCATGAGTGATGTAATATGTGACGTCATCAGCAGTGCATTGCGGGCGCGCGAGTTACAGTTAGCTGAACTAACTATAACGGGGGAATTTCACTGGTTTTGTATAAGTTAAATGTCCAGCTAACTACAACATGTGTGGAACCTATGGTTTTTTCTGTGAGTTTCTATGGTTTTATTAAATGCTAAATCCTAACTATAACGTGGCTGAAACCTATGTTTTTTTTCAGTGAATTTCTAAGGTTTTTTAAATGCTAATTCCTAACTATAACATGGCTGAAACCTATGGTTTATTTCAGTGAATTTCAAAGGTTTTGTAAATTAAATGCATTAATTGTTATTTTTTTATACTGATTTACTACATTGTTTTAAACTATTTATTTTTAGATATTTTATTTTTTAAATTACATTACATATTTTAATTAGAAATTGAAAAAAAATGTTTTTAAAAAGATTGAAATTGTAATATGTTTTTTTTACTTTATATATATTTTTAATTTATATATATTTTATATAGCAGGCAATGATATCCTATGGAAGGAAATTCAAGTTACTGGTAAGTACGTTTAAAATTACTTTTCAGGATCAGTACTGGGCTGAAAGATGCAGCACTGAGGTCTCTCCTGATAACAGGTGAGTAAATCGGAATTCATAGTTCGGTGGATTTTAGAGGAATATTTTGCTCAATAGTGAAGGACGGGGGTGGGGCCTGAGGTGATATGTGTGCAAACACGCCCTGTGGCACGTTTTAAGTTGGGGAATAAATTCCTCTTCAATCCAGAGGTCCCCTGTGGGCCAACTAGCCCACCAGGTACCTCCAGTATGCGCCAGGAAGGTTGCCTTGCCCCTCTCCTGTGGCCTCTTATGGCCCCGGGAACCCCATCCCCCGGGGCCGTTTTTTATTTCTTTTTTTTTTTTGTCGAGGGGGGGCCGCGTGGCCCCCCTCCCGAGCCACTACTAGCCCCGGGGACCCCATCCTCGGGGCTGGCCCTCCTCGTTGGGGGCCGTGGGGGGAGTCCCCAATCCCCCACGGTCCCAGCCGGCTCCCCATCTCCTGCGGGAGCCGGCATTGCTTTTCCATATGGGGGAGCAGCTAACATGCTGCTCCCCATGTGGAAAAGCAATCTTCTTTCCTATTTAGAAGAGAGAGCAGGTTTCCTGCTCTCTTTTGCAAATAGAAAAGCAGTTCGCAATGATATGACGGGAGCCGCGAGGCACCCGCCCTGTCATTGCAAACGGCAGTGACCCGGGGGTGGGCACCCCGGAACACTGGAGGAGCCGGCCCTTGGGGGTGGCAGTCCCCACGGCCTACAGAGCCCCCCCAACCCAAGTTTGAGTAGCCCCAGGGGGTGGCGGTCCCCGGGGTTGGGGGGGCATGAGAACCCCCTACCCGATTTCATTAAGCCCCGGGGGGTGGCGGTCCCTGGAGCTGCACATAATTATGCAAAGCCCCGGGGGGTGGCGGTCCCCAGGGTTGGGGGGCCCCTTTGGGCCCCCAATATCATTTATTCATTGCCCCCGGGAGCGTAAAAACAACAACAACAAAAAGTACTTATTTTTTTTAATCAGCAGGTTGCGCGCATCCTACGCGCATTTTGCGATTTAAAAAATAAATAAATTTTTTGGGGCCTTGGGGGTCCTTGTGGGACCCCCTGAGCAGGCCTAAGGGGGGTCAAGGTGTTTCTACACTGCCCCCTTCTCGCGTTTTGCGAGGTTTTATTTTAGGTTTCTTGTGCCTCAGTTCTACTGGCTGACAGCACTTCCTGGTTTGGAGTGTTGACAGACAGTTGACAGCCAATTAGCATGCAGCTCGTGCTCGTAAGGGTACGCATATGATCCTCGGAGGGTACGAGTACCCTACTTCGTCCATAGATATATCTATGATTTTACTTTTGATTTTCTCAGGAACTACTGCACGGATTTACACCCTTTAACAAAAAGCGTGATTTGTGAACCAAACTCTACCTTTTTGCCAAGTTTGGTGTAATTCCGTTGAGCAGTTCGGGCTGTAGCCGTGTCTAAAGGTCCCTATGGAAAATTGCATGGGGAAAACACACCCCATCTTCTTGGAGAATTTTGGGAAGATTCGTCAACCGGCGCCAAAGTTATTCCAAATAGAATGTTGCGGATTTCCTATGGAAACTAGGTCCCAACTATAACTACCTACTGGCAACCGCCAGTAGGATGGATGGATATGGATATGGAGATATATATCTCCATATCCATCCATCCTACTGGCGGTTGGCGGTATATATATATATATATTTACAGTTTGTACCTGAAACAGATCAGACTAAAAATGTGGCAACATGTGTTTGCACATAGTGGAAGGCCCTGAACAAAGTTTGACTAGTCATTATTTAGTTGCTTCTATATGTATAAATGTATTTGGTTGCTATACTATTGCTACTGATGTGAAATCTTTGGCCAGGCAGTATTATTGTGTTTTCAAATCATAAATATTGTAACAATGTTAAAAAACTACTGCACAATTTGCCTTTACTCATAGCATAATTTAGTCAACTCTGTTGCATAATTTGGTGCTCTGCTGCCGCATAATTCCAGTGACCCCAGTTCATAGCACTGAGTTTTCTCAAGGAGCACGCCTGCACACAAAGATGCTGGGGATGTTATGTAAGTGTGTGCTTCTTGAGATCAAGGGTAGATTTGTAGCTCTGAGAAATTATTTATACTGGCACCGGTCCATTATATCCCCCAATCATAAAGTTTTCCATAAGCGATGACAAAGTATGCTGTGGAACTGGGTATGTGGCAAGGCGCAGTCATATTATCTTCAGTGTTTTTGTAGAAGCTGCAGATGCAGCTAACTATATAAGTAATCTTGTGTTTATTTACTGTTGTACACATCTCACACAAGCACACACTCAGACGGATTTAGAACAATACTTCTGCCTTCTACATAGGACAGTGTTTTAGAAGGAAGGTTTTAGCCAGTCAGCAGATACGGCACTCAATGGATGACTGCTGCCCAGTCCCTAACTCTGTGTATGGAGATCAGATTCTCAGATAGCATCCAAGGGAGAGGAAAATAGAGTATGGAAGTGTTTTTTTAGTCTATGGAGTTCCAACCAACAACTCATCTTCCAGCGATTCTGAGAGACATGATGATGGTAGTTGCACTGTCCCTTCACAAGTCTGTGCAGTGGAGCGATCATAGCTGGGTATATCAAGCCACAGAGCAGGGACGTACAGCGGCAAGCACAGACGGAGTGATCTATTGGCAGTCCACCAATTTAGTTCAGCCCTAGATTCCACCGTTCACTGGTGGCGACACTGGATGTAAAGTCGATACCGACCATTTTTTTGCCGATCGACTACGTCCATCTCTTTTTGGATGTTGACTTCATTGAGCAAATTGTGCAGCAAATAAACTTGCATGCAGAACAATTTCTGAGGGAGCATGGAAGCAGTCAAGGGTCTCATTCTAGAGCACACCAGTGCCAGTGGACTTCCATTTCACTTGGAGACGACTATATTTTTGGGTCTTGCACTTAAAACGTGGTTAGTGCACAAACCAAGTCTCTAGTCCAGGTATGCTCACATGGTTAGAGTAACACCCATCTTCGCACCATATAGGAGCAAAGACCAGTTTTTAGGTACTGCTCCGTACACTGAATTTCAATTACAATTCTGAAGCATTGCCCCACGATCATCCAAACCATGACCGGTTGTTCAAAATTCAGCCTGTTGTATAGAATTTGTCTGGCAGGTTTCCAGAGCTTTATACTCTTGGAAAAAATATAGCCATTGATGAGTTCTTGATCCTGTACAAAGGGCGTCTGCTAATCAGGCAGTACATTGCGAGCAAAAGAGCTTGTTATGACATCAAGTTGTATATGCTGTGTAACAGCTCTATTGGCTATGCATACAGCTTGAGCATGTGTACAGCTAAGTACTCCACCTTAAACCCTGTAGGATGCCCTCCTATGCTAGGAGTCACAGGAAAGTTTGTATGGGAGCTTTTCCAGCCATTCCTTCACAAAGCGAATAACCTTTATGTGGACAACTTCTTTAGTGGCATGCAGTACAGTTTGTTGTTGCAGCAAAGAATTCCGCAAGAGCTTGTTTGTAAAAAGCTCCAGAAATCCCAGAGCATTGCTTTGCATTCTACTAAATTGTTTGCAGTTAAGTTCTCTGTTAGGTGTGATGGGTATGTGCTCACTTCAACTCATGATGAGAGCACTTAACCCATCCGTTTGGGCCAGATGGCAGAAGTTCACAAGCCCACCTGTATACTGGATTACAACAAGTACATGTGCAAAGTGGATAAGAACGACCAGATTCTTCAGACATACAATGCGAGCTGTAAAACTTGCACTTGTTATAAGAAGCTGTTTACCCACCTGATCCAGGTGGCAACATACAATATGTATGTTGTTTATTGACAGACAACCACAAGAAGACTCACGTTTTTCCTTGACTTTCAGTTGACCATGTTGAAAGTCTTCCTGCTACAGAAGCTGCAGCCTCCACTACATATACTCTGGAGGTCGTGGCAAGGCTGCAGGATCGTCACTTTGCCTACAGTATTCCTGCAATGGTTAAAAAGACTCGACCATGTCATTGTAGAGTCTGCTCAAAGCAAGGAAAGAGGAAGGAGAGTCATGTTTAGTGTCCCCATTGCCCATCTCAGTCAGCCCTGTGTTTTCCTACCTACTTTTTTTGTTGCACTATACAAAAGGGGCCAGTGCTTCACTAGGTAAGCAGTTGTAAAAATGTGTCTCCTCTACTTGAGAAAATCATGGGCTTGCTTATGGCTTGCTCAGCACCTTTATCTGCCATCAGAACATGGAAGGTGTTCGGTTCGCCGAATGACAAGTGCATTATTGCATTATGGTCCTCACACTGCACACAATGGCGGACAGATCATAAGCCACCCCGTCACAGAGTACCCTGGGTGGCAAAAACTTAAAGATTTGACTAGTTTTTAAGTGCTCTTTAGGGCACGTAGGCCGTCTTCCCCAGCACATGTGCCTTAGTTTCAAAGCTAGCACTGCTCACTCAGTTAGAGGACTGTGGCCTTGCATGGCATTTTTGACACCCCCCAACTTGCATCCACAAACTGCAAGGAGTTGGATTTAGCACAGTGAGTGCGCTAAAGGTGCATGAAAGACTAGTCTTCCAGAACATCATATGGCTGTCATGGTAGCCAGGAATGAAGGTTCACTAGGCATATGTTTAATAATCCTCACAATGTCGACGGAGGTAGCAAAAACGTAGTAATGCTTTTTTTTCCATTTGTAAAGGTTGTTGACTCAACAACCGTAAACATATCTGGCCATATATGTGTAAAGCTTTGCTTGTGGTGTGCTTGTATGCAAGCTGGTTGATGACTGTGTGAGAGTTGTTTTGATGGGGGGTGGGAGGAGTCCATCCTGTGGCATATGAGTGTGAAATTGGCCCTTGAATTGCAGAGGTATGTTGATGCAAGTCCACTGATGTGCTGGATTGGGCCCATGGTTGGCAATATGAAAGTCTTGTGTGTGGTGCATAAAAGGCGTGCGAATGGCTTATTAAAGCAGTTGATGCCTTGTTGCGGCTTGATCGCTCACCGTCACTGGGCTTGATTTCAATATTCTGAGATTGTGATTAGTAATTGTTCTTTGGAGCTAGTAGTTCTGGAGGTAGCAAAACCTACCTATATGAGAGTTGGTTTTACTTTGAAAGTTCAGTAACAACCTCTCATTTTTTGGGACAACCGAACAACCGCAGGTGTTCAGGGTAGTATAACTTGTATTGATTCCACTCACTTTCCCATAATGTCCTGCAAAACTTGAAAGTTTGCATAAATAGCTAAGATTACTCCTTTATTTAAATGTTGTGATGGGTATTGCTGAAATCTGTTGCAGTCGACAAATTGTGCAAACACCCAGCATTTCCACATGTCTCCACATCAAAAAGGAACCCAAGTTTGGTGGATGGTTCTAGCGCCCATGATTTGAAAGTGCTAAAAATACAACATAGACACATTACAATGTTCCACTGAAAACAACCCTGTTTTTGCAATGTGGGTAGCTGTGCGTTTGGGGGCTTGTCTGTGCCTCCACCCAGATAAACCTACAAAACCCACACATTTCCGGAGACTAGACAAGCAGGAGAGACCAGGGGTGCATGAATGACTTATGTGATTCTCACTAGGTAATTTTACTCAGAAGCCATTGAGCAAATGTTACCATTGGTTTATAAAAAATAAAAAAAACATTTTCCTAACATTTCTGTGACGGCAAGTTCTGAATCTGCGGGAGTCCTCAAGTAGGCCAAGAGACCTCAACACAAAAGGCCCAATAACGCTACATTGAGAGATAAGCCATTGGTGTATGCTGCAGAACTTGCGGCCGTGCTGTTGCACCACCCATGCACAAGTTCGAACCAAACTAGACAACCAGCAAATTCCAGGGTGGTGAGCCTTGCGTGGATCCCACAAGGTTTTCTTACCCACACTGTACAGCAAACTTTAAACTTTGTCTGAAATCACGCATTTTCTTTATATTTCTGTAATGGAAACTTCTGTCATCCGCAGGACTCCACAAAATTATTACCATCTAGTGTTACTCCATTTGTGTTGATAAGAACACTGCACAACTTGTGTGGCTGGACCTACTGCCTGCAACAGGAACAGATCAACCCGAGGTCAGTGGGATGGTGGGGTTGATGTAGAGTGGAGTAGAGCGCAGGGGTGAAGTGGCGTAGATCGCAGGGGTGAAGTGGGGTAGAGTGGCAAAGAGTGCATTGGTATAGATTGGTGCAGAGTGCAGTGGCAGAGAGTGCTGCGGCATAGAGGCAAGAACTGCACAGTGCAGTGGAGTAGAGTGGCATAGAATGCAGTGGCATAGAATGCAGTGGCATAATATGCAGCAGTATAGAGTAGAGTAGTGTATAGTCCATTGGCACAGAGTGCAGTATTGCAGAGTAGAGTGTCGTAAAGTGCAGTGGTATAGAGTGTCAGAGTGCAGTAGAGTGCAGTGGTGTAGAGTAGATTGTTTCAGATCAGAGAGGAGTGGTGCAGAGGCATAGTTTGTACTGGCATAAAATGGTGTAGAGTGCAGTGGTGCCGAGTAGATTAGGGTGACATACAGTGGATAGGCTTAGGGAGCAGGGGCATAGAGTTGAGTGGTACAGAGTAGAGTGCAGTGGCGTAAAGTGCACTGTTGCACAGTGGAATGGAGTTCTGTAGAGTAGAGTGGCCTACACTGGAGTGTCGCAGAGTGCAGTGGTGCGGAGTGCTGTAGAGTGCACTGGTACAGAGTTGAGTACTGCAAAGTAGAGTGGGAAAGAGTGCAGTGGCCTTGACTGCAGTGGCACAGAGTGCAATGGTCTAGACTGCAGTGGTGCAGAGTGCAGTGGCCTAGACTGCAGTGGTGCAGAGTGCAGTGGCCTAGACTGCAGTGGCGCAGAGTGGAGGGCAGTGGCGTAGAGTGCACTGTTGCACAGTGGAATGGAGTTCTGTAGAGTAGAGTGGCCTAGACTGGAGTGTCGCAGAGTGCAGTGGTGCGGAGTGCTGTAGAGTGCACTGGTACAGAGTTGAGTACTGCAAAGTAGAGTGGGAAAGAGTGCAGTGGCCTTGACTGCAGTGGCACAGAGTGCAATGGCCTAGACTGCAGTGGTGCAGAGTGCAGTGGCCTAGACTGCAGTGGTGCAGAGTGCAGTGGCCTAGACTGCAGTGGCGCAGAGTGGAGGGCAGTGGCCTAGACTGCAGTGGCGCAGAGTGGAGTGCAGTGGCGCAGAGTGGAGTGCAGTGGCGCAGAGTGCAGTGGCGCAGAGTGCAGTGGCGCAGAGTGCAATTGAGTGGTGTAAAGTATAGTGGTGTAGAGTGAAGTTGAGTGGAGTGGTGCAGAGTACAGTGGAGAGTATGCATGGTGTGGTAGCACACTGCCATTACAGAAAACACATTTTCAAATGAAATGACCATTACATTTGCACAGACATACAGGTTTACTAATAAAACTATACAGTTTACAAATACTTCCACAGATCAGTTCAATGCTGTGCGATAGAAAAATGTTTTTTCCTACCCCCAATATCCAGCAAGATTGTTACGTAAGTCCTCTCACTTTGAAGTTAGAGAAAGAAAAGTAAACACCAAGCCTGACATTTGACCGCGGTCTTTGAATGCACAGCAAATGTGACAAGATAGGAAGAAGATTAACAGGCTTGTTTGCAGAAAGGAGCTCTTGTGGAAGAATACAGGGAGAGGCAATGTGAAAAAACGTTTGCTCCTTGGGAGGAACAAACTCACTCTGGACAGCCTAAAACAAATAAAGCCAGCAAATTGGGAGCCAAATATGGGCTACAAACCACAAAGCAAATGGTAAGCAACAGGCGGAATGCATTCCCAAGGAGGCTTTCTGAATCTTCCCCAAGACGTCTTTAGCAAACCAGACACAACTCTGCTGTCTGGTAGGCTTCGACCTTAAAATGGGCCAATTCTTTGAAAAATGCATAACTGTGGCAAAAAAAAAATTGTTGTTTTTAATTCAGTTCTGTATGTTCTTGTAAGCTGGGAAGATGGTCAATTTAGCACAGCGAACCATTCATTGTTTTCATTGTTAAGTGGGCGGCAGGGGTGGTACAGACTTTTATCCAGAGCACTTTTTTCCCACCCAAAAAACAAATTTTGCAATATTTTCCCTAATATCTACGTAAACTCTAGGGGAATCAATAAAGCCTGGATACATTTTGAATCCCCAGGATGTTGGAAAATAAGCACAAACTATCCAAATGAGCATTAACCCCTCCGCTGCGCCGAATGTTCCGCACTGGTGCGGAACGTTCTATTGCGCGGGCGGGGCCGGAACGTTTAGCGGACGTGCACAGCACTACCGAGGTAGTGCACGTGACGTCCGCTGAACATGCGCCGCACGGAAGGGGTTAAAGAGTTCAGCACTGGCGGTGGGGAACTAGACTCAGCAGTCATGGGGTTAAACTATTGCCAAAGCATTACATAATATATTTCCCTTTCGGTTACAGTAAACAAAATAAGTGCAAAGCAAACCAACCTAATCTTAATAACATAGCTGTAGGGTGAAGATGCAACTCAACTCTTAACCCTCTAGGTTCTCATGACGGAATGGTTCCGTCATGAGCACCAGTCCTCCTGTGCTCATGACTGAACCATTCCGTCATGAGTACATGCGCAGAATTTTTTTGCCTTGGGAGGTGGGGAAGAGCTTCTCCATCCTCCCGAGGCCTGTTTGTGGTTTTCCTTGTAATGACGATTGCACGCATGGAGCGCTGTCGTCATTACAACGAAACTGAAACTTAGTTTCAGTTTCAGTGTTTGTGGGGCTATCGCAGCACCTGAACACCGAAACACATGAGAGAGGTGTAGTTGGAAAGGGGAAAATCTCCCCTTTCCAATGATACCCCACCCTAGTGAATCCCTGGCTTGGGGATCACCCCAGCAGGGTGATCCCCAAGCAGGGATCCACCCACTAGCACCAGGGAGGGGGGAGCGGTCCCTTAGGCAAGGGCCTTTGCTCCCCGCATAGGCCCACTAGGCACGGACTTCTTTTTAGCAATGTGCCTACCCGTGGATTTTGGGCCCTAGCGCAGCTGCCACATAGGGAAACCTAGCAAACCTGTGCATTTTTAAAAACTAGACACCAAGGGGAATGCAGGATGGAGTGACTTGTGTGCCTCTCACCAGGCTGTTACCCAGAATCCCTTGCAAACCTCAAACTTAGTTACAAAAAAAACATTTTCCTCACATTTCTGTGATGGAAAGTTCTGGGATCTGCGTGGATCCCCAAAATTCCACTCACCACGCATTCCCCAAAGTCTTCCGATAAAAATGGTACCTCACTTGTGTGTGTAGGTCTAGTGCCCGCAACAAGAACTCTCTCTCCCTACTAGCTTACACAGAACAACCTCCGGGTAAATAGCGATGGGCGCTCCTTCTCCCACCTGGCGGCTAAGTGCTGGAACTACCTCCCCATGCACATCAGAGCCTCGACATTGCTACAACAGTTAAGGAAGGACCTCACAACCTGGATGTTCAACCAATAGCAACAGGCAGTGTGACACCGCAGCATGACCCCACAGCGCCTCAAAACCCTCACGGTTGAAGCAGCCGCACTATACAAATCCTAACTGAATAATTGAAGGCTTTATTTTGAATAGTCGAATGGTGATGTTTTCTACATTACAAAGACATCTTGAGGCGATGGTGAGAAAGAAATTTTCAATTAACAAAAGAATAACAGTTATATTAAAATGTTCAGAATTAACGTGCAAGCTTTGATAAAAATGACGCGTTCAAAATGCATAAAGCTGTAAGCCATTCTATTAGCTTATTAATAAATAAAAAGTTACTTATATGGTTTCATGTATTTCCGCAGAATGTTTCTAATAAACACAAAGACCACTGTTAACACATAATTCATTTTTACATTTAATGGGATAATAAAGAGTTCATAATGTGAACTTGACTTTCTAACCTACTTGCCCCCCTACCCCACATCAATGGTGAGTCTGTTATAATTTAGTTGCAAACGTAAGATTACTACCTATGAACTATTGTATTCATGTGAGAAGATGAGGAGGGATCCTGTTCCCAGGAGAGCATTGGACGCGGACTGGGTGACGAGAATAGCAACACATTGCAAAGATCTGTGAAATGTGATGTCTTTAACAGTGCGCGTTCCTAGAGTAGGGTAGGAGTCCACCACACAGTTTGTGTCCACATCTTTTTGCCCACGTTCTAGACCCATTTGCCCAGACCTTATGCTATTTTACCTTGATATTCTACTGAGTTTCTCGAACCTCTCTTTATGTGAAGTTCTGCTTTGATATTTTGATCTTTTTTAGATGACTTAAATGCTAACGCTTCATGCTTTTGTCACTCTCTTGGACTGGAACTCTTTAAGGATTCTGACTAACTATTTTCCACATTTCTTAGAATAGGGATTCTTTCCCTTAGGAAATGCGCTTTAATACATTTATTGTATGATTTGATTAACCAATATTGATTTTATAATTCTGTCAGATATGGACAATTGAGATTAATCTGAATTGAATTTGTGATTTGCAATAAAGATGATGACTATAAGATATTGATCAATAAAATCCTTTAAGCTCATACTAGCTCTCTTTATTGACTAAAAATGAAACTATTAATTGTGATGATGCTTTATCCGGTGCATTGCTTTCTTCTTCTCTAAAACAACAACAAAGATCCATATGACCAGAGACTAAATAATAGAGCAGGAATTAACCAGTTTGATGGTAAACCAAGATACTTTAAAATTGTAAACTGATATCCGCTCCAACAAAGGCGTATTCTCAATTATTTATCATTGGTCTCAGAACAGAAACAATGCCTCCTGCGCTCGCTTTGACAGCGACCGGTTTTAACGCTGAAACCCCAATAATCACCATTTTTATACAGTTAAAGCACTGATCTTCATTTTCTGACCAAAGAAAAGATACCCTTTAACGTGAAAGTTGCTACAAAGGTTCAGTGATTGAAGGAAATCCATCTACAAATTGTAAGTAGTATTCACATAAACCTACGAAAGACTTAACTTGTTCCACATTAGAAGGATGGTTAACATCTGAAATTGCCTTAGCTAGGCCATTCTTCAGTTTTAGCCCTTCAGTTGTTAAATAATTGCTTATATTTTCTGTGTTCCAAAAAAAAAAAACACCATTTGTTCAATTCACACCATTTCATTTTTCCCCGCCATGAATATTTACCACCTTATTCATTACAATGTGGTGCTCTTCAATAGTATTAGCATTTATTAAGATGCAGTCCTCAAAGACGTAAAACCATGAACCCTTTGAAACAAATTTAAGAAAAAATTAAAATACTGAGGAGGTGGAGGGTAGCACAAAGGGCATTCAAGGTATGTGTATGAGCCAAAAAGGCGTAATAAAGGTGGTCAAGGAACTAGACTCCTCAGCTAACTTAATCTGAGGATATGCAGAGCACAGGTCAGTCACAGAGAAAAAGTGAGCATTATCCAACAAGGCAACATTTTCTAAAATCTTGGTATGGAATGGCATTCAATAAAAATATTTTTGTTAAGAGACCCGAGAGCAACACACAAACTAATCTCATGTATGAAGAGGACAGCAGATGCTTTCAATAAAACTGTGTTGATAAAACATTTACCACAACCTAGTTCGCCTCTCAATATCTTGGCATGGGAATCCAAAATCTCCTATTGTTCAAGATTGTCTAAAGCTACCAGAGATATAGAACAAGTAGGTCCATGCCTTCGTACCATGCCGATGGTCCCTTGACCTCTGCACCCAGGAATATTATAACATCTTTGACTAGGATTAATTTATTCTTTGCATTTTGTAAATTAAATATTCGTGGTTCCTTGGGCATACACAATTTGTTACTAGCTGGCGTTACTACAAATTATTTATTTCAATTATTTCATGACGAACAATAAATGCTACTAGATCTGTTTAATTAAACAGATTTACCTTTGTATTTCTGCACACGACACTTAATTGTTGATTTAGCTTTCAACCTAGAAGTCCGTTGTGATTTACATGAGAATAATATGTTATTGCTCTGATATCAGCTTTGCTTAATAAACTATGTCTGTACAGAGAGTGCTGAAGCTTCAAGGATAACACGATACAGAATCGTTATGAGGTCCGATCTCCGCACCTTCATAGACATAACATAAGTGCAGCTTCTGCCAAATTTAGGCTTTAGGCGGGTTTTATATTGCTTTGCTTAGAGCACACATACACACTTGATGTGGTTCGCATGCAGAGAGAGCTGGTGGAAGCAGATGTGATCTCTTCATACTAGGATCTTGAGGTATGGGCCCGCCCTGCTAAAACCCAAAGAGACCTTCTTAGATATTAATATAATATGCTAGTTAGGGAGGGTGAGAAATAGGTGTTGTTAACCCTTATTCATTACAGCATCTTAGTATGCTGTCACCTTTTGCTTTCTATGGACTAGTAACTATGCTGATAACTTTGCTTCTGATAATATGTTCCCTTGTATTATCTAAGATACTGCGTTTGAGAAAACGGCATTAGTAAATAAATATTTCAAATGTGCACGTGTCCTCATTTACTCCACGTTCTGGTTTGAAATTATTGTATAACGAAAGAGTGTTCATGTGTTCCACGTAACCTGAGGTATTGTAAGTTCATGTTCTGGTTTGTCTAAACATTGGGAGTTTGTTATGACCAATGAGACACTGTAGCTAGCCTGGTAAGGGGTTTTGGGTACTGAGGTGAGTTTTGGGTCACCCTAATTCACCGAGGTTCCAAATCTCTATGCACAGTTCTGTGGGAGAACGGAAACCCTGCGACATGGCGCCCAACCGTTGGTGGTCTTATATCATGACACTCGAATTTGAATTTGAATTTGAATTTAAAAGCATTTATACAGCGCACTTTTACCCAGCGGTTTCATGGCGCTATTTAGGTTGCGATGGACGGCAGCAGTTAGAGGGGGTTTAGACGGGATAGGCTTGCGCAAACAAGAGGGTTTTGAGTTCCCTCCGAAACTGAGTGTAGGAGGGCGTTGTGCGAAGGCCAACAGGAAGAGAATTCCAGAATGCTGGAGCCAGGACAGCGAACCTCGCTCCACCTGCCTTCTGTCGAGTAGTATATCGTTCAAACCGTAACCCCTTCACAGTCGTTTCCGGACAACGGTGGTGTCGGACAAACCTACCTATTTTTGAAATAGGTCTTTTCAAGCTTGAATCTTTCTAAAACGGTTTCCTTGAATTACTACCCAGTTGTGCTACAAAGTTTACTTTGTTTTTCTACGTTCCTGTGTTGTCATGGCCCAGCCTGTGGACATTCCGCAGCATAGTCGCATTGCGGTGCGCAACCATTTACAGACTTTCCAAGTCCCATTGGAAGGCTTGGCTGTGATTTTGGTAGTGAGTGCGGATGCAGCTTACCCATACGAACTGTTTTATTCGTCGGTGACGTTTCCGGCTGTGGACGCTAATTCTGGTGTGTTCCACAACTACACTGCCTCACCTGTACCGAATGAATATACTCCGTACAGGGCACTGGAAATACCTATTGATCATTGGCAGCATCGCGTTTGGTTTGGTGGCGCCCTACCCCATTCGTTGACCGCTCCGAGGTTAGGTCCTTTGTCCATTCCAGGCGCAAATTGGCCTGTTTTGGCTGGATTTACTCCTCATCCTCAACACGGCAATTGTACCCTAGCGGAGGTACGTAGGCTACATGTTGTCTCCATTGCCGTGATTCGTGCATTAGTGCAATACATAGGTTGTCATCTCCCGGGTGGACCCCCGGGGGGTCCGGCTCTTCCAGCGGAACATGGTGGATTGAAGCTCAATCCGGTTATGGTCAATGCAGTGTTTGGTAAGCGACCAGATGATAAGGATGACTTTCCTTTTTGGCTTGCCGAGAAATTTGACCAACTGGAAGCAGTAGTTCCTAACATGACTCCTGGTGAAAAACATAGAATCTTGACGATAAGTTTACCTAAAGATTTAGCTCCCGAACTCGTTGACTGTGAGAGCTGGGGGAGGACTTTTGCGGCTGTTTATGCGAGGTGTTTCGGCACCCCGTCTATGGCTGTACTGCCTACGATCATTAAACGTGTTCAGGACGATCACAGACCGGAAGCAGCGGTTGAATTGGGTATGCGACTGTGTGGCTCCTTTGAAATAGTTTGCGATCTCGTACTTGCTAATGTCAAGGGGGACGCTGTGAACTTTCAGGTGTTTAACGCGTTGGCAGCTATTCCCGATGCCGAAAAACCCCGCCAGTTAGCGAAGATTGTAGTGGCTGCTTATAAAACAGTGGGTCGCACAAGTAAGGGTCTAAAGTATTTTTCTGACAAAGAGAAAAAACAACAGCAGGGGCAGTCTGCTCAGGCAGATGTCCAGCCCAAGTCCAAAAAACAAAATTGGGCTAAGAAACAGAATCAGGGGAAGCAGAAACAGCAGACTCAAGAATCTTATCCTGCGGCTCAAGTGCCTGCGCCGACTGAGAGAGTTTATGACTTGCGCGATTGCACGACGATTAAATCGCCTGATCGATTTCAGGTTTCTGATCAACGCTCTCCTCGTTCCTTTCAGGACTCATCAGCTCCGAAGACCGGTGGTGGAGGAGGCGGAAGGGGACGGGGTGGTCAGCAAGGACGTGACCTGCCCCGCAAGACAGACGGCACGGGTCAGCAGGACGGCTCAAGGCCGAAGAGACCGCAGTTTGCCAAAAAGAAAGTCGCAGCTTTAACAGCGGATCGATATGCCACAGATAGTGAGAACGCGGCTTCGGAATCGGACGTGGGCTCTGACCTTGCTGGACAGCGCGGCGGAGATTACCATTGTGAGAGAGGCCCTGCGTCCACTACTAAGGGTGACAGCGACTGATGTCTACGTTGTGATAGAAACAGCCGATACAAGAGTTGCTCCCCCTGATAGACGTTATGAAATTGTCCTGTTAATAGAAGGTGACATACAACGCACCATCAGAGGGGTGTTTTGGGAAAATCTTTCATCTACGTATGACATTTTGCTTTCGGAGGCTGACTGGCCCCCACCTTTTGTGCTCGTGGCGCCGCGAGGGGAGGAGGTAATCCTCCCGAGTTTCGCGAACACTGTCTCGAAAGAGCATGCGCAGCATTTTGCAGAAGCCTGGGCTAGAGTTCTAGCGCCGGCTCTGTACCGCAACCAGTGTGGTTGGGATAAATTGTCCCCATGCCACGAGATTCCTTTGCGGTCTCAGCCGCAGCCTCAACCTCAATATTCCATACGGCGTGAAGCCAAGGCATCCGTCGCAGCAATCCTTGAACAATTGGAATATCAGGGAGTTATTGAAACATGTGTGTCACCGATGAATAACCCTCTTTTTACTGTGACCAAGCCCGACGGATCGTATCGTTTGGTATTGGATTACCGACATTTAAACTCGCATTGCCGTAACTGTGCAGTACAGAATACTCACGGCTCTGCCCTAGTGGATAGTCTAGTGCGTAAGCGTTTTAAAACAACGCTTGACATTTCCAACGGTTTCTATGCCCACAGATTGGATAGCTTTAGCTCCCAATGGACCAGTTTTACATGCGCTGGGGTCCAAAAACAATTCCGGCGTCTTCCAATGGGCTATAAGAATAGTTCTGGTATATTTACCGCCCGCATTGTCTCTCTTTTGGAGAGGATCGACCCAGATGCTTGCTCGTATGTGGATGACATATATCTCACAGACGACGAAATTTGGGAGCATCTGTGTCGTGTAAATTCGATTATTTGTAACTTTGCAGACATGGGTTACAAATTTAACTTTGCAAAATCGCACATTGCTGAGTACACAGTGTTGTTCCTGGGCTATGAGCTCAACAATGAAGGTAGAGGTTTGGCTCCTCACTTCTTGGAGAAATGCGCACAGTTGCGCGCTCCTACCACACTGAAAAAATTACAGTCTTTACTGGGCTTTTTGAATTTCGGGAGGACATACATTCCGGAATATGCCCAGCGTATCAAGCCTTTGTATGCTTTGATAGAACCAACTTTTTCCAAATCATGCTGGCTGCCAGAGCACTCAGCCATCTTGCAATCCTTGCAGGCTGATCTGCTCGCTTCTAAATTCTTACTGACTCGTGATAACCACACCAACCTGGTGATCAGAATAATTCCTGGGACAGTGGGTTTCATGTACCTCACTTTTAATGAAGGAGACACAGTACCTATTGCTTACAAGTCACACTTGTACACTTCGGCTGAAATGCGGTTTCCCACTGTGGAAAAGGTTTTAACAGCTGTGCAGATGGCGATTCTTAAGGAACGAGCTCCGTCACAGGGGAAACGCATGTTGGTTGTTACACCCTGTCCTTATTTGGAGGCAGTTACGAAGGCCAGTGTACCAAATTCAAAAGCTGTGCAACCTCGGTGGATTCAATGGGCTGCGTCCTTGATGTCCATGGATGTCACATTTATTTTTGACGCCTCATTACGGTCGCAAGAGTACTTGCAGTATGAATTCGTTCATCCTGCTCCTCTAGCTATGCGACCTTTGGAGGACTTCCATTGCATCATTTACACTGATGGTTCGGCGCAGGTTGCGCATGGCTCTAAACACGCCTACGTTTCCGCATGCGCCATTGTGGTCGGTGCCATGGTGAACGATGAGTTCCAGTCCAAGGCAGTACACACGCAGCCTCTAGGGGACTGCACCGCACAATTGGCAGAGCTCCGTGCTCTCCTACTAGCGTTGGAGTACGCTGATCCTAGTGTAACTACTCTTATTGTAAGCGATTCATACTACTGTGTACAGTCTTACAATGAAAACTTGTTCTTTTGGATTCAGAATGATTTTCGTGATTCCAAGGGTAGCACAATAAAACACAAGATGATCTGGGTTCGAGTGGCTGAGCTTAAGGCTACGTTGCCACTCGTTTTTGTAATTCATACTCTTGGCCATCAGCGTGTGGGAGTCCACGCTGTCGGTAACTCGCTTGCTGATGAAGCAGCGAAATTAGCGGTGTCTACATACTTAGTTGCAGCAGTTACTCGGTCCAAAAGTAAGATTGATGATGACATCTTGGCAGCTGTTGCTGCCACTGAGAAGGGAGGTAAACATCCTACGGGATTCCCTTCGAAGTACACATACCACTTAAGTCCCGAAAAGGTTCCTTTTGTGAAAATTCCTGAAGTTGGAGAACGTTTGATTCCCAACTCGGATCGCAGGGCTAGCTTGATTACAGCGGCGCATGAAGGTGTGGCGTCTGCGCATGCGGGCGTCTCGGCCACTGTAGCTCAATTACAACAACGTTTCTGGTGCTGGGGGCTGTACAAACAGACGCGAGATTATGTCCTTCAATGTGACATTTGCCAGCAGATTAAACCTTCGACTGCTGCGCGTCCGCCACAGACACAGTTGTACATTTCTAATAAACCGCTAGGTTGTGTTTATTTAGATCACTGCGGTCCTTTTTCCTCTGATACTGCGTATAAGTACATCTTAGTAGCAGTGGATTCATGCACACGCTTTGTATGGGTCTGGCCCCATCGCAGCGCTGATTCACGAACTGTCATTAGAGATTTGCGTGTCTTTGTAGGGATTTTTGCCTGTGGTACCTTCCATTCGGATCAGGGTCCGGCTTTCGGGAAGGAAGCGAGCAGGAGACGGAGGGCCTGGTGACGCCGAAATCGAGCCCGGGGCTGAAGGGCCTACACAGGCGAGTGCTGGGCGCCAGCAGTTGCGGCTGATGGCGGTGCATCAGGGCAATGGCCAGTGGAACGACTGAGCCAAGAGGTAAATCGCGGCATAATCCCGTTCTACGTCACCCTACCGGGAGAAGCAGTGAGCGCGAACCTACGGGCCCCCACCTAGGAAAAGGCGCGAAGCATTGGAGAGTGGCGGGAGGGCCTCCACAGGCTGGAGATCAACCTCAGCCCATCAAAGTGCCCACCTAGGAGGCATGAGGTAGACGGCAGCCGAGCTACGCAGTGCCCGCCACCAGGCTCATTGCCCCCAGACCTCGAGGGTCAGGGCCGATAATAAGAGTTGACTGCAAGAGGACCCAGCCTGAACGCAGCCAGAACGCAGCGGACAGAGCGCAGCACACGTGAGCGGCAGGCCTCACTGACAGGCCCTAGCGAGGAGCAAGGCAGCGGCCTGGGGCAGGGCTGTGCAAGGAGGACCTAATTACATTCCCGCATCCGGATGAACAGGGCCTGCCTCGGCAGTGAGAGTCGGCTGACAACGACGGGCACTCAACGGCTGGGCCCCCATACCTGAGGTTGGCCATAGAGATGGAGAACACATCAGGGTCCCGGACAGGGTGCACGCTACATACCCAGCAGCAAGAGAGCGTCAAATATGTAGCCAGGCTACCCATCTGGGGCCTACCAAGATACCTATGCAGACCTCAGCAACGTCGCTGCGAACGAGGGGCAGCAGGTGAGGCAGTCGGGAACGAGGAGTGGCCTGGTGGGTGATCCAGACCGGAGAGTTCACACACATTGACAATCCCCACCCTGAACTGCCACTAGAGCCCCTGGGAGGAGGAGGAGCGCCCCTTGGTCTTTCTCTACAACTCAGTGTGACTGTCAGGGTAATCCAGTACGAGGGGGCCCGGTCAAGGAGGCAGGCAGTGGGTGAGCATGATGCAGGAGGGCGCCTACAAGACAGGAATTGGTGGTGGTAAGGCGATCTCACCTCGCTCCTTTGACAGTTGGATCCCCTAGCAACTCCTGCGCAGGTGTGCAACTGAAGATCAAAAGGGCTGGTGGGGTGCCGCACGATGGCTAATATGAGGAAAAGGGGGAGAGATCGCTCAGAGAAATGCTCGCCAAAGCCCCCACAACAGGGGCTAGAGGGGGACCTGCTTCACCGTCGTCCCAACTCCACACTGAACGGGAGCAAAAGGACTTGCCCATCACTAGGGAGTTTCTGGAAATGCTCTTCAACAAGCTACGGGACTATTTTCAGGTGCTGAAACAGAGGGTGGCAGGCGAAGTAAGAGAAATACGCCGAAATGTGGATGAACTCGGGGAGCTGCCATTGAGAATTTAACAGTCCAAAAACAAAGAGGTAGAGCTCCTACAGCAAGAAATCACCCGCCTAAAGGATCAGCAGGTAGATCTACAGACGCACACTGAAGATTTGGAGAATCGGTCATGACTTAATAACATGCGCGTAAGGGGGCTTCCACTGCGAGAGGAGGGGTAGACGTAGCCAGATATCTCCACTGCCTCTTCAGGGATCTCCTAGGAGAGCCTTCGGACTTTGAGATCCGCATTGATCGGGCGCACAGAGTGGGAGCCGGGAGGCGAGCGTCGGCTCCGCCGCCGGACATTCTGACCTTCCTGCCGGACTTCCCGTTGAAATAATGCATTTTGCGGGAGGCAAGGCTGAAACAACCTCCTAAATACCAGGGTCACCCTGTAGCCCTCTACCAAGATCTGGCCTCCATCACTCTGCAGAAAAGGAAAGCATTAAAGGAAGTGACAGCCTACTTGAAAGACAAGGGAATGCCGTATTCCTGGGGCCATCCCTTTCGCCTAATTTTCAAATGGAACGGCAAGATACAGCAGATGCGCTCGCTCCAAGAAACTTGCGAACTTCTGGGTCTAGCACGCCTTAGCCCGGCGTCCTCCCCTACTCCTTCACAGCAGTCGACGGGGAACGGATGGCAGAGAGTGGGTCGTCGTCGCTCACCTGTCATTGAATCGAAACCAGACCAAGTAGCTATGTCCCAGGAGGAGGCATCGTCCCTAGAAGCGGTGTTGCGGGACACCTCGACTCCAGAGTAAACTTAAAGAAGCACATGGGGATCCCAACGCACTGAACTATGGCTGACGGGGCGCACAGGGTGATGGGTCGGGGTCGACTGGGCTGCACGAGGTCCCTACTTGGAAAGCGAGCATTGGCCAATGGTAGCTTGTTGGGATTGTTCCGTTGGGGTTATGGTGGGGGAAAGGGGGAGCGCTGGGGGTGGGTACATTGTTGGTTAGGGGGGAATGTTTCGGTGGGGGGAGGGGGAGAAGAAGGGTTTGGGGGCTTTGGGGGAGGGAAGGGGGTGGAACCGGTGTTCTGCCACGGGAAGGGCATGGCGAGAGGTCACGTCCACGACGAGGGGCTAGCACGGCGCTGGGGCTTTGACAGGCATCTTGTTGGCAGGATTCCCCGCTGCCAAGTTGACCTATACTCATACAGATCCTATGTCTACCCCTACAACCCAAGTGATCACCCTTAATGTGAAAGGGTTAATCAATCCCATTAAGAGACGTACGATATTGAACTATTTGGAGAACTCTGGGGCCTCGATATGCCTTTTACAGGAAAAACATCTACTATCCAAATATTGGCACAGAATGAGATACCGAGCATTCTGGCACAGCACTTTCATGGCATAATCGGTGACAAAATAAAGAGATAAAGGGCCTACTGCTGGCGTACAGGCTATGGTTGGGTGACTCCCCCGTCATAATAGGATCCCTCTATGCCCCTAACTCTGGACAGGAGTCCTTCCTTAAAGACTCCCTGTCAGAAGTCCTTAGCCAACAGGACAAACACATTTTAATAGGCGGCGACCTTAACCTGGTCATGGATCCAGGAAAGGACAGATCAGGTCACCGCTATGGTTCCACTGGGGCACTATTGAGGGCAGGGAGAGAATGGCTACAGACCACGGGGCTGTTTGATATCTGGCGGGCGGCTCACCCTCAGGGCACGCAATATTCTTCCTATTCACATGTGCACCACACATATGCCCGACTCGATCACTTAATTGGGTCATCCAAAATCAATGTCTGAGTCCAGGCCACCGACATCATTCCAGCAGCCTTATCTGATCATGATGCTGTGACAGTGACTTTCGAAATACATCCCCTGCATAGACTAAAAGGGAGGTGGCGACTTCGCGAGTCCCTATTACAACGACCCAACATATCTCAACAGATACATAAACGCATCACTGACTACCTCACGATCAACGATAACGCTGACACACCTTTGACGGCAGTGTGGGGAGCCCTTAAAGCAGTGGTGAGAGGCGAATTGATAGCTATCTCCACAGCCAACAGAACCTGCAAAGAGAAACGGGAATCGCTGGCGGCCAAAGTTGGAGAGTTGGAGAGAGTACACAGCCGGACTGGGGCCCCTAGAACGTGGCGACAATTGAAAGCAGCCAGGGCGCAGCTAGCCCGCCTCGACCTAGCCAGGGTGGAATATGCCGTCCTGCGGCTTAAACACTTGTACTACAAAGGAGGGGACAAAAGAGGGAGTCTCCTAGCGAGCAAGCTCCGGGCCCGGACTCAACGCTCCAAAATTGCAGCTCTCCACACCTCAGCTAGAGAGAAGGTCGAAAGCGACGAGCGGATAGCAGAGGTCCTGCAAGACTTCTACGCATCACTATATAGCAAAGACCCGCAAATTGACAGCGTTGGAGAGGCCTACCTCAGCCAGGCGGCGACGACAGCGCTAGATGTGCCTATCAGAGTGGAGGAGGTAATCAGTGTGATTTCCCATCGCAAACTTCTGAAATCACCAGCACCAGACAGCTTCTCAGACGGTTTTTATAAAAACCTTTTGCCAACTCCTAGCTCTGATCTGAACTCGCCTGTTCAACTCCGTTCAGGGCCCAGGCTCCATCCCCGCTGATATGCTAGAGGCAGACATGGTTGTCATCCCCAAACCCAGGAAAGATAACACTCAGAGCGCTGCATATCGGCCAATTTCCCTACTCAATCTAGACCTGAAACTTTTTACAGGTGTCCAAGCAGCTAGACTGGGCCCGCGTCTACCTGGCATTATCGAACCCGATCAATCGGGTTTTATACCCAACAGGCAAAGCAGTGACAACACCAAACGGCTAATGCACTTAATAGACAAGGCCCATTATATGGGATTGGATGCCCTACTACTCTCAGTCGACGCTGAAAAAGCTTTCGACAGAGTGGACTGGGGGTTTCTGGACAAAACGCTAGCACACTTTGGCATAGGGGACCGCTTCCGGGCCTGGGTCGCAAGCTGTTACGACCAACCCAGAGCTACGATACGCTTTAACCGGATCAGCTCACGGCCGTTCGACATCAGACGAGGCACGCGACAGGGGTGCCCTCAATCACCCTTCCTCTTTGCGAAATTACATCGAGCCCCTAGCGCAAAAGATAGGGGACAACCCTGATATTTCAGATATCCCCTTTGGTGGGAAACAACACACTATTAGCTTGTATGCGGACGACATCTTAGCGACACTCAACACACCCAAACGATCGGTATCAGGTTTTCTGCGGGAGTTGAAGGAATTCGGGAACGTTTCAGGCTTTAAAATCAATATGGGGAAATCAATGCTCTAGCCCCTGGGTTATGTTATGTTAAAAAGATTTCTAGAGCGCACAGCTGCCCCAGAAAAGGGGCGTCCCGGCGCTGTCAGACCTGAACAGGGAGAACCAGAGAAATTACAGCACAGGGAATCTAGTCCAAATCCTATACTGAGGAGAACAGGAAGGTTTTGATAGATTTCCGAAACACCAACAGGTCCTCCATGGCCCGGATGTGTAGCGGCAGGGAGTTCCACAGCTTGGCCGGTAAATACCAAAAGGATGACCCTCCGGCCCGGGATCGTGTAAACCGTGGGACATTCGCCATGTGCTGTCCGCTAGAGCGCAGCTGTCGATATGGGACATACGAGCTCAGCAAACCGCACAGGAGCGTTGGGCTATTAAACTTTAAGATCTTAAACGATAAGCAAAGAACTTTATCGATCCGAAGCCAGTGTAGCCCTTGAATAGTAGCCCCTACCGAGCAGTGTCGGGGAAGACCCACCAGTGCTCTGGCTGCGGAGTTCTGCACTCGTTGTAATCGCTGTATCTCTGCTTTATTAGCCCCTAGAAGCAGAGAGCTGGCATAATCTAAACGAGACAGTATCGTGCACTGCACAATAAGTTGACGCACTGCAGAATCAAAAAATTTCAGACAAGGTTTGAGGCCCCTTAATAGTCCAACGCACGTGGCAGCAACTTTCTTAGTATGGGTCTGGAAGCTAAGTGTGGAATCCATCCAGACCCCAAGATTTTTTACCACCGATTTAGGCAATGGCATAGGACCAAGGGGTGCTGGCCACCAATGCTCGTTCCCAAGAGCTGCCTTCTTTCCTACTAAAAGAACCTCGGTTTTACTCGCATTGAGCTGTATACAGTTATCTGTCAAACAACATGGAAAGGGAGTTCCCAATGATAGAGAGGAGGAGATTACTCCATCAATCCAAGAAATGCCCACAGAACAACTAAGTGATATCAAATAGTTCTTTTTATTCACATAACGACATCAATTATATAAAAAATAGTTAGTTCACAATATATTTCTTTCTCATATTTTTATATAGATTTTTCTCAAGAACACATACATAAAAAATATAATAAATATAACATCAGCCAAAGGACACAAACATCAATAAAAGATTGGCACACGATTCACTCACTCAAACAGTCAGACCAAAATCATTCCCATACCTCAACACACAATCACATTCAAACATAGACATCCACAGAAAGCGCCGACGCGCGTTTCGGAAAAGTGCCAATACAAGCTTCCTTCATCAGGGTGCAACAACACAGGTAATGAAGTTTAGCACAGTCTCTCAAAATAGGAAAACCCCAAAATTGGGTGGGTGTCCTAGTAACAGTCGTGGCTGGCAGGGCAAATCTGTGGGCTGAAAGGAATAAGATAAGGAAATGTATAATACAATAAAAAAGGACATGGCATAATAACAAGTAACGTATGATCAATTGGTGGAGGGAGGAAGAGTGAAGATCATTTTAATCTCCTTTCAGTAACTCAAAATCAATATAGAAAGGATCACCGGTCCTGCATAACCAAGGTCTGCAGGTAGGTAAATTGGTGTCTCCCAAATAAAAGACCCTCATACACGTGTTTTTAAAAGTTTCGTAGAGGTATATGATGTGTCCCCGCTCTTTGTTACACGTGATTGTGCGTAATTCTTGGGTCAGTTTTTTGTTTGCACCCTCCGCCAGGAGGTTTTACCTTTGGTTAAAACAGTAGTGATAGTGGATAGTGAATAGTGAAATAAGTGAAGGAGGACGTTAAAAATACCCGGACAGCCAGGAATTCAACTTTAATAAATCTGGATTCGGGCAAAATAGTAATAGTTGTGCAGCTATGGAATTATCTAAGAATTCTAGCGCACTGGTTAAGTGAGGTTAAAAGTGGTCGACATGTTTCAGCCTTGGTTGCCAAATGGTCAGTAGGCTTTCTTCAGGACCATAAAGTGATTAGGTGGCTGTGAAAGAATAGGTAAATTTATAACCTGATTCGTCTGACAGTAGGAGGTCACATTGTACCTGTAATGAGAAAGAGGGGAGGGGGGAAGCATACAACATATAGAGGAAGGGAAGACACACAAATAATGCACATTGGCATAATTTCAAAATTAGTCGGTTATAGAAAAGAAACTAAAAACTTGCAATACTTTACACAGAGTCACGTTCATATCACGCGTCAACTTTCTCATTCTCACGCTTCAGTAAGAATATCATTTGGAGGATTATTACAGTGCTGTGTTCATGATGGTACTGTTCCTAATGTTTACTGGTACATCATAGGTACTAGAGTAAATGACATCTTGTAATTGTACAATACTTGGCATGCTCGTTAGTACTAATGGTGATCATCATACGTACAAGTCGACTGTCGTGTTGTTAATATTGTTCGTATTTTCAAAAAAGTGTTTGGAATACGCATATATTGCTGGAGCGGTAGCCCTTCGTGTTCCAAAGTTCAGTGATTAATTCATGTACGCGCTGGCGGGATGGTATTATCAAATCCGTGCTCGGAATAGGTGATTGGTATTGTGCGGTAGCCCTTCGTGTTTCGAAGATCTTATCGTTTAAATTGCTAAATTTGTTCAAGGCTGAATGCATGCAAGCACTATGTTATTCCACATTAATTTGGCGCAAGCGATGCTTAGAATGTTAATCAATATATTCATACCTCTACATTACATAAGCATTGCTTCTTCGGGGACTACGGCAGGTAGGGGGAGGCTTCACTGTTAGGAGTGAAGGGAACAGTTTAGTATAGGGGGATATAATACTTGTGGTTCTCTCCAAGTAATTAAGGACGATAATCCTCGGTACCTCTAGCCTTCTACACCCTTCTTGCAGCATGTGCTGTCTCTGCCCGTGGTGACCCCCTCCCCTCTTTCTCATTACAGGTACAATGTGACCTCCTACTGTCAGACGAATCAGGTTATAAATTTACCTATTCTTTCACATCCACCTAATCACTTTATGGTCCTGAAGAAATCCTACTGACCATTTGGCAACCAAGGCTGAAACATGTCGACCACTTTTAACCTCACTTAACCAGTGCGCTAGAATTCTTAGATAATTCCATAGCTGCACAACTATTACTATTTTGCCCGAATCCAGATTTATTAAAGTTGAATTCCTGGCTGTCCGGGTATTTTTAACTTCCTCCTTCACTTATTTCACTATCCACTATCACTACTGTTTTAACCAAAGGTAAAACCTCCTGGCGGAGGGTGCAAACAAAAAACGGACCCAAGGATTACGCACAATCACGTGTAACAACGAGCGGGGACACATCATATACCGCTACAAAACTTTTAAAAACACGTGTATGAGAGTCTTTTATTTGGGAGACACCTATTTACCTACCTGCAGACCTTGGTTATGCAGGACCAGTGATCCTTTCTATATTGATTTTGAGTTACTGAAAGGAGATTGAAAGGATCTTCACTCTTCCTCCCTCCACCAATTGATCATACGTGTTAAGCAGCGTGCAGCTGTGGGAGATTCCTGACAAAGGACGAAAAAAACGTGAGTTCACTTAAGATAAGCCCACTGTGGTATTTTACCATGGCGGGGGCGGGGAGTTTTGGACTCAGCTATACCACCGAAGAAATTGAAGCAATACTTGCCAGAACACCACTACTCATAGATGGTGACCTTTCCCAAACTATCTTCTACAGCAGAATGGGGTGAGTTGAGCGAAGTAAAGAAGGAACAAGTAAGAACGGCTGTACATGGGATAATAATGACTGAGTACCTTCGGGTCAATGCAGCTCCAAGAGGACTATGGGTGACAAATGCCCCTTGGATATTCCTGAAATATCTAGTATTCCGGAAAGACTGGTCGTCCATTTCCTGGAAATGTACCAGGGACTACCTGGTGCTAATAATAAAAACTGCTACAAGACACACGGAGGAACTCATGGTAAGAATAGAAATCCTGGAAACTAAATTGAACAACACTGTTAATATAACCATCTATAAGAAGCGGCTGGAAGAAATCAACAAAGATGAAAGAAACTAGCTAAAGAGCTAAAAAGGTTCTCGCTGGAGCGCATACATCCATACAGTAGTAAGGACTACAAACCAAATGACAATTCGTCTAATAATGATTCTAACAGCATATCCTCCAATGATAGCTCGGACCAGAGTGGTGACGAGTCCACAAACCGTGGGAGAGGAAACTATCGCAACAGGAGGGGTAAAAGAAGGGGACACAATAACTTTTGGCGACCTCCTTACTTCCAGAATGGGGGCCCAAACATGCCGTTCCTCCCTTTCAACCCACAATTCCAAGGATGGCCTAATCCTTACTTTGAGGTACCAATGAATCACCAGATGCAGCAACAAGGAGGCCACAATTATCAACAAGGGCGTCCTTTTTTAGGGAATGGCCAGTCCAATCGCCGGTCCAGACAAAAAGGAGTAACCTGGTCCGACCAAACGAGACAGGTCGAAACCAGGAGCATAACCAAGGCCAAGACGGGATCGGGCCCAACGACCTTATCATCAACTTGACCGACAGAATCCTAACAAAGGACCAGATCAGTGTCCTGAACAAAGGCCTCGGGTATGTCCCCACCCCGAAAACTGACATTTTCAAAACGAAGTGCGAACTAGCAGCTTTTTGCCACACCTTAAAATTGAAAGCTTTTTTCAAAGACGAACAGCAACAAACACAAGAAGGTGACACTACCCTGAGGAACAAGTCGACATTCTGTCCACTTAATTCACAGGTCCCAATCGAAATATGTACGCTTGAACAGGCAACAATGAAAGAGGTAGACCAACTGAACAATCAACCTCATAAACCTTTTCAAAACATCACAAAGGCGGAACAACTGGCCCTTACCAAACTCAAAACCGACAATGAGATCGTAATAAAACCGGGGGACAAAGGGGAAGGAATAGTCCTATTATCATCAGCCGGATATGACAAACAGTGTATGGATCTCCTTGCAGACACAAAATTCTACGAGGTTCTAACAATAGACCCAACTGCTCGTTTACAAAGAATGATATCCATGATGGTCGAGGAAGCGGAAGCTAATAATTGGGTGTCTAAGAAGGAGGCAGAATATCTGGAAGTAAAAGCACCTACAACACCATACTTCTACTCCTTACCAAAAACACATAAGGGGAAAATGCCACCCCCAGGGAGACCTATCGTCTCCGGTATCAATTCGATTTTAGAGCCACTCTCAGAGTTTGCAGACCAGTATTTAAGACCACTGGTCCAAAAAACACCTACCTACTTGAAAGACACAAGAGACCTTCTGAGTATGTTACAAAATTTTGAATACTCAGAAGAGACCATGCTCCTAGTAGGTCTAGACCAGGGGTACTCATAGTACGGCCCGCGGGCCGGATGCGGCCCGGCAAGCCTTCCTTGGCGGCCCGCGGACCTTCGAGACAATCGTACCTGTGCTTAAAAAAATAATTTATTAGTGTTGGCAAACACCCCGCAGCAGTGCTGGGCTCGGAGACCTTGATAATCACCGCTCCCCCGGCCCCCACAGAGCAGAGGCTTTGTTGTATTTCACCCCTTAGCGCCTCTGCTCTGTGGAGCCGGGCGAGATGTTTGTCAGAGTGGAGATGCAGGGGCACTACAACAAAGCCTCAATAATATGTAAATGGTCTTTTAACGACCTGCTAAGTACTTTGGCGCGACTGATGGACGGCTGTCTCTTTGCCCCCCACCCCCCCCCCCCCTTAATCACCCTGATGCGGTGTCCATTCACTCACAGTCGTGTGGACACTCCTGTAATTATCAGAAGGGCTCGCGCAAACTGCATTTTAGTCTGAGAAACTTCTTGCCAGATAGGGATCTTTCTGTGTGTGCGCTGAGGAAGCTGTATCAGCCCGGGCTGAGGCTGACACTGACACAGACAGACACACACAGTGAGATGACAGAGGGGGAGGGAGAGGGAGAGCTGGATGGAAAGAGAGATGGAGAGGGAGGGCAGGAGGGAGAGAGGGAGGGCAGGAGGGAGGGAGATGGAGGGCAGGAGGGATAGGAGGGCAGGAGGGACAGGTAGGGCAGGAGGGAGAGGGAGGGCAGGAGGGAGAGAGAGGGAGGGCAGGATGGAGGGCAGGAGAGAGAGAGGGAGGACAGGAGGGAGAGAGGGAGAGGGAGAGAGAGGGCAGGAGGGAGGGCAGGAGGGAGAGAGAGAGGGAGAGAGAGGGCAGGAGGGAGGGAGGGCGGGAGAGGGAGGGCAGGAGGGAGAGAGGGAGGGCGGGAGGGAGATGGAGGGCAGGAGGGACAGGGAGGGCAGGAGGGACAGGGAGGGCAGGAGGGAGAGGGAGGGCAGGAGGGAGAGAGAGGGAGGGCAGGATGGAGGGCAGGAGAGAGAGAGGGAGGACAGGAGGGAGAGAGAGGGCAGGAGGGAGAGGGAGAGAGAGGGAGAGAGAGGGCAGGAGGGAGGGCAGGAGGGAGAGAGAGAGGGAGAGGAGGGCAGGAGGGAGGGAGGGAGGGCGGGAGAGGGAGGGCAGGAGGGAGAGAGAGGGCAGGATGGAGGGCAAGAGGGAGAGAGAGGGCAGGAGGGAGGGCAGGAGGGAGAGGGAGGGCAGGAGGGAGAGAGAGGACAGGAGGGAGAGGGAGGACAGGAGGGAGAGGGAGGACAGGAGGGAGAGGGAGGGCAGGAGGGAGAGAGAGGGCAGGAGGGAGAGGGAGGGCAGGAGGGAGAGAGAGGGCGAGAGAGGGCAGGAGGGAGAGAGAGGGCAAGAGGGAGAGGGAGGGCAGGAGGGAGAGGGAGGGCAGGAGGGGGAGGAAGGGAGAGATAGGGCAGGAGGGAGGGCAGGAGGGAGAGAGAGGGCAGGATGGAGGGCAGGAGGGAGAGAGAGAGGGAGAGAGAGAGCAGGAGGGCGGGAGAGGGAGGCAGGAGGGAGGGCAGGAGGGAGAGGGAGGGAGAGAGAGGGCAGGAGGGAGAGGGAGGGCAGGAGGGAGAGGGAGGGCAGGAGGGAGAGAGAGGGCAGGAGGGAGAGAGAGGGCAGGAGGGAGGGCAGGAGGGAGAGGGAGGGCAGGAGGGAGAGGGAGGACAGGAGGGAGAGAGAGAGAGATGGAGAGGGAGGGCAGGAGGGAGAGAGAGATGTGTGTATGCTGGGTCTGGTGGCTCAGTGGATGAAGGCATCTGCTGCAGGGACCTGTGTGCAACCTCATGGTCACAAGTTTTCTTTTTGTTTTAGCCCCGCCCCCTCCCCTCTGACCCCGCCCCCACTGGTGCGGCCCTCGGCCACAAACCACACTGTAAATTTGGCCCCCGAGAGAAAGTTTGTGAGTACCCATGGTCTAGACGTAGAAAGTCTGTATACGAGTTTGCCACAGAAAAAAACTCTAGACACTCTAGAGACAATACTTTTTGACATCGACTGGCCCAACAAAACCCCTAGACACTTCATACTGGAATGTTGTAGAATAGCTCTAACAGAAAAATTTTTCCAGTACAAAGATACCCTCTTTCTCCAGCGCCATGCAACATCTATGGGCAGTACATTTGCCCCAAGTGTGGCGGGACTGTACGTCAGCACTTTTGAACGCACCTTTGTCCACAATGAGAGCAACCCCTTCCTTCATCATATTCTCTTTTGGAAGAGATATATAGATGATATTCTATTAATATGGAAGGGAGACAAGAAAACCTTGAATAATTTCCACCGTTGGCTCAATATCCAAGATGAGTGCCTGAAATTTACATATACCGCTAATGAAAGTACCCTGGACTTTCTAGACATCACCATTTTTGCAAAAGACAACACTTTGCAAACCCGTACCTTTTTTAAACCAACGGCCAAGAATAGTTTGTTATCCTTCCAAAGCTTCCATCCTAGACCCTTACGGGAAAACCTCCCGTACAGCCAATTCCTCCGTCTGAGGAGGAATTGCAGCACAGTCTCTGACTATAAGAGCCAAGCGAGTGATCTGTGCGATAAACTATTGGTCCGTCAATATCCTAAAAAAGTGATCAATACATGTAAAAAACGCGCTCGCACTCAACCAAGAGAAGCCCTACTAGAGACGTGTCCAAGACCGAAGGAAGAAAGAATTACATGTGTAACCACCTATAGCCCAGTCACGAATCAGGTGAAGAAAATAATCAACAAAAATTGGAGAATAGTTACATCTAACAGCCTGAACTGGCCTACACCAAGGTTTTCAAATAGGAGAAGCCGAAACCTTAAGGATTTATTGGTGCACACAAGACCACCACCAAAGAAAAAGAAGGAACAACCAGGATTGTGGAACAACAGTCCAGTAACGGGCCACTACCCATGCGGAACCTGCTCAGTCTGTGATACTACAAAACCCACAAAAGAATTACAGCTACTCCCGGATTTCAATTGGAAATTAAAAAGACATACCAACTGCAATACAAGCCATGTCATTTACATGGTTACTTGCCCATGACAAATGAGATATATTGGCATGACTTGCCGAAAGGCAAAACAAAAGCTTTGCGAACACCGCAGTAATGTAAATTGCAAAAGAACCACCACAAAGATGTCAACCCATTTTAAGGAATTAGGCCATACTGTGAATGACCTACAGTGGGTCATTTTGGAGACACTTGAAACAGTAGACAGGAACGCAGCAAAAATGTTGTTAGATAAAGAGCAACGTTGGGTGCACAGGCTTAAGACAGACAGTGGTGGCCTGAATGATGCTGTTCCATGGCTATCCCTCAATAAATAATCCAGAAAAAACACTTCTACAACAAGATACCTTCGTGACATGATAAATTTCAACTGATCCCTCCGAACAAACTATTTTGGACGATCTTTGAGTAATATGACCTTACACATCGTACCACACAACAGTGACCTTTTAAAAGTTTTAAAAGTGCGATCCGTTGTTCATTATCAATGACTGGCCTCACGGTGCAAATCGATCGCATTAAATAAACACTGTCAACAATTATACCTGGAGGCATGTAAATACGATCTAGTAACTCTTCTATTTCTATTGCTTTGAACTTAACAAGCCCAGAACCAGACTCGCGACTTATTCCGGGTCACCACGGGCAGAGACAGCACATGCTGCAAGAAGGCTAGAGGTACCGAGGATTATCGTCCTTAATTACTTGGAGAGAACCGCAAGTATTATATCCCCCTATACTAAACTGTTCCCTTCACTCCTAACAGTGAAGCCTCCCCCCTACCTGCCATAGTCCCCGAAGAAGCAATGCTTATGTAATGTAGAGGTATGAATAAATTGATTAACACGCTAAGCACCGCTTGCGCCAAATTAATGTGGAATCACATAGCGCTTGCATGCATTCAGCCTTGAACAAATTTCGCAATTTAAACGATAAGATCTTCGAAACACGAAGGGCTACCACACAATACCAAACACCTATTCCGAGCACGGATTTGATAATACCATCACGCCAGCGCGTGCATGAATTAATCACTGAACTTTGGAACACGAAGGGCTACCGCTCCAGCAATATATGCGTATTCAAAACACTTTTTTGAAAATACGAACAATATTAACAACACGACAGTCGTCTTGTACGTATGATGATCACCATTAGTATTGTACAATTACAAGATGTCATTTACTCTAGTACCTATGATGTACCAGTAAACACTAGGAACAGTACCATCATGAACACAGCACTGTAATAATCCTCCAAATGATTTTCTTACTGAAGCTTGAGAATGAGAAAGTTGACGCGTGATATGAACGTGACTCTGTGTAAAGTATTGCAAGTTTTTAGTTTCTTTTCTATAACCGACTAATTTTGAAATTATGCCAATGTGCATTATTTGTGTGTCTTCCCTTCCTCTATATGTTGTATGCTTCCCCCCTCCCCTCTTTCTCATTACAGGTACAATGTGACCTCCTACTGTCAGACGAATCAGGTTATAAATTTACCTATTCTTTCACATCCACCTAATCACTTTATGGTCCTGAAGAAAGCCTACTGACCATTTGGCAACCAAGGCTGAAACATGTCGACCACTTTTAACCTCACTTAACCAGTGCGCTAGAATTCTTAGATAATTCCATAGCTGCACAACTATTACTATTTTGCCCGAATCCAGATTTATTAAAGTTGAATTCCTGGCTGTCCGGGTATTGTCAACGTCCTCCTTCACTTAATTCACTATCCACTATCACTACTGTTTTAACCAAAGGTAAAACCTCCTGGCGGAGGGTGCAAACAAAAAACTGACCCAAGGATTACGCACAATCACGCGTAACAAAGAGCGGGGACACATCATATACCGCTACGAAACTTTTAAAAACACGTGTATGAGGGTCTTTTATTTGGGAGACACCTATTTACCTACCTGCAGACCTTGGTTATGCAGGACCAGTGATCCTTTCTATGTTGATTTTGAATAATAACAAGTAAGGCAGAATTCATGCGTACATATAGGACTTAAGCAGTGTTATCTTATGTGCTGGCACAAGTACGCACTCATAGAATAGATATAAAGATAACTCCTTAGAGACCATGTGAGAACCAAATAACACAAAAAGGTGTAGAGAACCATCACCAAAGAAGAAATAAGTAGGTAGGTTCCCATGTGTTGAAAATAATTGGTGAAAATATGTTTAGGCAGAAGAGAAAACATATTACACCAGTAGATTATATATTCCTGGAAAGGCCATACCATATAGCCGGCCTAGAGAAAGGCCCTCAGCGATATCCTAGCTGGAGTAGATGGGGGTAGGCTAAGCCTTCCAGGGATCCAGGGTATAAGGGTAGAACCCAAATAGAGATTAAATACGATATGATACGCTGAAAAAATATATATAGAGACGCAAAATCAGCGTGGAAAATAGACCACTTTAGTCACAAGTAAAAAATTACAGCACTCAATGTAAATCTAGTATGAAAGACTAACTATCTCTACAGTTCTCTAAAGACAGGGGGTCTCTCAGCGCCCCGGGCTCCTCTCATGTCCCAAGAATAAGAGAATACAGAGTTCTTACCTCAGCTTAATTAAAGATGACAAAATACGAATGGGGTCCAGAACGTAAGTAGGTGTAGATGTATTTAAAGAGAACAACTTCAGGCAGGAAAGGTAGATGAGGCTCATGAAGTGAAGAACCTGGGGACAAACAAACAGTCTGAATAGTGTCCGGTATAATCCAAAAATCAAGGAGGACAAAGGTTTCCCAGAGCTATCTCGACACTACAAAACCGTAAAGTGTGCACTATTCTCGGTATGAGGTGAGCATAGGAGGGAAGAAGAAACTAAACTTAATTCGCTCGGGTGGATCCACAACCAAAAAATAAATATACAGAATAAAAGAAGTTACCTGACGACCCATTGGGCGGCTGCCATATTCACATAAGAAGTGACGAAGAATTAATTCAAAAGCTGATGCCGCAAGACGCTGTAAGCAGTCTAAGAAAGAAATGACAGGCTCCTAAGTATAAGGAAATTGCCGGGTGATTAAAAAGCAATTTGCCAAACGATCTAAGAGCAAAAAAGCATGCTGCTTGAACAGTGGAAGAGCCACGGACATCTAGAACAAAGATCGAAACTCCAGGTCCCAGTTCTTACCTTACATTGGACAAAAAATCCTTCTCAAATGGTGAAAAACGATGACGGATCCTTCCTTCCAGGGCAGCGGCCGGATGTAGTGAAAGCGAGGCCGAGGGGGGGGGGGGGAATTAAAATACCAAATACCATTAAGGCAATCCGGAACACCTGGGCGTGCGGGATAATTAAGACACTAGACCGAGAACCGAAATGTCCTATGAAGGAAAAATGGCAGCCGCGCGATGAAAGGCTAAAAAATACTCTTCAAAGACGTCGTGAACCGGGTGTCCTGCTAGCTGGATTGCAATAATCCAGATAGATATTACAAGTGGCAAAAAAACAGAAACAACCTAAATAAAAAACAACCTCACAATGTGTAGGTTAATGCTTTCATAGAAATAGAAAAAATACTAATAGGGTCGAGAATGGAATGCAGAAAATATATCCGGACACTATAATTGTAAATTTAATCTCCCGACCGGGGAGAGAATGGAACTGTATTTACAATGGATAATTCTCGTTACTCCATAGAGTGAAGAGATAAAACAGAAGTATGTACAAGAAACCTTACAACGTCATAGAAAGAAAAGAAAATTTGAAGAACCACAGTAGAGTGAAAACGTCCCTGCACACCATGGCACAAGGAGAGTTCAGAGCATGGACTCATGAGTCTTTAAAGAATAGCATTTTCCCAGGGAATCTGTTTGTTTAATCCAGAGACAGCCGTCTCTAATAAAAAAATCCAGAACACTTCCCTTTTACCTCTAAGGGCATCGATGTTCCCATCTTTCGGACAGTGGAGTATGAGCCACTTCAAATCTTCTACAGAATGTTTAAGGGCTTTCCAATGGGCAACCAAAGGGGCTCCCAACCGTAGATTTCTAATACATGATTTATGCTCAGAAAACCTAGTCCTGAACTCTCTACCAGTCTCTCCTACATAGCCCTTGGAGCATGGACAAAGGAGAAGGTAGATGACCTTGCTCTTCCTACAATTAGTCATCTCTTTGAGTGGAATTTTTCTTTTGCCCCAGTTTAGCTCGGAAATAGTAAGGACATTCTCACAGGCGTGGCATCCGCCACATCTATGGCTACCAAAAATGGGATTGGAGCCAGTGATACTTTTCTGACTGGCAGTAGGACCGTCCGTCCTGCCTAAAGTTGTTCTCTTTAAATACATCTACACCTACTTATGTTCTGGACCCCATTCGTATTTTGTCATCTTTAATTAAGCTGAGGTAAGAACTCTGTATTCTCTTATTCTTGGGACATGAGAGGACCCCAGGGCGCTGAGAGACCCCCTGTCTTTAGAGAACTGTAGAGATAGTTAGTCTTTCTTACTAGATTTACATTGAGTGCTGTAATTTTTTACTTGTGACTAAAGTGGCCTATTTTCCACGCTGATTTTACGTCTCTATTATATATTTTTCAGCGTATCATATCGTATTAAATCTCTATTTGGGTTCTACCCTTATACCCTGGATCCCTGGAAGGCTTAGCCTACCCCCATCTACTCCAGCTAGGATATCGCTGAGGGCCTTTCTCTAGGCCGGCTATATGGTATGGCCTTTCCAGGAATATTTAATCTACTGGTGTAATGTGTTTTCTCTTCTGCCTAAACATATTTTCACCATTTATTTTCAACACATGGGAACCTACCTACTTATTTCTTCTTTGGTGATGGTTCTCTACACCTTTTTGTGTTATTTGGTTCTCACATGGTCTCTACGGAGTTATCTTTATATCTATTCAATGAGTGCGTACTTGTGCCAGCACATAACACTGCTTACGTCCTATATGTACGCATGAATTCTGCCTTACTTGTTATTATGCCATGTCCTTTTTTATTGTATTATAAATGTCCTTATCTTATTCCTTTCCGCCCACAGATTTGCCCTGCCAGCCACAACTGTTACTAGGACACCCACCCAATTTTGGGGTTTTCCTATTTTGAAAAACTGTGCTAAACTTCATTACCTGTGTTGTTGAGCCCTGATGAAGGAAGCTTGTATTGGCACTTTTCCGAAATGCGCGTCGGCGCTTTCTGTGGATGTCTATGTTTGAATGTGATTGTGTGTTGAGGTATGGGAATGATTTTGGTCTGACTGTTTGAGTGAGTGAATCGTGTGTCAATCTTTTATTGATGTTTGTGTCCTTTGGCTGATGTTATATTTATTATATTTTTTATGTATGTGTTCTTGAGAAAAATCTAAATAAAAATATGAGAAAGAAATATATTGTGCACTAACTATTTTTGATATAAACAATGTCGTTATGTGAATAAAAAGAAATATTTGATATCACTTAGTTGTTCTGTGGGCATTTCTTGGATTGGTAGAGTAATCTCCTCCTGTCTATCATTGGGAACTCCCTTTCCATGTTGTTTGACTATTTTCTCGCCCTGGCGGGTTGTTCCCTCTTTATCTAGTTTAGTATTCAGGGTCCCTCTTTTGTTTTATGCGACAGTTATCTGTCATCCATTGTGCCACTGCAGTCATCCCCTCTCTGAATCTGACGGCTGCTACCGATGGTCCCTCAGCTAAGGTGATAACTAGCTGGGTATCATCAGCATAGGACACCATCGTTAGATCCCATTTTTTAGCAACAGCAGCCAAAGGTCGTACATACAGATTAAATAGAGAGGGGCTCAATGCTGAGCCCTGTGGGACCCCCTGACCGATTGGATAGGATTGCGAAAGGAACGGAGGGTCCGACACACAGAAGGATCTCTCGGTTAGGGATGACCTAAACCAGCGTTTCCCAAAGTGTGGTCCGCGGACCCCCAGGGGTCCGTGACACATTCCCAGGGGGTCCGCAGGACTTGAGTGCCTAACGTCGGTAAAAAAAACAAAAGGCTTATGAGGTGTGAATGTACTTAGCGCTGGGTAGCAAGACTGCAATACAATCTGGCCCCCAGGCGCACAGTACAGTAGAGAGGTGTGAATGTTGCTGGCGCCTGGGGCCTGGGCAGCAAGACAGCAGTGAAATCTGGCCAATCACCCTTCAGCTATAGGTGCAAGCTGAAGGGTGATTGCCCTTATTGTGTTTCCTGTTCTGTTTGTGACCAGGCCCAGGGCATTTTGCTATCTCTCCCAATTTGCCCTAAAAGCCGCTGTGTGGCGAGATAGAAGAGCATTGGAGGCTGGAACTGCATGTAAGTGTTTAATTTGTGTGTGCGTGTTTGTGTGTGCGTGTTTGTGTGGGTATATTTGAAAGCAGTCCAAAATCTGTGACGTATCCACTCAGACTACAGCATACCAGATGAGTTAATATATTTGTAAATAAGTGCGCTTGTCACAACTGCCCTGAAGTTAAAATGATTCATGCATTTTAATCTTTTCCTTTCCTTTCGCTGACTGCAAAAGCTTCTTAAACCATACCCAGTAGTGACTGTATATTTCCAGGTACAATCTTCTTTACTGATGACCCTTCCCCTTTACTTCTTGTATTTTCATCTGCTGCACTGCACACTTGACTATAAATTAATATAACGAAGGCCTAGGATTTCATAGCTTCAGGATCGATGCGCTGTAGCAGTTTCCACAGACAACCACTTTCTTCACATTCCTCAGTTTGATCCAGCTGAGAGTTAGAGTCAGTGGTTAAGAATAGCACTTTCGTAAACGTTGTGGTGGGGACTTCCCTGTGCCCTAATTTTATTTTAATTTTAAAAGTGTTATATATCGCTAGCTTTACCCGTAGGTATCAGAGCGCTTTACATACCTTCTCTCTCTTTAATAAGTGCAACAGTCAGTAATAGGATGGGAGCAAGCCTGTGGAACAAGATGCTCACACCACACGTGGGAAAGCGTGACATCTCCCAAGTGTCCCCGGTGCAGTACCCGGGAGCGATACTAAACGTGCCCACAGAAAATTAGTTAATGATCATTATTGCACATTTACACGTGGGTTTATCATGAAGAAAATACACGATCGCGGTGAGAAGCATCAAGTCTGTAATTAGGAGTGACATTCAACAACTAAGAGCACAGTTCTGTCTCTCTATCTGCGGGTTTCCCTACAGGCCAGTCTGACACACGCAGCATAAGAATCATTTAAACAAGCATTTACAATGCAATAGGTCTCGCATTAGGAAATTGTGAGCTATTGGTATTGTAAATGACACGTTTTTTTAATATGTGTTGGCTTTGAAAATATATAAATTAATAGCATTGTTGTTCACAAAGCCAATAGCTTACACTTTCCTAACGTGAGTCCTATTGGCTATGGCAACACTTGTTGGTAGCAAGAAAGGACAGTGCTGTTGTGGTGCCGAGTGATGATGTGGTTGGGCTGAGTGATGTGGTGGTGTCCCCCAGAGTGAAGTGGTGGTGTCCCCGAGTGATGTGGTGGTGTCCCTGAGTGATGTGGTGGTGTCCCTGAGTGATGTGGTGGTGTCCCTGAGTGATGTGGTGGTGTCCCAGAGTGATGTGGTGGTGTCCCAGAGTGATGTGGTGGTGTCCCCGAGTGATGTGGTGGTGTTCCCGAGTGATGTGGTGGTGTTCCTGAGTTCCTGTGATAGCTCCGCTCTTCAACCTCCTAGCGTCGGACTCGGTACAAGCGAGATTTATTGAGCTTTGAAAGAAATTCTATATCATTACAACTCTGAGGATCACAATTTCCCTTGTGTTTTTGTGGCGGCATGACACTTTAATCGGAGTACTTGAATGAGGATTGAACTCCCCTTTCACGATGTAGCACTTCAAATGGCTGATATTGTAGCGCGATGTTGCTTAAGGCGAGTCTTTAGCACTGCCAGAGCAAAAATAAGAGGCACACACACTGTTCGACAAGCTCTTGGCATTGCTGTGGGGGAGGGAGGGAGAAGAAATGCGAGGCACGGCCTGGCGGCCGTGAAAAGTGTGAAGCAGTGGGCGGGGGAAGGGATCCCTTTGAAGTGAAGCTATGCTTCACTTCAAAGGCAGGAGGCAGGCAGGAGGCTCTGGCAAGCGCGTGCGAGGGGGAAGGAAAAAGAGGGGACAGTACAGCGGGGTAGAGAGAAAATGGAGGGGACAGAGAAAAAGAAAGGGAAAGCGCGAGGGGTGGAGGAAGAAAGAGATCAGGGGCTAGAGACAGTGAGATGGTGGGACTGTGAGAGGGGTGACAGGCAGATAGAAAGACACAGGATAAGGAGACAGGGTGAGAGCGGCAGCAAGAGGCAGAGAGCGACGTCACAGGTGGAGGGTGCGATAGAAAGTGAACGTGTGTGTATGGGAATGAGAGAGAGAGAGAGTGTGACATAGAGAGAGAGAACCATCGAGTGCTGTAGTGAAAAGATAGTTGCCTGGGCTCTTTCTATGTACGCACATTTTCGGATAACCTTTACTAAACGCTATTCGGAAATCGGTTCCTAATCAATTGTTTGCAAGAAATTGAAAAATGTATTATTCGCCTTATCCTCTGCTGAAATGTCTGAGTAGGTTCTACGTATGCTGCAGATTTTGCGTGTGGAATCTATGCAGTCAGGCTGCACCTCTTATCTTCAGAGCATGTTAAAACTATTCCCGTTAAGTAGCAAATGGTAACTAACATCTATTGTTTACTTTCAACTCAAAGGCATGATTTGGTTTCAGATGCGCATCGTATTACTTATTATGCACGATAATATTGTGGTTGATAAACGTTGAATTTGGCGTTTGTTTACAATTTCTCGAAGGTGCACTCTGTTTCAGCGTGCTTGAAGAATATTGGTTCGAAGCGCTCTGAAAAATCTATACATTTACATGTTGGCGCTATGTCGGGCACGTAGGTAAACCCGCAATTTAAACAAGGCGCTGGTAGGCCAGGTAAAGAACAGCAATGCGCTGGGAGGCCATGGGTCACATATCTTGCCCACCCTAGTAACGCGCTCCGTGGCGGGGAGTATTGAATCAAGAAGCATGCAGGGAAAAAGATTGCATTAAAGCGAGTGCCAGGCTGAAAGAAAGCATGGCACCCATGTATTTCGAGTGATGTGGCCCCATGGTAAACAAGCTAATGGTAACTAACATCTATTGTTTACTTTCAACTCAAAGGCATGATTTGGTTTCAGATGCGCATCGTATTACTTGTTATGCACGATAATATTGTGGTTGATAAACGTTGAATTTGGCGTTTGTTTACAATTTCTCGAAGGTGCACTCTGTTTCAGCGTGCTTGAAGAATATTGGTTCGAAGCGCTCTGAAAAATCTATACATTTACAAGTTGGCGCTATGTCGGGCACGTAGGTAAACCCGCAATTTAAACAAGGCGCTGGTAGGCCAGGTAAAGAACAGCAATGCGCTGGGAGGCCATGGGTCACATATCTTGCCCACCCTAGTAATGCGCTCCATACAAGGAGTACCTTGACAGCCGTATTTCCTCACAAAATACAGTAATCGGTCAAAACTAAAGGGTCCTCCCTGGGGAAAATTACCCACCCAACCCAGAAGAAACAGCTCCAGAATCAACGGTTCAACCACACGAGAGCTGCCACTCAAAGCTGTGCACAACAGTTATTGCCTTTTGTGCCGTTTCTGCTCTACTGAGGGCAAGTATGTAAATGCACCCGCAATGAGCACCTCTGGTTTACATGCGAGTACAGCAGAGAGAAACTTGCTTTCTTGAATCTCCTTATCTACCATGCTGGAGGCTTTCTGGAAACTGAACTACACCAAAGGCCCATGTCGCGCAATTCCTTGCTCCAATTTGATAGTCACCATCCCCGGTCGCTATGAGAGAATTTGCCCGCCGGACAATTTTTAAGGCTCAGGCGGAACCGCCCAAGCATCGACAAATACTATGAGCATGCATCGTCCTTACGAGCCAATTTCCTAGACAGACATTACTCAGCCGCCCTTGTCAAGAGGTGAGCAAAACCGGCGTTGAATAATAACAGAGATGCCCTCTTGGATCATCTAACTCACAGACCAACACAAACAAGACTAGTGTGTGCTAACACCTTAAGCTCCCTCTCGAGCACAGTCAAAAAATCCATTATAAGGAATTGGAATATCCTCAACAAGGGCCAACTCATACTACAGAAACCCTTATTTGCTTTCAAGAGGGGATGTAATCTAAGAGACAGCCTGATCCCTACCAGACCCCCTCCAGAGCCAGTCCAGAGATCCAACACTCTATGACAGCTCCCACCCGTACAAGGACACTTTCCCTGTGGTTTGTGCACTGCCTGTGCCCAAACAACCATACCAAAGCTATTGACATTGGCACAGGTAGACCATGGGAGCTAAGACACCACACAAACTGCAACAGTGAGAGGGTCATCTATCTCATTACATGCCCTTGCGGGCTTAGATATGTGGGGATGACGACACGCAAAGAACGCATACGCATACTAGAACATAAAAGCACGATCAGATGCGCCAAACAAACATTTTCTAGAGATGCATCACACAGCAGATTCCCTTACTTGGACAATGCTAGACAAACCCAATTTCAGCGGCGTGACGCTCAACCTCACACTTAAACTATTGCGCATTGAGCAAAGAGGGGTGTTTCACTTGAACACATCGAACCTTGGGCTAAACGATGATATCCCCTGGCTGGCCCTGACTTAACACCATTCAACTCTATTTAATACACAGACACACAATGCGCCCCATCGTAGATACAACCACACTGCCTCTTGTACCATCCTCATATCCAGTGCCTTATCCCCACACTGTCACTCTACTCCATCCAGAGAAAATGCACTTTGAGAAAGAGTCTTCATCATTTCTTACGAGTACTGCATACTTGCTTCTCTTTTCTGTCGCAAATGAGTGCCAAGTAATTTGTCGAGGCCCTTGGGCTTAACTCTGATCTTACTTCAGACACCACCTGTGGCCAATGTCCTTTTCCTCTGACACCTTCAGGCTCGGACGGTGCCCGTGTACTGTCACTATTTTTCTCTTTCTTCCTTTCAATTCATTTCCTTTCCTTTCTCATGCTCAATCCCAGACCCAGTCGGGTCAGCATGACTTTGCCCTGTTTTATTGTTTTAATTCCCCCAGCCGTCCCATTGGACAATGTTTCCCTAGTATCTTGCTCTTCCTTGGGAATCGAGTCTCGCATCCCCAGCTTCTTCAACGGAAATGACATTACGGGAGCACATACTTAACCAACCGTGTTTCACACTGCCTCCCCCCCTGTCCAAGGATGTACACGGTGGAGCACTCTGCTAGCCAGCAGGGGTAAGTGTCTTTATGCTTTAATCTCCAGGTTTAAACCACGCAGCAATCAGATTTTGCGGCTTTCCGCTGCAGGGCTAGCTATCAGTGCACCGAGGAAGCGCTTTAGTTTAGGCCGCCCATTGTTTAAATTCTTAATTAGTCCTAGGTATCTAGCCTACCCCTCCGCTATAGGCGTTTTAGCACCTCCATTCACCTCACGCCTTAACGATTGGGAACTGAGTCCCGCTGGACTACAATTCCCAGCTTCCGACCCTACCGGGACTTCACGCCTTTTTAGCGCGGGTCCTTCACCAGCCCCACTCCTACTCAGGCACTCCTGCATATGCACTGCCACCGACCTTGAACCTTAGAGGCTGGAGCGTATTTGGCCACAATGGGTAACCGTGTATCGCACTGGGCCATCCCATAACCACCAGTAGGCTTACCCTCGCCCATTGATGTGCAGCCTAGGGTATCGATTAGTTTCCCTACAGATGGGGTCACTCATAAGGTTATAGAAGGAACCACCGTCTCGGTTTGCTTCAGGCTTAATACGAGCTCCCCCGCTCCTAATGCCACCAAATTCACAGAAGGTCAGCATCCGACCTTTTTCCGCCCTGTTTCAGGTGTTAACCCACTGTTCCAACAGTCATCTTTATTACGCGTCATCCCTCCTCTGTGAGACATGCCTTAAGTTTCTATCGACACTGACCCCATATGCGGAGCAAATGTCCACCACTTATCTCTTTATCCCCTTCTCACTGTTACCAGTATAGCTCACATTTTGCGCTTTCCTTGTTTACACCTCTGTTGAACACTTTGTAGTGATTGAGTCAGGTACAAATGAGGAGTTTCATGTAGCTTTATTCAAGATGGTACAATAGACCAGATCTAGTCCATATCAAGACACCACCAGGAGCAGCCTGCAGGTAGCTCGGCCCAGTCAACTGTGAGCATTTGACTCATAACATTCTAGAACATGTCATCACAGCATGAATAGCATTGAACTCAAGATATAACATACAAAAGAACAACAATGAGAGAAGAACAAAGATTAGGAGAGGAAATAAGAACCACGAACCAATGAAAGAAGAGAGTAACCGAAAAGAATGAGAGAAGCAAAGAAGAAAGGAAAACAAGAACATAAGAACCATCCTCCCTTCTATACACAAAAGCAAAGGCAAGAAAAAACATAGTCAGAGAGGAGGAAAAGAGGAAGCACGAATGACTGCCCCAGAACACACCAACTGGCTAGAAAAGGAATGTAAGGAGGCTGAAAAATGAAAAACCAACAGAGCAAGAAAACATGACAGAAAAGTAGAGAAAAGCTCAGAATCCACACAAGACACCAGGAAGAAAATAGCACAAAAGGAACAGAAAAGAAGAAAGAAAACAAGAAAGATGAGGAAAAGTAAAAGATCATCCTCACCCAAGAGAATCACTATCATCAATACAACATTAAAAATATAATGTAAAGACAAAAGTGCATATAAATAATTCATAACTTTATGAGAGGTTGGGGAGGACTATAACCCGATAACAAGCCCTTGAAAGATAAAGCAATACAGCAGTAACAGATGGGACTAAGACCCATGGGAACCATAGTCCTTGTAAAGTTGACATCGTGAAAACAAAGAGAGGTTAAGTGATGTCAAAAACCAGATATGGGTAGGAACCCATATGATTAAAACATACATGGGTAGGAACCCATATGATAATGCGAACAGTTGTGAAAATGTAAGCCGTGCACCATGTGTAAGGACGCACCTCATGGAGAGGTAAAAACAATGTGCACTGAGCGACGGGAATAGGACCCATGCAAGACCCCAAAACTCAAACACACCCTGAACCCCCAAATTAACCCTTGCACCCCAAAACCCAAACACACCCTGAACCCCAATATTAACTCTTGCACCCCAAAACCCAAAGACACCCTAAACCCTAAAATTAACCCTGGCACCCCAAAACCCAAATACACCCTGAACCCCCAAATTAACCCTTGCACCCCAAAACCCAAACACACCCTGATCCCTAATATAAAATTAACCCTGGCACCACAAAACCCAAACACACCCTGAACCCCCAAATTAACCCTTGTACCCCAAACCCAAACACACCCTAAACCCTAAAATTAACCCTGGCACCCCAAAACCCAAACACACCCTGAACCCCCAAATTAATCCTTGCACACCAAACCCAAACACACCCTAAACCCTAATATTAACACATGTACCCTAAAACCCAAACACACCCTAAACCCTAAAACTAACCCTGGCACCCCAAAACCCAAACACACCCTGAACCCCCAAATTAACCCTTGCACCCCAAAACCCAAACACACCCTGAACCCCCAAATTAACCCTTGCACACCAAACACAAACACACCCTAAACCCTAATATTAACCCTTGTACCCTAAAACCCAAACACACCCTAAACCCTACAATTAACCCTCGCACCCCAAACCCAAACATGCTCTAAAGCCTTAAATTACACCTGGCCCCCCAAAACACAAACCCACCCTCAACCCTAAAATGACCATGTACGCCCTAAAATCCAAAAGCCCTACAAACCCCCCAAACTGTTTATGAATGCGGAATGCCGGGAGGCGCTGCTGTGATTGCAAATTATACGTTCTATACCCCCAGGCTGCACTTCCTTCATAGAGTATTTCATAAACACATAGTTTAGTCAGTGGAATCCGATTGTTAGACTCATTAAACAACTGCAGACAGACCTGCTCATGGCCCGAGGAATAGGTCTTGCAAAGGAAAACAAGCTTTGTCGTCATGGTGACTGCCGAATTCACTCCATCACAATACTAAAATACATTTTTAAAAAGCACAGCTGCCTCGAACACAATGCCAAAATCACCTACTGTAAACTATCAGTCTGCCGGCTGGCTGGGACTCGAACCGCAGGTCCTCAATGGAGAGCAGCTCTCTCACCTTAGCATTTACCTGAAGCCGGAGGATTCCTCTTGCAAAAGCCTACGCACATCCGGGAGTGCCGGAAGTGACGTCATTGTTCTGCGGCAAGAACGAAGACCCTACCGGCGCGAGTGCAATGGCCATAAAAGGGACAGATGGATATCTGCACGCGCCCATCCTGGGTCAGAGCCCCCATTCATACCGCTGCCTTTCTTAATGAAGAGCAGCATCGATACTCCGCTCTCGGTCCCAGCTGCTCAATTTACGTCCCAGACCAGCTTCCTCATTTTTCGGAAAGCACGAGTTTTCATTAAGGGGCCAAATTCAGACGCAGCTCCCTGCATGTGTGTGCTTCGTACGTGTTATAATGAATGCCTGCGTTGCAATGTGTGTGCATTATGTGTGTTTGATGTTTGTCTGTATCAGCCTGCCTGCTTGTTTAATATGCACCTTTTGTGTTTGAGCATGTGTATTTTTGTGTATGTGTGACGTAGTGCGTGCCTGTGTAAGTTGTGGAAAATTGCAAAAAGCCTAAAAAATGTGTTTTACAGCAAGTTCTTCGCCGTAAGGAAAAAAAAATTACTGCCCGTGTATTGTAGGTCCCATGTTGGTTCCAAGTGCACCTGCGTGTATTCAAGATTCTCGACCAAATGGAACAGTTTTCGATCTACTGAAAAGTTGTCAATCAAAGAAGGCTAAACACATTTATTTATGTGAATACTGTATATTGTTGAGCATTACTTGTGTCCTTGCAACTTGTAGTGAGCTTTCATTACTAAATGAATGTGTGCTATATTGTTGAATCCTGGTCACGTTCCCCAAGCTGTGTAGTGTGCAGAGCAGCACATCTTCTAAAACACTGGCAGTTTTCATGGTTGCGTTTCAAAGCATATAGATAAATGCTTCAAATAACTTAGCAGTTGTAATGATGGTTCCTTATTTTGTTTGCTATTTGTGTAATTCAAAGGGCTGGTTGCCTGTGGCGATTGAGGTTTACGCCCTATTTAGGAAACGTAGTCCGACGCATTCCAACATCTTGCAATATCTACTTTCGCAAAACTGGCTATCATTCTGGTTTCGTTCCATGTGCATGCAATGTTTTTAACTCGTTTGTATATATTATTGAGACAGGGCCAATTACGTATTCCCTGTTTGCGCTAATTTACCTTGACCGCTAAGATCTCTGTAAAAATGAAGCCGGTCTTGTTACATCTGCCACTACTGATCCCAGCCATATATTATCCAGTTACAACCTGACCTACTGCTAAAGTATTGAGGCAGAGGGATCGAGCCCTGAGATAAATCACATTAATATTTCCTATTAATTCCAGCCCATTGGGTTTCAATCATGGCCAAGCGGCACTCGGCCCCAGGAGCCTGCGTGTCCTGGTGGCGGTGTTTACACAGCGGCTGAGACGCGGTAAATCATCTACCTGCCTTAATGGAGGATTATGTATTACCTCGAGCTGGGGTCTCGACAGGAGCTGTGCAGGCAGCATTTCCAACCGAGCATCCTGGCCCAATGCTTCTCTCTCTGCTTCTCTCTCTCCTTCTCTCTCTCTTCTTATTTCCAACCAAGTATCCTGGCCCAATGCTTCTCTCTCTGCTTCTCTCTCTCCTCTCTCTCTCTCTCCTTTTCTCTCTCTCTCCTTTTCTCTCTCTCTCTCCTTTTCTCTCTCTCTCTCTCTCTCTCCCCTTCTCTCTCTCTCTCTCCCCTTATTTATTTATTTTTTATTTTGACAGTTTTGTATAACGCGAACAAGAGCCTTGCGGGAATCAGAGCGCTTTACAGGCACATAAAGGTGATTGAAAAATACATAAGAATATAAAGAATTAAGCAAATGCATTCCTGGTAAACGTTAGCAAATAGTACATATCCACAAGTATATATAAGAAAGTTCAGGTGAATCTACATAAGAGGATCGCTTTCACTTCTTTTTTGAAGAGAGCAGCAGACAGATTCAGTCTTGTTTCTGTGGGTAAGGCGTTCCAAATTCTGGGGGCCATTCCTGAGAATGTACGATTATACGTTTTTTTCTTCGAGAAACGTTGTAGTTTAAGAAGAAGATTGTCAGAACTCCTAGTTGTTCTGCTACCACCCGATAGTACTAGTTTCTCCGCAAGGTAGCTCAGTGTTTTTTAGTGCAATGCCTTATGAGTCATACAGGCGATTTTCAAATGGATTCTGGCCTCAAAAGGTAACCAGTTGAGGGCACGAAGGTCGGGGGAAATGTGGCAGTTCCTTCTGGAGCCTGTGATGAGGCTGGCGGCTGTATTGATTGAGGCTCTTAGCGGAGCGGTTGTTGATCTGGGAAGGCCGCAGAGAGCGACACTCCCATAATCCACTCTGGGAATTACTAGGGCTTGGACTGCCTGTTTAAGGTCCTTCGCTGGTAAGAATGGTTTCAGTCTTCTCAGGGTGTTCATCTGAAGATTGGCTCCTTTAGTTGCAGCGCTGATGTGTTTCTGCATGTTTAGATTATTGTCCAGAGTTATTCCTAGGGATTTCGCAAGAATCAATAATGCGAGGTTGACCATGGAGTGCAGTTAGGTGCTGCATCCATTCACGGATCGTGTCTGTTTGTTTGGGGGGGGAGCGATGAGGAGGAATTCTGTTTTTAGTGTGTTAAGTTTTAGATGGTTGTTTGCCAGCCAGATCTGTGTTTTTTGTAGCATTGAGTTAAGGGACTTGATGTCTTCAAGAGAGTCGACCTTAATGTAGAGCTGTGTGTCGTCAGCGTACATGTGATATTGGATGTTTGAGGAGCTGAGAAGCTCAGTGAGTGGTTCCATAAACAGATTAAAGAGTGTCGGGGAGAGGGAAGATCCCTGGGGTACTCCCAAGGTGACTGGGGTTGGGTTAGATAAAGATTGGTTGATCTTGAATCTTTGCGTTCTGTCTTGGAGGAAGGAAGTGAACCCGTTTAACACTGTTCCAGATAAACCCATTCTATGTTTTAGGAGTTTTAGTAGGTTGCTGTGTTTGACTGTGTCGAAGGCTGAGGATAAGTCAAGGAGGATTAACAAACAGGCTTTATTTTGATCCAGTATTTATAGGGCGTCATCTATGATGTGGGTCATGGCTGATTCGGTACTATTCCCAGATCGAAAGCCTGATTAGAATTGATCCAGCAGATTGAAGTGGTCGATATGATTACTAAGCTGCATGTGGACACTCTTTTCGATCAGTTTCGCCAGGGTCGAAATGTTGGATATAGGGCGATAATTGTTCAGGTCTGACGGGTCAGCTGAAACTTTCTTTAGAATGGGGGTTACCTGACCCGCTTTGAGGATGTCTGGGATGGTCCCTTGCAAAAGAGAGGTATTTATAATCCTAGTCCATAGAGGAACTAGCTGTGGCATGAAGGTTTTTAAGTGGGTTGCTGGGAGTGGATCTGTGAAATGGTTAGAGGGATTCAAAGCCATGAGCGTATTTAAGATCACTTCTTCGCTGTAGAAGTTGAAGGTGGTCCAGGAAGCGTTGTTCTTGAGGTCGAGCTTTGAAGAACAGTTAGGCGGGGTCACTGGTGTAGTCAGCGTGGTAATAGGGTGTGTGTGTGGGTTAGTGGGTCATTACGTAGGTCTGTCTTTAAATTCTCGGTCTTTGTAGTGAAAAAGGCGGCAAGCTCCTCGCAATTGAGGAGTGTTTCCGGACTAGCTTGGGGGGCGTGGGAGACACCCTTTGATTGAGTTTTGATTATTTCAAATAGTTTTCTGGAGCGATTCTTAGCTTGGTCTAATTGTTTACATATGAAGTCAGCTTTTGAGCGTCTAATCTTTCTGTAATAGGAGTTTCTGGTGCTCCTTAGTAGTTTGAGGTGGGCAGCGGATGGAGCGGATCTCCATTGTCTTTTAATTGCTCTCAGTGATCTTCTGTCTTCATTTTGCCTACCGTCATACCAAGGGTTTGAGTCTTTTGTGCTGACTCTTTTCAATTGTAGGGGTGCTATGTTGTCGAGTACCATGTTCATAGAGTTGAAGTAGTGATCGGTCCAGTCCTGTACATTATCTAATCCGTCCAGTGGTGGCTTGAAGATGTGGCTGGTGGTTGCGAGTGTGGAAGGATTGAGGTTATCTAGGTTCCTCCCGATTTTTTGTTCTCGTAGGTTGGATAGAGAGTAATTTCACTACTTCCTTGATATGGAAAGTGATTATGTGGTGGTCAGACCAGTCGCAAGGAAGAATCGATTCAAGCTGAATAAAGTCTGCTTTGGAGATCACTAGATCGAGGGTTGAGCCCTTATCGTGGGTGGGACCATCACAAATTTGGGGCAGGGTGAGGTCTGACAGAAAAGCTTTGAAGCTATTGACCTCTGGGTCGTTTATATCGTTCCAATGGAGGTTGAAGTCCCCCAGGAAGATCTGGGTAATCTGATGACCGACATTTGTTGCTAAAATATCCATGATGTGCTCGATGAAGGTCCGGTTGTTACCGGGAGGGTGGTAGAAAGAGTGGAGTGAGCATATTGGTTTGTTATTGCTCGATGACTAGGCAGAGGTATTCACATGAAGAGAATACCGGGGTGTTGGAGTGGTTCACAGAGAGGTTGTTCCTATGAATGCAGGCAATGCCACCCCCTAGCTTATCAGGTCGATCAAGTCTTGTGATGTAATAGTTTGGGGGAACTAAAATGTCTAAGATGGGTGAGGATGATTCGTTTAGCCAAGTTTCCGTCAGGATGATAAGGTCAGGTTCATTAGTTATAATGAGGTCAGCTCTCTCTCTCTCCTTTTCTCTCTCTCCTTCTCTCTCTCACCTTCGCTCTCTCCGCACGCGCTCTCTCTCTCCTTCGTGCGCTCTCTCCTTCTCTCTTTCGCGCTCTCTCGCTTCTAGCATTCAACTGCCTCGGATCATGTGTTAAATATTTATACGGTGAAAGCACGCACAAGTTGCAGTAACGCGTGCCTTCCCCATTGATTGAGATCTTGTAAGAGGTTTCCCCATGTCCTCTTCTCGTTTGGATAAACTATTTTATTTAGGCAACTTTTTTCAGGAGGTTCAAGTTCAGGCTTACAATGTGTACTGTCTATTAAGGAAAACTTACTTGGTTATGGATAGATTGTACATTTGTCCTTTATTATCAATACCTCTTTATGTAAATGTAGTTGAGCTTATATAGCGCACAGCTACCCGCAGTGGGTTTCCCGGCGCTTGCTTAGGGAACCCTTCCTGGTATTCCCCTGTGAGATAGCAGGGTATCCACAAGGTGAAAGTCAGGCATCCCGCCGCGAGGGGCCGTTGTGGAGATTAAGCAAGCTATTGCCCAGAGTCGCAGAGTGTGAACCCGTGAGTTGAGGAGGCACCGGGGCGAGAATTATCGAGTCCGTGGAATTTTTAGCCCAAGACCCCGCCGAGGCGGGGAATTGAACCCTGGTCCAGGACCGATCTCAGCTTCCGGGTCTGCTGCCTCTAACCCCTGAGCCACACTTCTCCACTTATTATTTATATATTATGGCTAGAGCGTGAAGATATATTGCAAGTGGTCAATGTGTTCTTATCTGTTTTGAAGTTTATATGTAAATATATTTTTTTTCTCTTGCTTTTTTTAGTGAAGAAACAGTGTCTAATGATTCAGGATATTTTTCAAGAGATAATTGCAAGCTATTCTGGCACAACAGAGGGTCTAAAACAGGTGTTACTTCAAAGGGCACTGGAGGAAAAGCAGAGGTTAATGGACTGTGGCAATCGGGGAAGCGATGGTAGACTTAAGAGGGGGGTTACGCGAACTACAAGAGGAAGAAATTGCAGAGAAAAGATGCAAGGACAAAAAAGCCAAGCAGAGTGGACTGGATTATATAAGAGTTGATAACAAAGCTCATGCTGAAAGCACAACTTCTCAGCCTGGTGATGCAAGTTCGCGGAAGAGTTTGCAGAAACTTGAAAACCTGGCCCTTTTAGCAGGGATGGCTAGTGTCCTTCATCAAAAATCCACAACTAAAAATGACGCATCAGACCGTAAAAATGAACTTGTCTTGGAGTCCCCGCTTAAATCCAAATATCAAGGACAAAAACATGCCTCCCTTTCACCATGTCATCCTAGAGTAATCAACACTCATTCTGAAAATATAACGGGGCCATTCTGATGTAATCGATAGCCATCCTGAAGCTGTCATAGGATCATCCAGGAATAATCCACACTCATCCAGATTTTGTCATGGGATCATTCCAGAGTAATCCACTTACATGCTGGAGCGGTTATAGGATCATCCTGGAATAATTGACAGTCATCCTTAAATTAGCTAGAACCCATCCTGGAGTAATTCTCACTCATCCTGAAGTTGTCAATTAGTATTCGTGGAGTTGTAAAAGGTAATCACTCCCTGCCAGTAGAAGTCATCAGAACACCATCCTACTGTAGTTTTTGTGATGAGTCTAGGTTCGTCATCACATTTACATTTTTCGTCCTACAGGCATACTTCAGGATGGCTTGGGATGACTTCCCCAGATAATTGCAGGAATAGCCTGACTGTAATCTTCAGATGAGTCCAGAATGGCTCCAGGATGATCTTCCTTTTTGACATGGGACCCTCACTGTTTTGAAAGTCCTCAAAAATCTTGTACATTTTACAAAATATTGTGTTTTCATTCTTCAGGCCTCTCTTATGCAACCTATTTGTCACTGTATTTAATCATTATTTGCCATCCTGATTGTCGGAAAATCTGAAGCTCACCCCTCTTCCCCCATCTGAATGACCAAACTTAGCCCCTGTATGTTCTTCGTAAGCCCACAGTTTGTCCTAGGTAGGCTCGACCTAAAAAGGAGAGTCCAGATTGATGGCCCACAGCACGTTAAGAAGCATAACGTAAATAACACTGTTGATGTTAAGTCGTAACCAGCTAGGGTATGTGAAGAAATGATCTCAAGGACTTACACGAGAAACACTCCAAAGTCTGCAAGTTAAGAGGGAGGTAGGAGGATCAGTTAAACTAGTGAGCTGTCATGTTAGAAGTAATTGTTTCAATCATTTAAAATAACGTACTCTAACCTACTTGTGTTCAAAGTGCTCACAGTTCAGCATGTTGCACACACAATTGCTCAGCCCATATGTTTTGGTAAGATGACCCTCAGTGTGCACCGTTCAAAGTTAAAGTATTTTTGGTTTGTTACAGCCATTCCTTCATAATAATAATAATAATGATGAAAAACTGCGGTAGTATAGATAAGAGACAGAGACACACATTAGAAATGCAAAATGTCACACTTTGAAGTAAACTATCAATTTGGAAACTAGTATGCACCACATTTCACAATAATTGGGCCCCTCTCTTGGCACTAACCCGCTGTCAGGGCGCGTCGCGCTCCTGTTTGCTGCTCTCTCCCTTTCTCCAGTAGGCTAAACTTCTCACACATACCAGAGTCTGGGGATCTCGGGGGTCAATCTGCCCGTACAACCCCTTCCTCGCCAAAGTCGGCACCGACCTCAACATGCAAGGACTTTAACGCAACCGGCCAGCACTGCCGGCTCGAGTGCGGCTGGCCCATGCCTTCTGGAGCTTTCTTCCGGTGCAGAAGTGGGGGCTATCGCTGTCTTGGTGAATGGGGAGTTGTCTATTTTTTGGGCAGGTCATTGTTTTTAGGCAATAGCGGGGTTTACTCAGAAGAACAACTTCAGACAATATCCTATACAACCTACTGGAATGCACTTTCCAATAATTTGCCTTCGTTTTCACATATTAATGTTGTTTAGGGACCGAAGGGGTATGGCTCGTGTCCCGGAACATTCATAATTTCAGTGTCATTAGAGTGACATTTCACCGACTATGAGTGACACTTACTCGTGCGCAAAATCAAGCAATGAAGACGAGGGAAACACCTGAGGAAAGAGTTGTAGATGCACCTTTTTAAAGAGCATGACCGCACAATGCAGTAATATTACTGTTATAATTGACTTGTGTCTTTTTTTACTCTATATATTGATGTTTGTATTTCTTCCTTCACTCCTGTATTATTGTTTCCCTAAGGAAGGGTGATATGTTATAATTGACTTGTGTCTTTCCTTACTGTGGCTTCCCTGTTGCTCAGCTAGGGTGAGTGGTAGAATGCCTGCTGACATCATGGAATGTTTGGTGCCTGGCTTGTGTGTGGAGTGGCAGTTGATGGCAGGCTGAGCGGCAGGGATGCTGCTCCTGGTGGGGTTTCTATTCCATCTATATACCTTCTTATAATGAACCTAACCTGGAACTAAGCTTAAATAAATCTAACCTATTTTGTATACCTGTCTCATGGACTTTCAATTCACCACAATTACTTATCTCCTCACAGAACTCAGGTACCGCTCCCATCACTCCATGACTGTACTCGTGCATCTAACCCTGTACAGCACTCCACTTGTCTTGGTTTGTGCTCTTAAAATAGCATATGTTCAGAATGATCTCCCTTCACAGATATAGAACTTCAGAGTACAGTCCTGCCAAGTATCACACATCAGGTGTGACGCTAACGTATTTCAGTGTGGTGTTACCGCATCACCGCACTGAAATGCATTGTCACGCATTTTTGCCACTGACCTGACAGCTCTGAAACTGGCTGCCTTAACCTCTGCCAGATGCTAGCGCGCGCTGGCGCCTCTGACACCTGGGTACCGTGCACCCAGCCCGGGCTGCAACACTTCATTTGCCAGCAAGCTCCGTATCTAACAGTTAAAGATCCGACGTGCACTACTCTCATTGCTACAATGTTACATTTTTGCGCTGCCCTGCTGCCTGGAGACCCGGGCGGGGCCTGCCCGTCGCCTGGCTGCCGCAGTTAAATTGTGTGTGGCAATTCGGCCGTGGCGCCTTGTGGGGACGCGACGTCACGTCCTGCTGACAGGGTGCGCGCCGGGAGTTAAATTGGATGTGGAGGCCTGCTGCTCATTAATGGTTAGCGGGTGGAGCCAGGATAATGGGGCAGAATACTTATTTCCAAGCCGAGAGCGAGTTAGAGTGCTGCAGCCAGTGACTGACGTCACATCACAGAGTATCACCGATTGCAGTGGGGGGTACAGGCAATCGGCAGTCGTGGATACTTTTCTTCATACCTCAGCTGTCTGGCCGCGAGCTCTCCTCTAAGCAGGACCAATGAGCCCTGCTTTCCCCGGCCGTTACCGAACGGCACAACGCAAATGGCTGCTGTACACAGAAACATCAAGATAAAGAGCAGGACCAGCTGGGTGAGTTCGCCCTCTCCCCGTTTCCACTCCCAGAGTCACTGGCAGCATGTCGGATAGCGGGAAGGCCCGATCCCAGCCCATCGGGCTCGACCTCAGCAACCGCAGCTTATTCTGTAGCTGTTCCGCCAGGGAAATCTGTATCAATGGTGCTTGCAGCAGCTGATAACAGAGTAAGTGAAGTGTGACTTGTTTATCAGCTTCCTAATGTACTTTCCTTTTGAAGCGTGTCATTCAGCCAGCCTAAAGTTACAGAGAGCACCTCTGCATGCAGTCAGTCTGTACAAATTTGAAGTCAGCAGCCCTAAATGCTTAATTATCAAGCCGACCAGCCTCTCTGAGTGAGCGTAACCTTTAAGGTCTTCTTACAGTTCTGGAACGGCAGGCAGTTTGACCCTAGGGCGCCGGCGGTGCCTTTATTTCTCCGGCCTTGGGTTAATATACTGCTGCGCAGTGTTGGCCTGCTACGTCTTGAACAGTTTTATAGGTAGCGCAAATTCGACCGAAGGTGTTTTGTTCCAGCGCTATCATAGTAGGAAATACTAACCATGGTTCTATTTTTAGACATAATGCTCGAAAAGCTGCATTTTACTTTTGGAGCATATCGGCACCCCAGCCTGTGAACCTCTCTGTTTTCGGAAAAGACTCTGGTATTTAGAAAATAAAAGCGTCACAATCTGCTATTTATAACGTGGTTTGAGAAATTAAAGCATTTTTTAGGCGCCAGAACTGCTTTAACACTCAGCCTATCTTCCGCCAACATAACAGACACGCGCTCGCCTCTGCCGCAACCCTTGTGGTTTTCTTGAGGTAATGTTGTTACCCGCTGGTTAAGATCAAATCTTAAGTTGGTGATAAGTGGATTACTGAACACCTCGAGCAAGTGAGATAAATGCCACTTGACCCCTGTGATTGGTAACTTTTTAGGTCTCGTCCTATCAATCGCGCAAGCGATAATAGGACGAGAGTATAGAGGCCAAACCAAGGTCTGCACGGATTTCCTACAGTTCGTGTGGGGCACTGGGGCAGAACGCGCGTCCACATCAAAGCCATCAGCCTCCCTCCCACAGGCATCTGAAGCTTCCCCCAGCGTACGCTCGGCCTCGGCCTCAGGCATTTCTCCTCCCCCCTAATTATTCACCTGTTGCTTCCCACGGCCGGCCGTACTTTCACTTTCACGGCCGCCAGGCCATGTCTCGCATTTCTCCCCCCCCCCTAAGTATTCACCCCTGCTGTTGCTGCCCACGGCCTCCCAGTGTACTTTTATTTTTTTTCTTGATGTAGCTAAAGTTTCTTGTTTATCCCGTTTACTGTATTAAACTTTTGCAATTTGTAATTTAAACAGTTGGGATTTGTTTTCTGAAAAAAGAAACCCCTTAAGTTGTGATACTTCAGACAGCAGTCTGCTTAATTTGATACCAGAATTATGACACGCAACCCCCTCGCTGTGTACATAGTCATATCATGAAGTTGTACACAGTTAAAACCCATCATATCGATGGGAAAAAATACAGCAACAAGCAAGCTTGGAACTAAAATCCTTTGCTGTAAAATGCCTGTCTTTCCCCATTTTTTTTAATTTCACTTTAGTTTCATTCATCCATCCTGTAGTTAAGAAGAGGAGAAACGAATATGAACATCATGTTCAATGTTTACGGGCTCCTTATCATCTTGGAAATGCACCCCCCCACACACACACACCTTCCCCAGCACAGTGCCACGGTTGCTGCACTTTAACGCTGTGGAGAGTGAAAGGCGCAGCGCGGCACATTAAGCCTTGCTCACCAGGGTTGTGCACCACAGTGTATTCACTGTGCAGCGCTGCACTTTAAGCGTTGCTCACAAGGGTGGTGCACCATAGATCGGGATCCCGGCACAGCCCTGCACTTCAAGCTTTGCTCACCAGGGTTGTGCACCACAGAGAGTGTTCCCTGCACTTTAAGCCTTGTCCACCAGGCTTGCGCACCACAGAATGTTCACTGTGCCTCGCTGCACTTCAAACCTTGCTCACCAGGGCTTTACACCACAGAGCGGGACCTCGGCGGAGCGCTGTGTGATTGTATTCGTGAACGACGACTTCACAGCCTGCTCAGAGGGTTCACGGCCAATGTTTTAACACATCGCACACAAGCCTCCTTCCGGCGCCTTGTTAATATCTCCGCACCTGCTTCTCTTACCAGCTTCATCTCCACTGACGTGAACCACATTTAACGTAAATGAAGTGAGAGCACAACGTGGTCTGTTCCTTATCGTGTGGCCTCGGAGCCATTTTAGCAGCTGCACACAAAAAATAGGTAAATATATCGATAAGAGAAAGAACAATGCAACAGGGTCACCTGTATTCAGAGAGTTTTAATTTATTTTTTTGCATATTTTATATAGCGCGAACTCGACCCGAAGGTATTGGAGCGCTTTACATGAGCTGAGCACCGTATTTACATTACACATTCAGGCACGGGGAGATTAAGTGATTTGCCCAGAATCACAGGATGCGGACGCGACCTCGAGGCTCAACCCCTGGTTTCCAGCACCAGAGTCGGCAGTTTAAGCCGACGGACCACCTCCTCTCCCCTTATTGTACTGGTGCATTTCGACTCTCCATCCACCTGTAGTTCATTCGCTGTGGAATACTGTTGGACGGAGAGTTGGCATGGTTCCCCTCCCCTCTCCTCCCTTTAAATGCCCTACTCTGCACAATCCAGACTACAGAATCACGTTTCCTCCATCTCTCCTCATCCATTTATCAACCCACCTTCACCCATGCATACCATCCGCGCGTTAGCATTTTATCATCGTTTCTGTCATTCAATTTAGAAGAAATACCGAATAAACCAGAAAGATAAGTACACTAGCGGCTGCTATTTACACCGCTATGAAGCGATATGGGGAGCTGTATACAACACTAGATTTCTCGTTCTTTATCTAAAATAAAGATAACTATTTCATCTATTTGCGAGTCTCTCAATAGAACCTTTTCCTGATTGAAACTAGAAGCAGTGCAGCTTCTAATACATTCCTTCAAACCCTTTCTTGTAAAGTTCGCTTCTGTCAGAAGGTTCCGCAACGTGCGATGCGATGTCAAACCTGCTGCGGGAAGCCATTCACACGGCCTTTGAGGCAAAGCCTGTCGGCTCAGGCTGCCAAGGGCTGGCGTTTTTAAATGTCCCCTTGAAGAGCACGCGGGGGTTGCAGGTCGGAAGATGGCAGTGACTGGCAGTTCTGATTCCAAATACAACAGTCACTTTTTGCGCCTTGCAGAAAAGGGTTTGTGGAGCTCGCACTCGGCCCCTGTAGGACTTCCCCCATGCGGGATATCACTTATCTTCTGTGGTGCTGGCACTCTTGATCTGGGGCACACGCACTAATGATCTGTGGGGCTCGCCTTAAGCCTCTGCCGGACTGGCACTCAGGATTCACCGGACTTGCACTCAACTACTGTTGGAACCAGTGGCTGTACTGGAGAGTAAGTGTAGGTGTGAATGGCTACATTGGTGGGTGAGCGGATGTGTGAGTGCTTATGCCCCATTAGTGCACCCCCTGCAGTCATTCCCACAATCTTTATTCACGCCCGTACCTCCCAATCTGTCTTCATTTATCTTTTCTCTCTACCTCACCAATCACAACATTCATGCTCATCTCTTTACCTCGCTTCTCCGTTTCCCTTTCTCTCTATCTCTGTCTCACCTCTCTACTACATCCTGCCTGTCTCTCTCGGTCTCACTCACATATCTTTCTATTCCATCTCTCCTTATTTCATCTCATCTCTTCTACCTCACTCCTCTTTACCTCCCGTTTACCCTCTTTCTACATCTATGCACCTCACCTACAAAACCAGCCCTGCTTTAACTCACCTCTGTCTACCTCAACACTCACAATACACTTATCAATGCCACCTCTGTCTACTTGCCTTTTGAATCTTTATCAGTCTTCCACCTGTCTCTTTACCACTTTCTAGGCTTCTCTCTACCCCTGTAACAGTTCTCTGTAATTCAGCATCTGCAGTTTCCATTACAGCTTGCCGTATCTCGCCCCATCTGCCTCACCTCACTCTCAAACTCATCTCTCTTTGGCCCACCTCTCTGTTTGTATCTCTTTCCACTTAACTTCACTTCACTCTGCCTCTGTCTCAACCTTATCGTTTCAGCCACACGTTGTTTGGAGATTGTGCACTTTTTGGATACTGTAGCCTGGTGGTGTGGTGTTCGTTTTTTTATTTATTAAACTCTTTCTATTAAAGTTTTTAAAATGTTGCTCAACCTATTAGAAAGACAGTGTCGTTCGAGTGACAACTATTACAATATGGCACACAATAACAATCTGTAGGTTCCAGCCCACTGTAGAGTGTGTTGGTAGAAGTGCGAGATACCAGTAGCAGCTGCTGCCAAAAGTCAGTGTCCGTGATCGAGTGTAAACTTCCTGCATGTAGCTAGAAACCGACCTCTGTAAAACACCTGCAGATTTCAAAGTGCTACATAAAAGTGCAAAACAATACATGAAGCCCTACATAATACTGCAAAGCAATAAATAAAATAGATGTTTGTTAGCAGGAATTGGTTGACCAATCCCATCCCACTCACAACCCCACACACAACCCCCAACACACACACAACCACACAACACCACACACACCCAGACCCCTCACACACACACACACCCCTCCCCCCACACAACCCTACACCCCCACACACACAACCTCACACACATACATACAACCCCCCACACGCACACACAACCCCACATGCACACACCCCCCCACCCCCCACACACACACCCACACACACAACTCCCCCCACACACACACAACCCCACACCCTCCTTGACACACAATCCCCCCACACACATACCCCCACACACACAGCCCCCACACACACAGCCCGACACACAACCCCCCACACACAACAGCCCCCCACACACAACTACCCCCCCCACAAACACAACTACCCCCCACACACACACGCAATCCCCACACATGCAACCCCCCACACACGCAACCCCCCACACACACAGCCCCCCACAAACACAACACCCTCCACACACAACCATCTATCTATCGCCCTCACTCTATCTATCGCCCTCACTCTATCTATCGCCCTCACTCTATCTGTCGCCCTCACTCTATCTATCTATCGCCCTCACTCTATCTATCTATCGCCCTCACTCTATCTATTTATCGCCCTCACTATTTATCTATCGCCTTCACTCTATTTATCTATCGCCCTCACTCTATCTATCGCCCTCACTCTATCGCCCTCACTCTATCTATCTTATCTGTCTTATCTGTTTTATCTGTCTGTCTGTATATCTGTCTCTGCCCATGTCTATCTATTGCCCTCACTCTATCTATCGCCCTCACTCTATCTATCTATCGCCCTCACTCTATCTATATATCGCCCTCACTCTATCTATCTATCGCCCTCACTCTATCTATCGCCCTCACTCTATCTATCTATCGCCCTCACTCTATATATCTATCGCCCTCACTCTATCTATCTATCGCCCTCACTATTTATCGCCCTCACTCTATTTATCTATCGCCCTCTCTCTATCTATCGCCCTCACTCTATCTATCTATCTTATCTGTCTTATCTGTCTGTCTGTATATCTGTCTCTGCCTATGTCTATCTATCGCCCTCACTCTATCTATATATCTATCTCCCTCACTCTATCTATATATCTAACGCCCTCACTCTATCTATCTATCGCCCTCACTCTATCTATCTATCACCCTCAATCTATCTATCTATCGCCCTCACTCTATCTATCTATCGCCCTCACTCTATCTATCTATCGCCCTCACTCTATCTATCGCCCTCACTCTATCTATCTATCGGCCTCCCTCTATCTATCTATCGCCCTCCCTCTATCGCATCACCACAGCATCACTCAGCACCACCACAGCATCAATCTGTGCAACCATTCAACAACAACTGGTTCAAATATGTTCTCTCAATGTTTCAAGCTTTATTACAAATGTCACAAAAAGATGTTAATATTTCACTTCTGATCTTGGATTTTCGTCACAATAAAATACACTGAACATAATCTTCACAAAAGTCATTTACAAAAGTTTAAGCTATTGCCATTATAAATTACAATAACTTTCATTTAAGTATTAGTTATTTAAAAAAAAATAAAAGCCATTGTCATTTGTAATATCAATACATCTAAGTCACGTAAATACAACACATATTGCAGTACAAATGCTATAGGTGTCACATTTGCGAAAGTTAAAACTATTGGCATTGTAAATGACAAAGCTATTAATTTCGCTATTTTCAAAACCAAGACATAAATACAAAAATTGTCATTTACAATACCAATAGCTCAAACTTCCGTAATGTGAGACCTATTGCATTGCAAATGCTTGTTGTTGGCTAGTACTTTAATTGGCTGAGCCCTATTAGGTTTTAGAAATTTTTTTTTTAAGTAAGTTTTTTTCATGTTATTGGCCTCCCCTGTTTTTTGGTCTTGCCTGTAAATTGTTCTTTTATGTCAAAGGGGATTTGTTAGAGCACTGTCGTTTCCAGCTAGTGGCATCTCTACATGTCCAAGCTGAGTTAAATGATAAATAGGAGTGTCTTTAAAGCCCAGTGAACATGACATATTAAATCATTTTCTCATTTTCATAGGAAGAGTGTCAGGCCCTAGTAGTTAAGGGGGAATATTTTACCACGGGATTGCACTATGTACATTTCTGCCCCGGTTCTGAAGTGTGATATAAGCTGGCAATAAAATAGTTTTAAACGTAATTCTTCCAGCAAAGTGCTGCCAGTAAAGAAATGTAGTTTGTATTTAAGCCATACACTTAATTCCATAGGTCAGGCATGCCCATTTTAGAGACCCCACCACTTTTTTCATCCCAGGAAAAACCCCTGATGTCAAGTGTCAATGCACGTTTAAACAAATGAAAAAAGTTAAAGTGCTCTTATACCTTAAGGAATGTCAGCCACTCTACAGGCGAGAATTAGACAGGCTGCAGATACAGCCCTGCCAGCCTTAGCTTTTTCTGTTTATTTCCTATCATTCTTGTTCCCAAACTCGGTTCTAACATTGTGCCTGCCTGGAAGCCCTCGCTGCCTGTGCCCTTACTTAGCTCCAGCAGTTCCTAGAGGCCCTGGCTGCCTGTGCCATGACTCAGGTGTAAATGTCCGAAAATCCCCCTCTGCTCTGCAGACAGAACACGACTGAGATGGTGAAAGGCTTCAGGCTTCCCCTGCGTTACTGTAGCCGCCCTCCAGGAGAGATAGCGCATCTAATACTGGAGATGGGCTGACGTCACTGAAACGGAGGCCTAGGTACGGGGGTGGGGGAAGAAGGAGGGAATACATGTTTTATGTATTTATGTGTATTTTTATATAGCGCGCCCATTTATGTCATTTTTAGGATGGTTATAAACAGTTAGAATGCTAGAAAAAAAACATTAGTGAAACAATCGCTTAGTACAACAGTGAGCTACTGATATTTGTGAGGGGCACGCACCTGATGAAGAGGGGCTGGGATCTTTCAATGCCAAGTGGTGAGTAAGACTGTAATACAAGCAACAACGGACTCCTACACGGGGGCCGATTCCGATCCGGTAAAATAATCCGCCGTACGAATCGCATTCGTATCCGAATCCGTACGAATGGGAACTTTACGTCCGACCTGCGAATTCCGAACCGTTCCCGTCTATTTCCGTACGAATATCATCGAACCGTCCGAATCACAGTCGATGATCCTAACGACCATGCATCGGGAATCCTACCGTATGATTCGTAACCAGCCCGTACAAACACACAAGTACGATCCTGTACGAGAAGCCTGACAGCGATTCGGACAGAACAAAGTATTCGGACATAAACAATGAATCGTACGGCAAATATCGGGTCGCATCAAGCAGCGTCAAACCATACCACACGTGTACCCCTCGCACAAGCACAAGTACGCCACGCACACCCCCCAACCAGCCCACGCGAAGAGCCCCAAACGCCAACAACCCATACAAGTCGATCGCACGCACAAGTACGACACGCACACCCCCCTACACGAACAGCCCCACCCGCCAACGGCTCATACCAGTAAACCGCACGCACAAGTACGACACGCACACCCCCCAACCAGCCCACGCGAACACCGCCAACGGCCCGTACAAGTCGATCGCACGCACAAGTACGACACGCACACCCCCATACGCGAACACCCCCACCCGCCAACGGCCCGTACAAGTCGATCGCACGCACAAGTACGACACGCACACCCCCCAACCAGTCCACGCGAACAGCCCCAACCGCCAACGGCCCGTACAAGTCGATCGCACGCACAAGTACGGCACGCACACCCCCCCAACCAGTCCACGCGAACAGCCCCAACCGCCAACGGCCCGTACAAGTCGATCGCATGTACAAGTACGACACGCATACCCCCCAACCAGCCCACGCGAACAGCCCCACCCGCCAACGGCCCGTACAAGTCGATCGCACGCACAAGTTAGACACGCACACCCCCCTACGCGAACAGCCCCACCCGCCAACGGCCCGTACAAGTCGATCGCACGCACGCACAAGTACGACACGCACACCCCCATACGCGAACACCCCCACCCGCCAACGGCCCGTACAAGTCGATCGCATGCACAAGTACGACACGCACACCCCCCCAACCAGTCCACGCGAACACCGCCAACGGCCCGTACAAGTCGATCGCACGCACAAGTACGACACGCACACCCCCATACGCGAACACCCCCACCCGCCAACGGCCCGTACAAGTCGATCGCACGCACAAGTACGACACGCACACCCCCCCAACCAGTCCACGCGAACAGCCCCAACCGCCAACGGCCCGTACAAGTCGATCGCACGCACAAGTACGGCACGCACACCCCCCCAACCAGTCCACGCGAACAGCCCCAACCGCCAACGGCCCGTACAAGTCGATCGCACGCACAAGTTAGACACGCACACCCCCCTACGCGAACAGCCCCACCCGCCAACGGCCCGTACAAGTCGATCGCACGCACAAGTACGACACGCACACCCCCATACGCGAACACCCCCACCCGCCAACGGCCCGTACAAGTCGATCGCACGCACAAGTACGACACGCACACCCCCATACGTGAACACCCCCACCCGCCAACGGTCCGTACAAGTCGATCGCATGCACAAGTACGACACGCACACACCCCCAACCAGCCCACGTGAACAGCCCCAACCGCCAACGGCCCGTACAAGTCGATCGCACGCACAAGTATGACACGCACACCCCCATACGCGAACACCCCCACCCGGCAACGGCCCGTACAAGTCGATCGCACGCACAAGTACGACATGCACACCCCCCTACGCGAACACCCCCACCCGCCAACGGCCCGTACAAGTCGATCGCACGCACAAGTACGACACGCACACATAACGCCAACACCCAAAGCAGCACAAGGACTTACCAAACAGGTCGCACAACAACACTGAACATGTCTCCTGTGTACACTCCATTGAGAATCACTGTCCTGGTCACAGCCAAACAGAGGTCAACACCAACACCCACCCCAAATAACACACACACACCCAATTCAAATTAAGCCACACCCACTATTTGACCAATAAAAGGGTCCACACATACAACCCATCATCCTTTGCAACATACCCATTCTTGCGAGGAAACTGAGAGCACACCAACAATTGCAGCCACATACCTTCACACATACACCATCACATCTACACCCACACCACCCCCTTCACAATCACAACCACACACCCTCATCCATACACACCATCACACCCTCAATCACATACACCCCACACCATGACCACACCCAAGAATCCAAAGTTCACTAACCCGGAGAATGAGATACTTACAGATGAAGTCATCAGAGTCGAGCCACAGCTGTTTGGCGCATTGGTTAGACAGACCAGCCTGGCAGAAAAAACACGCCTGTGGGAGAGGATTGTAGACCGGGTCAATGCTGTTGCACCCATCCGGCGCACCAGGGCGGAATGCCAGTCCAGGTGGTATGAGCTGCGGAGGATGGTCCAGAAGAAAATGGACCAGGACTACACCTCTGCACACCACACAGGAGGCGGCGGTCCCCGCAGACCTCCTGTATACCATCCCTGGGAGGAGAGAGTCATGGCCCTGCTGCCACCGGTGGGAGTACATGGAATAGAAGGAGCCGTTGAGTCTGGTGAGTGTACAAAAAAATACATGTCACATGGGTGGACTTACAACAGTGCCCAGCAGCATGGGGTGGGTGGCCATGAGTCCTAGCAGGACACAACTAAAAGTGATTTGTTGCAAGTGGGAGCCACAAAGGGTGGAAGGTGGAGGGTAGGAGGCTGCTCTCATCCCATATGTCCCAGGGCCTCACTCAAGCACCATCCCCAATGTACAGGGATAGGGAAATATCACACAAGATAGTAGACCACAGCTCCTAATCAATTTCATGTTGCGGACACACCTTCCAGAGATGCAATATTTTGTGACACAGTAAGGCAGTGTAGCAAGCAAGCAAGCACAAACAACCTGTCTCCATCCCTGTCTCCCTCTCCCTCTGTCGCCCTCTCACACTGTCGCCCTCTCCCACTGTCGCCCTCTCCCTCTGTTGCCCTCTCCCTCTGTTGCCCTCCCCCACTGTCGCCCTCTCCCACTGTCGCCCTCTCCCTCTGTTGCCCTCTCCCTCTGTTGCCCTCTCCCACTGTCGCCCTCTCCCACTGTCGCCCTCTCCCTCTGTTGCCCTCTCCCTCTGTTGCCCTCTCCCTCTGTCGCCCTGTCGCCCTCTCCCACCGTTGCCCTCTCCCTCTGTTGCCCTCCCTCCCTCTGTATCCATCCCTCAGTGTTCCTCCCTCTGTCACCTCACCGCAGCGCCCTGGGCACACACACAGTTGCACCTAAGCACTGCACAGGCCTTACAAACACCATAGAGCAGAATGTTAAGGGATGTCTCACAAGTACCAGCAGTCATCTGCTATGTGCCTGCAACACACCCACCATTTGCAGTCCACACTGTACTGTGTCAGGACACACATCTCGGAATGCTCTGTAGTACACAATGGGCACAGGTGTAGGCAGCACAAGTCCCTCCTGTGATCACTGCAAACACAAACACCAGGACAAGGTCACACATCCTGTGCACCAACACAAAAACACGATCATGCCAGCATGCTACATCAGGGGACAGCCAAATCATGAACGATGGACGCTTCCAATTCCCAAGCAAAGTAATAGCATGCCTTGTCATACACCCCCATACAGAAAGTCATCCCCTAGGGACAGGCAATGGAGTGCAACACTGTCCCAATTGTCATGTACCACAACAAAACACTCACTCATATGAATATGCGTACAACTCATACATGCACATAGCAGATGCTCTAGTCCATTGTGCCTCTAAAACAATGCACGTGTCCCATCTCATGAACTTTGTGTATGCACGTAAGAACTGACATGGACATGGGTATCGACAAGGTGATGCGTGTTTGAGAAGTGCCAAGTTCAAAAGCCATGATCTATAACTGTGTGTCTACAGGTCCAGGGGTGTTGGCATTGTTTGGCCAGCACGGGACAGCAAAAGACATCCAAAGTAGTAGATGACATGCCAAATAATGATGCTCTGTCTCTTACATCAACACGCTGCATATGAACTCTGTGCATGCATGACGCAGACATAAAGATTTACACCGTATCCTGGATGTTGCGTGAAACTGAGCAATGCTTAACACGTGTGGTGCCGGTAACACAAGACACAGCAATGGCTGTGTCAGTCATTGTCAAGACAAAGGAAGAATGTAAATACCCCAGAGTACATTTTATTTTTGTACCACTACATACACAACTTAACAATGTCAACTATGTAAAGCTTGTGGAACTGTGATGCTGATAATGGATAAGTAAACAAGATGTCACTTGATAGTGCCCTAACAGTGTCTGTCTCTCCCACACACAGGGGAACGTGCGGAGCTCCCCCCCAACCAGGGGAGAGAAGGATCCCAGGCTCAGCAGGACCTAGACCCCACCAACAGCGCCGTCCCTCAACGCACTGTGATGACCCCAACCAACCTGGCTCCTCTGGATCCCAAACCCCTGCAGCAACTGAACCAGCTACATCTCAGCCAACCACCGGACCCATTCCCACCACATCCCAGCAGACAGGTCAGAGCCCTGCCCATGATCCACAAGAGAGCCAGTCTGAAAATGAGGGACACCCTCTGTCGGGCGCCCCTGAGATTGGTGACGACCTCCACCCTGCCAGCAATCGGGGGGGCCCGTCGAGCGGATGTGCCCACTAGCGCAGGCCGTGCTCATGTGGGTCAGGGTGGTGGGAGTGGCGGAAGGCGGAGGCGAGAATCTGGACAGTCAGCTGCAGCACCCGGTATGCCTGAACTCGCTAACATCCTGGAGGCATACCGGCGGGACACCAGGGAGGTAAGCCAGCTTGCGGAGGCCCTCAACCAGGTAAGACAACAGCAGGCAGAGCAAATAGCCAGGCAAGACCAGCATTATGGACGGGTGGAGGCACACCAGGCTCAGCTCTTGATGGTGCATCGGGACATTTGCCATATGCTACGTCAGATGGCTGCTAACATGCGGTCCCCTCCCTGTGTCACAAGGCCAGCAACATCACGGCAAAGTGCAACACCAGCCACAGGGAGGGAGGAGGAGGAGGAGGAACTCTCTGACGTAGCGTCCCGTGCACCGTCCATGCCTGCACATGAGGGTCCCCCAAGGAAGGTGGGTCGTCCACGGCGAAGACGTTGAGGGGCAGTGGGCCATGGACATCTCCCAGGACACTGGACCTGGCATATTGCCCCTGGGTGCAACAGCATCCCCTATGAGACTCTCCCACATGGACCTGCTGGTCACAGTCTGCCCAATGATGCCAAGCACTGTGGCCTGGACTCTGGTGGCTCAAACTGTAAGGCATCTGATCTCCAGCAGTGAACTTTGGATTCCACCCCTTTCTGTACAGCATCTTTTCACGTTTCCTGCACAATATCACCCAATAAATATTCTAAACCTCATACGCATTTGGTGAGTTATCTTTGAAACAGCATAAAATGATATGTGTGTGCAAATGTATAAAATGCAAGGGTATACAACAAACTGCAGTGAGCCTCACACTTCGATCAGAATCTGAGTGAGTACACACATTGGTCAGAAATTCCTATCAACTACTTACATGGATGGAAAGACACACCTGCATGGGACAGTAAATGCTGGAGGGGGGTATGGATCCCAAAAATTCTATCACAGGCTGGCCCAGGAGAGTCACTTTGAGGTGTACATATCAGTGGCACAAAAGTTGTGGTCCACGTAGGGAGTACCTACAACTGTGTCCTCAGGTATGTGAGCTATCATCAGCATGATGCAGTACTGTGGATGTGATGTGTGGCGCACAGGACAAGGCTGGCAGGACAGACTGTGGGCAATGGGCTGTAGCACTCTACACAAGCACACCTGAATAGGTGACCTACCTCTATGTAGCTACAAGTACTATACTACTGTAATGGTAGCTACGCATACAGAACAACTACACACGTCTGACAAATACCTACACCACAACGGGGAAATCACACCACACCCAAGAGACATGGTCATGGTGTGTGTTCCATGTGGCAACTTGACTGACTGTGACGGCTATGTTGCAGTGGTGTGAGCAGGTTGTGTACAGCCACGTGACTGTAAGCAAGCAGTTTAGTGCTATAGTGGTGTTGACAAGGTAACAGTGTACAATATTGTGCCGTGGAAGGGGGTGTGTGCTGGACACGGCACATGACCTGGTGGTACGTAGACCCGATGTCATGTGAATCTGCATAGTCGTGCCAGTATGTGTCGCACACACAGGCATAGCAGCAGCAATAGCTGAGTCCGAAGCATTGTGATACCAGGATGCTGATTGTCTGGTTTTGTCTGTGTGTAGGGTGGCAGGAGCATGCTCCATAAATGGATGGAAGGAGGGTCATCCTGTAGGTGTCAGTGTTCCTGGATGGTGTGCGCTGCATGGTGGCTGTGTATGCAGCAGCAGCAATGAGTGAAGACATGACGGCAGGAGGGGTGTGACAACTTGCAAAACAAGCACATACCACAACGCCATTGGCAAGCCACAAAGTGACATGTGTATGTGAAGGCAGGAGTGTCAGCCTCACTCAGGGTCACTGACAATTAAATGGCACAGTAATCACCAAGATCACAGTCACTGGATCAGGGCCATTATGGACAAGTGGTGCACAGGACACACCGCATCATCAGGTGTAGACTACAGCTAGTGTTTTCAAAGCTAAACAGCAGCTACAAAGCCATCTACCTCACACACAACATAGTATACTAGCCTTCCCCAACCCCATGCGTATGGTCACTTTACAGGTAAACACATAACAACCATAAGCTAAGTTAATGACAAATAGTATAGATGCACATTAGAAGGACATGTGCATTGGCATCAAGGCGGCACAATATTCTGTAGAAGTCAGACGTCATGCACAACATGATTATTTACATTGTGAGCCCATGGAGCAACATGAAACATACATGTGCATTGGCAAGAAGTCCAAATTACACTATTATTGATGTCACCTGTAATGCAGCAGTACTATTACCTACAAGCCTGTCAAGGACTGGCCATACCTTTCTTCTTCAGAGTGGTGTAATGCTCAAAGGGTTCCACCTCCAAATAGCCCCTTGGTCTGAGTACAAACGACAGACACAAAAGGGTGATCAGGCGAGGGAAGGAGAGGATGGGAACTGCTGGGAGGGAGACCTGAAACAGAGGCAAATAACCATTAGGATTACATTCTCATGTCACTGACATTTCAAATACCTCATTTGATACACTGTACCACTCACACCTGTGAAGTGTACTAACTGGAGACAAGTTTAGATGATTAATCATGCCATCACATGAGATCCGATGCTATGACACGGACACATAAAACCTAGGACAGTCTGTCATCCATTAGAGTCATGTGTACCGCTCACAACTGAGCTACCATGCAATTAGATCTATGTTGTAAAAAACTCATTCACTGGCTCAGATGAGGTGGACCTTACAAACAAATGGAAACATATGGAAATGCTACTTACGCTAACTGTAATGTCTGTATCTGATATTGGTTACCCATAAGGGCCATGTAGGCAAACTTGACTTCAGCCACAACAGCTGTAACCATCACATATGTTGAGGAAGCTAATGACCAACATGCAATGGAGGCACTCTGTAGCCAGTCTTTTGATCTGTCAAGTTTGCATTACTATGCAAAACATTACATGCAGGTAGAAGAACTATAAAGTGCTAGTGATGTTGATCCGAGCCACATAATAAGACCCTACCATTACACAGGAATGCAGCACGGGACCAGAGATTCATGTGAATGACTGCACTCCACTGGTGCAACACAATAAATCACATATGCATCATCCCAACATTTTCACTTTACATGCAAAACATACTTGGCATCATGTGAATCTATACAGCACTGCTACTCACTGTGAAGGCTGGCGTCGCAGTATTCTCAACCTGCACTGAGGTAACGACATGACAGTGACATGATATACTGCTACAAGGGGCAATGCATCTATGTAAACTGATTCACAGGACAGTTGTCTTAACATGTGGAACATACACTGGCCCACACCCACACCACATAGTTTCATGGTAATCAAACTGGACTGGGCCACAAGCTGGAGGTGAGGATCCAGTCACAATCTAATGCACACAGTGAGGCTGTAATCCCCCACAGAGTCCGTGGTTGTGACCTCTGACACAATGTCAACCCAAGGTATTTGCAATGTTGCAGTGGCAATGTCTACACACATTGATGCATTCACCAGACTCTCAAACTACAACAGATGACAGTCAGATGGGGTGAATGTCCTGTCATGGGAGTGGGCATACATGTAATAAGTAACATAATGGAGTTGCATGTATGCATGGTCTCACTACATGCACATGAACATGCACCACACGTTTCAAAACATACCAACGCTAAACAGCCTCATATGCGTCCTTACCCAAATTGACTTCTACACATGTCCATGCATGCTCCGTTGATTTGGCTGACGTTGCAATCATAATGAGCAATAGCAGGATGACCACGATGACCCCAACGGACAACAGGCAGGGCGAGCTATGGATGAGAGTGGCACACAAGGGGTCAAGTTCTGTATAATGTCATTATCACAATGTCCTGTTGAATAGCCAGATGTTGTAGAACACCTGTACATTCCAAGTGCACACATAGCACATATGTGTGTTGCATTAGAAATGCACATGTGTGACACTGCACAACACACATCCAAGTGACTTTGCATACAGTCTGTTGCATACACAGCATGCTACCCATGCTACTCTAGAGTCCATCTGTTACAGAAAAGCTGCTATGACTCACCATTATGAAAAGAAGTTGCGGATGAGGTGACTCCGGATATCATCTTCATCCTCCTCGTCACTGGCATCCTGGGCAAGGCCTTCATCCTCAACGGGCGGATGTTCCAGCTCATCAGGATCAAGGTAGAGTGGCACGGCCTTCTCCACTGCCATGTTGTGTAGCATGCAGCACACGGTGAAGATGTCACACACCTTGCGTGGGCTGTATTGGAGGGCTCCGCCTGTCTTGTCCAGGCACCTGAACCGGCTCTTCAGGAGTCCAAATGTTCGCTCAATCACCCGCCTGGTCTTCCCATGGGCATTGTTGTACCGCTGGTCTGCAGCTGTCCTGGGGTTGCGTAGTGGAGTCATTAACCACGGCATGTTAGGATATCCAGCGTCTCCTGCAAATTGACATCATGTACAAGAGTGATTAATATGATGCAGATCATGAAGTTGTGACATACTGACATACAGAGCTGACAGTGTATACTCACCAACTAGACATGCCCGGTGGTTGTGCAGCTGCAGCATCATCTGTGGTACCCTGCTACGCCTCATGATGAAAGCATCGTGGCACGATCCTGGAAAACGTGCACAAACATGTGAGATAATCATGTTGGCAAGACACACCACCAGGGCATTTATCGAGTGGTAGTGTTTCCTGTTGCGATACGCTTGCTCCTGAGCCTGTGGTGGCACCAGAGTAACATGTGTACCATCAATTGCACCAATTACATGTGGCATGCGGCCCAGGGCATAGAATTCCCCCTTGACATCTGTCAACTCTTCTGGAGTAGGGAATCTAATGAATTCATCTAGGTGGAGCAACATAGCTGCCAAAACATCACTCAACACCCGGCTTATCATTGTCTGAGACATCCCTCCCACATCAGCTATGGTAAATTGGAACGTACCTGTGGCAAAGAAATGGAGGGCTGCCATCACCTTTACCTTGGGTGTCAGTGCAGTTGGATACCTGTGGCGTGGTTGTAGGTGAGCCTCAAGCCTGTTCGTCAGGTCCTTGATCAACTGTCTGTTGAAGCGATACCGACGAATACAATTGCGCTCCCTCATGGCTTCCAAGTCAGGCAACGGCCTTTCCAGAGGGGGTGCCCTGCAATACACAATTTATTGGAAATGTCTTCAACTGTCTGACTAAGACTGTAACAATGTACATGGCACAAGCAAGACTGCTTCAAATGATCTAGACAATTTGGAGTGTGGCGTGGCATACACACTGATGTAACGCGTGCCAGCTCCCAGCCACTCCTCCGTGAATAATTAAAGACCTGTGGTGTGTGGAATGGATATGACATGCATACAAACGATCTGATGGAAAGGTCTTAGTGAGCATGACAATGTATCATGTCAGTGACAAACGTCATGTGAATGTCTGTAGCAGGTTGTCTGCACAACCAGACATCTGACAGCAATAAACACACACACACACCACATGTGCCATCATTTGCACAGTTCTGCCTTAGTCATGTTGCGGTGTGTAGCTCCCTAACTATTACATATCCATCATCATACAGCATAAATGTTTTATTCTCACAAATGGTCTGTGATGCCATCACACATATGAACTGGTCATTAACACACGTGGCATGGTGTGCGTACATTAGTAACCCTGTCATCACGGCAAGGACACTACATAGATGCTCCTACAGCAGATGTACTGAACAGTAAGGACGGATTACTTACCTTTTGTAACAAAATATCAGTAAGCAACAGTAGTTAGTAGCATATTCCCGACTTTCAATACATACTAGGCTTTTGACCTATTTGCCTCCCTGGATGCCATCGCTCTGCCCAGTGAGTCGGGGGTATCCAGGCCACACCGGAAAAATGACAGTGCCGCTGATTGGCATCCTACAAGGGCGTGCCCAAGTATTGCCCGTACCTACAACGCACACTCTGCCAGCAGTTACACAGCCATGTCCCACCGAGAGTGTGGGTAGCGGACTAAGATGCATGTAATGTTGGAAGACCTCAGTCCCAGACTCAGGGAGGATGATGACGTCTTTCCGTAGTGCTCATACCTCCTGGATACCCTCTACAGCAGAGCTAACGGGAATGTGGACTGTGATTTGGAGGCCTGGATGCCCATGCTCTCTGGGGTGTGGTGGGAGGACAGGGAACATGGTCAGTCTAGGGCGGGGTGTTGGCGTCTGACAACGTGCCGATCTACAGCCAAACATGATGCGTGGCTGTACATGCTGCCCAATATAGATACAGTACATTCCTCAAGATAGGCCTGCAGAGGCTCAGCGGAGCCGGAGTGGAGTTTAAGGACCTCAGTGAGGAGTTGGTCCTCATGGCAGCAACGGGGAGATGAAGGGCCAAGGCTCCGGCCGCCCACGTTAACACAACACTGTACGTTGCCCGCTCATCCTAAGACACGTTAGGAGTAGAGACATCACCAGTGTCTGGCTAGGTGTCCAGACCACTTGCATCCCCCAGTCCACCTGTCCTGTTGTCTTGGGACTGACACTCACGTGGCAGTGGTTCTTCATGACCCTCCCAATACTCATTGACAACCATTGTAATGAGCAGTGTCCGGCTCATTGAAGTTCAACTCCCCATGCAGCATCAATAGCGGTGTTCTGCAGCACATTTCCCACGCCGGAGCCGTACAGTGTGTGGTATCGGGGACATCACCACCCGAGAACGGCGCCACGGCTGACACCTGGGGGATAGTTGCCAGTGAGGTTGGGAGTTGAACCAGCGGGGACCAGGATGAACATTCAGATCCTGTCTGTCCCAGCGGTTTTGGGACATATGCGCCGCCTGCGTCCAGGAGTAAGCGAGTGATGGCGTCAGGGGCTATTCAACAGACACGCTAGTGCCCCCAGACGGGTCCGCTGTGCCAGAAGCCGACGCGTAGGCCATTGGTGGGGTGAGGGACATCATGGACATGAGGAAGTGCACTAACTCCTCCTGCGTCACATGCAGGGCAGGGACCGGAGGTCGTGGTGCTGGCTACGACGGCTGCAATTCTGACAGAGCCGCGTGGTCGGTGTCACCCGAATCCCATGCAGCATTGCACGTGCATTGTGGTGATTTTGATTTGCTATCAGATATATCTGACTTATTTGGTTTACCTGACAACTTTGCCCTGGAGCACTGATGTCAAATTAAGGGGCTGTGATGTCTCAACTACAACGCCCATGCACTCGTCCTACGTCCAGCCCATGAGCTATTGTGGTGCAGTGCCAACTGCTGGAGTCTGAGTGGCTTGTGGGACCAATCACACCTGGATTCATATGGCTGGTCCCGGCAGTGGGAGCAGCTCTTGTTGTTGTGCTTGACGTGATAAGAGTGGAGACACAGACGGTGAGGGTCAGTCACCAACATGACTAGTTTGTATTCCTCACAGGCTTTGAAAATGACATCCCTATTGGCACCGTCCTGAGTCAGAGAATCCAAGCTAAAAGGTCTGAAGTGAATGTACTATGAATGTGGCAACAAAAGTGTGTACGGTTACACTTATACGGGACCAGCGCTGGTGTTGTTAAAAAAGAGGACCTGACGTGTGCACGCAGAGGTGACGTATGAGTACTCTGACAACGTCATCACGGCCCACATGACGCCAACAACACATGCAGAGCCGCAGGACATGCCTACCGACACACATGTGTACTACAGAACGGAAATTGACATATCCAGGATGATATGTGGGGATATTCTAAGGAGAGTTATACAATACTGACCTGTTAATTTCATATGCAAACAGCATGCACAATGTCGCTCATGGCACTCACATGACGTGGTCACACAGGGTCATGCTGTGCGGCTATTACACCTCTGTGACAGTGGGCATGTTGCTGTCATCATGTGCCAGTTCCCTGTACTGAATGGTGAGCCATTCCAGTGTTGATGTTCCTTGCAACAGGTTGCTGACGTTACTCCGGTGCAAAGTGTTGACTGCATGTGATGCACATGTGCAATATGATTGATGACATGTCTCGCAAGCTCTTCACACATCAACTGAGGCACAAGGTCACAATCCCTGTGCTTCTTCAATGTCTGCCACACCAGGGGCATCCTGATGTATGTATGCCATGCTGATGTATGCACCACATCGTCGACATGAGTGTAGACTACATCCCTGCTATGTGATTTCCTGGTGTGACTCTCCCAATGGTGACATGAAGGTGGACAGGGACGCAGGCTACACAATCCTTCACTTGACCATGTCTGACACACTGTACCCCAATGGTACGTGCGTGTGTACGCCTCGTTTCCCTATTGCATTTCGGCCATGCGCGAGCAAAGCGTACCCCAAGGTACGTGTGTGTGTACGCCTCGTTTCCCTATTGCATTTCGGCCATGCGCGAGCAAAGCGTACCCCAAGGTACATGCGTGTGTACGCATCGTTCCACCATTGACTGGGTTGCATTAGCAACGCAATGTCACCGTACTTTTGTGTGGGCATTTTAGAAAAATAATAGTGAACAATTAGGGGAACAGTGTACTGATCAAAATGCAAACAGGTTGTCATGGATACAGAGTTTTCTGAGGCTCCTACAGGTGTTCTAGAAAATTCAGTTTGCCAAAAGTAGACAATGTTGCAAAAGTTGTTGTTCAGCTCAGGCTCAATTTTCAAACCATGCATATGTGTGTAATGGGCTTATGTGTGATGTGATTGGATGGAACATAGGATGCTAACTATGGTGGCCTATCACACACTACTCCTTGGACTCACAGACCCTCTGCAGCACAGATATAAGGCAGCATGTGGCTGTGGGAGGGCACTTGCCTGCACAACATTGGTGTGGTAACCACAGCTGCTGTCTCTGAATCCTCTGGACCCTGATTAGCTGAGCATGGAGAGGGCACCTGCATTCACTGATGCTGAGAACAAGGCCCTGCTGGATGCCCTCCTGCCCAACTACAGCAAGCTGTATGGGAGACCAGAGGATCAGGTGAGTGATTGGTGCAATACCTTGGAGTGTGCACCTGTTGTGTGGGTGACATAATGCCCACTGTGTATGTATGGTGTATAGATGCAATGTTGTTGGGAGTGAATGCCAGGGTGTACAGTCTTGTGTAAAGAGGGTTATTTCTTGTAGTGGGGTGTGCGACAGGGTGTCACGGGCTGCAGTGCACCCAGATGTAGCATACATTGCTCTGTGAGTGCCATGCTCTAAGAGTGTTTAGCCCACGTCATGTCATCTGTAGCCTTTCAATGGCATGTAATGCAGCAGTGTTTGCTCACAGGCCACATACTCACGGACAATGATGCAAATGTGTGGAGCCTACGATGCCCTGTTGTCATCAAGTATTTAGTGCACATATGTGTGTCTTTTGAACATGGACCAGGTGTACTGATGCTCTTTTACTTTACATTTGTGACAGGTATCTGCCTAGGAGAAGGGTGAAATCTGGCTGGACATCGCCAGGGCTGTCAGGAGTGAGGGGGGGCCTCGCAGGAGACTCAGGAACATCAAGAAGAGGTGGCAGGACATCCGGTGCTGGACACGCCGCATCGCCAGAGTCCAGCTGCATCTGGAAGCTCCACGCCGGCATGGTGGCACCCGCCACCTCACCCCCAACATGCTCCGGGTCCTGGAAGTGGTGTTCCCAGACCTCCATAGGCAGTTGCAGGAGGGACAGCAGCAAGTAGGGGGTAGGTACATGTCTGTTTGTTGTCATGTGTGTCACATGCTCCCTGCAGTGCTCCAAGGCATGGTAACACTCCCATAGTTTGAGTGGTGTGGTCAGACAGGCACTCCATGCTTTGGCATTAGAATGTTCCAGTTTCTGCAGCTGCTTCTTTACATGCCTTGCCCTACTCCACATTTGCCCTGCGCTTTGGCTGATGTTTATTTTTCACATGTACTCCTATGGTGCAATGTCTCAGTATGCATCTTACTTTGCACATCATCATGTTTGAGGTGGGTCTGTGACACCTGTTGGTACATTACATGTAGCACCACATGTTCACTGTGTCTGCCATTCTTCATATTTTTGCACTGATCTTGAGTCTAAACATGTGTTTTCTGCACGAGTCTGCCTCAGTGGCCTTGGACCATGGTACTCTTTCAAATTGTAATGTGTTGGATACAGGGGCACAATGTACATGTGCAATATTTTGGCCTTATGCATACTCACACTGGGCAGTGCGTGTGTGCATATGCGCCAAATATGTAGAATGTTGTTTCTAACTAATAATGATGGTCAGCCACACAATGAGACTTTGGGTGTCAACAGCTGTGATGCCAGTGTGAGGTGATGTTACACTTGGTTCAGGTCCCAGGATGGCATCACATTACAGTACAGGCAGGACTTTTCCCATGTGGCACAAGGTCTAAGCAATTCAAACATGTCCTGTTCTGGGTTTGGGTGGCAGGGAGGGAAAATGAGCAGGGATGCATAATCAGCTATCCTGTTGTCAGGCAGTGGATCATCATTGTGTATCTCATACTATTTTTTTGCTTGCCTTTTGCTTGTATCCTACTGTACATTGAGCGTTGTGTCTCTCCCAATTGGCCACAAGTAGACTTTGCATTGTGCAGAGTTCTGTGTAATGTGCCTCATGATGCATGCCATGTTTAGAAATGAGGCATAATGTATTGTACCTGATATGTCTGATGTGTACAGGTGACTGATATGTTTTTGCTGTTCTCCTTGCCCACAGCATCATCATCTGAATCTGGAGGAGACACAGGCGCGGACCAGGCAGAGGGACCCAGCGACAGTGCCACCTGCTATGAGGAGTCAGAGGGAGGCAGTGGCACGGAAGGGTGAGGAGAGTCTGCAGGCCGGACGACATGTGACTGACACATCTTACCATGCCGACAACTCCGCGTCAGACTCTCAGGAGGAGGGGGAATATGCAGCAATGGTCACATCTTCTTCGGCTGCCCTCCCCATCTCCAGTACCATCTCCACCCTCCCAGTCGTTAGTGTCCCTAGGGTCCGTGCTAGACCCCGTGTCTCCTTTGTTCCCGGCACCGCAGCCCCTGCCCCTGTGTCCCCTGCTGCCCTCAGTGCTGAGACTGTGGACCTACTCCGGCAGATTGCAGTAGGTCAGACATCCATGCTGACTGTCCTCCATGGACATACACAACTGCTTACACAGGTGGTGTCGTTCATGGAGAGCATGTCATCAGCCATGTCTGATCTATGTCGGAGTGTGGCTGCCATGGAGTCAACACTGACGGCAGCTCTGTACACCCAGCAGCATCTGTCCCCCCCCATCCTTCAGACCCATCCACCTCTGCCTCTCACATACCTACACAGCATACACGCAGACGCCACAGGTCAGACACACCCAGCGCACACACACAGCATAAGAAGCTCAAAGCTCCACGCACCCATTCTCAAGGGGAAGTAGGCACACCCACAGGGAGAGGGGAGACACCTCACACACACATCCACACACCCAGTAGAACTGACTCACAGCCCTGTACCTCCACCCCCAATGTGTCCCCGGGTTCAGGTGGTAGTTTTTCCGCACTGGCTGAAGTGTGCAGCCAGGTTTTTGAAGCTACTGTCGGCGATGCCCCAGCCAGTGTGGATGAATCCACTACACCTGCACCCACTCCACCTGTCCTTCCCTCTCCTGTCCATGCGGTGCCGGAGGATTCCACAGATGGTGCCCCCATAGTTCCCACAGCGGATTAAACGCCATGTGCAGGCAAGTTTTGGTGTGAGCACACCCATGGAGGCACAGACTGTTGCAGAGACATCTTTGGACTGCCCATTGGCCTTTAATGAGCGAGGACTCTTATTTGCTTTTCTATTTAGAACCAGCTGAATAAAGCTATTTTTTTCCTTTTCTGAACTTTTGTTTGTGTGAAAATGTCTGTGACTGCTGTGTGCCTGGGAGCTGGTGTGATGTTAGAATATAGGTATGATGACATGTGTCACTCTCCTGATGGTAATGTGGTTAGCAATGGTAGGTTTTTGATGTAAAGGTTGGCCACTGTTGGGCAGTGGGGGGGGGGTCTCAGCCACCCACTCTGATGCTGGGCACTGGTGGGCAGTGGGGGGGGGGGTGTTAGCCATACACACACTCTGATGCTGGGCACTGGTGGGCAGTGGGGGGGTCTCAGCCACCCACTCTGATGCTGGGCACTGGTGGGCAGTGGGGGGGGTGTTAGCCATACACACACTCTGATGCTGGGCACTGGTGGGCAGTGGGGGGGTGTTAGCCATACACACACTCTGATGCTGGGCACTGGTGGGCAGTGGGGGGGGGTCTCAGCCACCCACTCTGATGCTGGGCACTGGTGGGCAGTGGGGGGGGTCTCAGCCACCCACTCTGATGCTGGGCACTGGTGGGCAGTGGGGGGGTGTTAGCCATACACACACTCTTATGCTGGGCACTGGTGGGTAGTGGGGGGGGGGTGTTAGCCATACACACACTCTGATGCTGGGCACTGGTGGGCAGTGGGGGGGGTCTCAGCCACCCACTCTGATGCTGGGCACTGGTGGGCAGGGGGGGGTGTTAGCCATACACACACTCTGATGCTGGGCACTGGTGGGCAGTGGGGGGGGTGTTAGCCATACACACACTCTGATGCTGGGCACTGGTGGGCAGGGGGGGGTGTTAGCCATACACACACTCTGATGCTGGGCACTGGTGGGCATGGGGGGTGTTAGCCATACACACACTCTGATGCTGGGCACTGGTGGGCAGGGGGGGTCTCAGCCACCCCCTCTGATGCTGGGCACTGGTGGGCAGTGGGGGGGGGGTGTTAGCCATACACACACTCTGATGCTGGGCACTGGTGGGCAGTGGGGGGGGGGTGTTAGCCATACACACACTCTGATGCTGGGCACTGGTGGGCAGTGGGGGGGTCTCAGCCACCCACTCTGATGCTGGGCACTGGTGGGCAGTGGGGGGGGGTGTTAGCCATACACACACTCTGATGCTGGGCACTGGTGGGCAGTGGGGGGGGGGTGTTAGCCATACACACACTCTGATGCTGGGCACTGGTGGGCAGTGGGGGGGGGGGGTGTTAGCCATACACACACTCTGATGCTGGGCACTGGTGGGCAGTGGGGGGGGGTCTCAGCCACCCACTCTGATGCTGGGCACTGGTGGGCAGGGGGGGGGTGTTAGCCATACACACACTCTGATGCTGGGCATTGGTGGGCAGTGGGGGGGGTGTTAGCCATACACACACTCTGATGCTGGGCACTGGTGGCAGGGGGGCGGTGTTATACACACACACACTCTGATACTTACACTTACAATTACTTAGCATACGTATGTCCCACACGTCTATTACACTGGTGAAGTACGGTGACGTACTTCGATGACGTACATGCGGCACGTATTCCACTGGTGTTGTGCGGTGACGTACCGTACCCCGAGGTCGATGACGTAGGTGCGGCACGTCTCCGAATTCCACTGGTGTTGTGCGGTGACGTACCGTACCCCGAGGTCGATGACGTAGGTGCGGTACGTCTCCGAATTCCACTGGTGTTGTGCGGTGACGTACCGTACCCCGAGGTCGATGACGTAGGTGCGGTACGTCTCCGTATTCCACTGGTGTTGTGCGGTGACGTACCGTACCCCGAGGTCGATGACGTAGGTGCGGTACGTCTCCGAATTCCACTGGTGTTGTGCGGTGACGTACCGTACCCCGAGGTCGATGACGTAGGTGCGGCACGTCTCCGAATTCCACTGGTGTTGTGCGGTGACGTACCGTACCCCGAGGTCGATGACGTAGGTGCGGCACATCTCCGAATTCCACTAGTGTTGTGCGGTGACGTACCGTATCCCGAGGTCGATGACGTAGGTGCGGCACGTCTCCGAATTCCACTGGTGTTGTGCGGTGACGTACCGTACCCCGAGGTCGATGACGTAGGTGCGGTACGTCTCCGAATTCCACTGGTGTTGTGCGGTGACGTACCGTACCCCGAGGTCGATGACGTAGGTGCGGTACGTCTCCGAATTCCACTGGTGTTGTGCGGTGACGTACCGTACCCCGAGGTAGATGACGTAGGTGCGGCACGTCTCCGTCTTCCACTGGTGTTGTGCGGTGACGTACCGTACCCCGAGGTCGATGACGTAGGTGCGGTACGTCTCCGAATTCCACTGGTGTTGTGCGGTGACGTACCGTACCCCGAGGTCGATGACGTAGGTGTGGTACGTCTCCGAATTCCACTGGTGTTGGGCGGTGACGTACCGTACCCCGAGGTCGATGACGTAGGTGCGGTACGTCTCCGTATTCCACTGGTGAAGTGCGGGAGTGTGTGGTGCAACGTACCCAGACTTGACAGTCGTGCAATGGAGATGTGCGCGTGTGGCAACACGTACAGGTATGTTGAAGTTCGTTGTACTCACCTTCTGCGCCGTCGTCGGTTTCTAAGTACGAGGTGGTGGCCGTACAGGATAGGGATGAGACGGACGATGGCGTTCATGTCCTGCTTGTCGCGTACCAGGGTGCGGTTCGTGCCGGAGTGTGGTTTTACGGTAGTTTTGAGCTCTCGTTGAAAAAGAGCCGTACGGAGTGTGTTCTACACGGATCGTACTTCCTGGTTCGGGAGACGCGGTCTTTTTACGTCCGGACGTAGCGTGGAACGTCAGCCGACAGCAATTCGTATGGACTTTCGATTCGGAGGGCGTTTTTTACGAGCCGTACGGAGTGACGCTTTAGATTGTGATCGTACTTGCAGATTCGTACCCGGGACGCCTACGGGTACGATTCGTACGGGGAAAAACGCTCCGAACGGAAATTCGGAGCGCTTTTTAACGGATCGGAATTGACGCCACAAAAGGTAGCCAGTGTGACACACTTACTTGTGGCGAACACTGCAGTGCTGGCACAGTACGTGCCAGCCAGCCTGACCCGTGACAACTTCCACCTGCACCGTGAGCAGAGGGCACAGTCCAGGCGTCCTCGAGTCAAGGACTGGCGCAGGCCCTGCATTTTTATCATGGCCTTAGTTCTGCAGCACTCACTGCAGCGCTACAAGCTTCAGTGCCTGTTGAGGCACCATCAGTTTGGCGGCAGGCGGGTCGTGGGCGATGGGGTCGTCAGATCACTGCAGTAATTGAGGGCACAATCACCGCAGCGCAGTGGGAGCAGGAACTGTCTGCGCAGCCGCTTCGTGTGGAGGGCGGCCCTTGGGTGAATTAGCAACACTCTAACCTGCCTGAGCCCAGAGCTAGCTAAGCCATCCCCCAAACCACCTGCCAGCAGGGCCGATCATGCTGCCATGTTTCTGTCACTGTGATAGTAATTTAGTAGCGCTCCGGCTTGTTGACAGCCCAGTAGGCACTATAATAAATGCGTGACTTTCCATTTCAGAGCAGTGATGCGGACCACCACATTGAAATGTGTCAGTCTAACGCATGATGCGTGATACTTGGCAGGGCTGTCAATCCGAAACAAGAAGTCTGGCATGTAGGTATGGTGATTGCTTGGCAAGCTAGCAAACTGGCAGTGACTATAGAAATTCAGAAGAAAGGGTCATGGTTCAGGAAAAAAGTAAATTTTAGGGACACATCTGACATGCCATGTAATTATAAGTAGGGCTCCTGGTTTAATGGTATTTGTTTTTGGACTTTTCCATGAATATTTATCCTTATTTATATTTTACTAATGTTATCTGTATATTACTATATTTATTTTAGGCTTTGTGAAAAATTGAAGCTGAAACTAGAATATATCCACATTTGTTTAACCACTAAAGGAACACTACTTTACATTACTTTAATTCCTGACAAGTTTCAATGATATGAACACCCACAGATGATAAATCAATACGCTTATATGAAAATATGCTCATTTTAGCATCAACCTTGTGCATATCTACTGCCCTTTAAGCCTCATTACTACATTTAATTTTTGTAACCCCTTTACCTGTCAATCCTCCTTATTGGCTAGACTATTCGCCTGGCAATCATGAATGAAAAATGAATTTTAAAAAAACCAACGTACTTTCCATTTTTATCCACAGTTAAAAATAAATACAGACAGGAAAATAAATGTTTTTCGGTCTGTATTTATCTGTAATAATCAGTAAAAAAAGAAACAAGGGAGCCTTAATTTTAAAATAGATGTCAGCCAAGTACACGTCTAAACGACTTGTTCCTAGGTTTGTATGTTACAAAGCATTAGTAAACATTCATTTGTAGCTCACCTTATTCAATGAATAAAAACATTGCAAACATATAGACACTTAGCAACATTTGACGGCCAAAATTAGGAACATTTCACAATTAGACACCAGGCCATCAATGTTCCTGTTGTTGGACTTCGAGTTCAGAGGTATCAATGGGTTATAAGTTGTTACATGCTGTCAAGTGAAATGTACTATAGAAATTAAGTATGTACGGCTTTACTGTGAATCGCACTGATACCCAAAGGGGTCAAGTTTGTACTATATAAAACATTAAAATAAATAAACAACACTTCTAGTTTTAGTTTTACTTTTTTTAAATGTACTTTTTATCAGAGCAAGCAAACTTAAAGAGTTCTCTGTGTCCAAGAGCAAATAAATGGAATGCTGCACAGGGTTATTTCAAATGAATCAGGATCTGAAGTTCTGGTTTCACAGTTTGAGATCACACCCATTTTGTGGGTTTAGTCCAGGTGAATTTAATTTGTAAAACAATTTCTTGGTTGCAACATTGTGGCCAGCATGGAAATCATAAATGGCATGATTTTTTTACGTTCGGAATTTAACCAGGCAACTTTAAAATATCAGTTTGCCATTTCTGCGCATACAATTGGTTGTTGCCGGCAACAACTTGCAAAGCAGTAGCCAATAAACTGTATTTTTTGTAAAGGTAATGGAATTTCAGAAGATGGTTGGGTTTAACAGCATCAACAGCTTTGAAAAGTTGCTGCTCAATATGATAATTGCAGGGGAGGAGAATGTGAACAATTAATTGCATGCAGAGTGAAATGTGGTTTTATTGCAGTGCACAAACTAAGTTCATTTCCCTGGACTCCAGACACATGCTAATAGGTTTGTATGTTACAGAGCAGTAGTAAAAATGTGTTTGTAGCTCGACTTATTCAACAAATAAAAAAAATTGCAAACATATAGACACTTAGCAACATTTGACAGCCAAAATCAGGAACATTTCACAATTAGACACCAAGCCATCAATGTTCCTGTTGTTGGACTTCGAGTTCAGAGGTATCAGTGGGTTATAAGTTGTTAAATGCTGTGAAGTGAAATGTACTATAGAAATTAAGTATGTACGGCTTTACTGTTAATCGCACTGATACCCAAAGGAGCCAAGTTCACACCATATAAAAAATTAAACTAAATAATAAATAAATAAACAGCACTACTAGTTTTAGTTTTAGTTTTTGAAAGTGTACTTTTTATCAGAACTAGCAAACTTTAAGAGATCTCTGTGTCTAAGAGCAAATAAATAGAATGCTGCACAGGGTTATTTAAAATGAATCGGGTTTCACAGTTTGATATCATCACACCCATTTTGTATGTTATTCCAGGTGAATTTCATTTGTAAAAAAATGTCTTGGTTGTTACATTGCTGCCAGCATGGAAATCGTAAATGGCAAGATTTTTTTACGTTCAGAATTTAACCAGGCAACTTTAAAATATCAGTTTGCCATTTCTGCGCATACAATTGGTTGTTGCCTGCAAAAACTCGCAAAGCAATAGCCAATAAACAATTTTTATAAAGGTAATGGTGTTGCAGATGATGCTTGGGGTTAACAGCATCAACAGCTTTGGAAAGTTGCTGGGAAGTTAGCACTTCCTGTAAACAGCATGGTACTGTGGAAACAATCGAACACTTTTTCCAGATATAATATACAATGTTCCGGAAGCTTTAAGAAATCGTTGATGTATAGAAATACAAATAGAAGCATGTTTTCTAGGAATTCTTACATCACTCAAAAAAAGAAATATATTAATTCTGAAACTGGTAGGGGATAACATTCTGTGTTCCAAGGCAGAGAAACAGCACAACTTAGTATTACCCTTGGCAACAACAAAACAAAGCCACCGTTTGTGAGGGGAAATGAGGAAGAAGATCAGACAACATAGAGTAACATACTGCCCATCCGTAAAGTGCTTTAGCGCCTCGCCAAGCATAGTAATTGATATACAAATGCTCATAGCATATAAATAAAGCGTGTCCCTTTCACCCTGGTATACTTCACAGCCATACCTCCACCCAGACGTCACCCACAGACAAGTCACCAACGGGCTGTTCAAATCACATCTTACTGCATCAATCTGTGCTGATAACGTTAGTATTCAAATTTCACCCTTTCAGAAGCTACTGCATTGTGAGACATAATGCAATTTTATTGGGGGGGAGGGGCAATTTGTTGCATTAAATCTCACATTAATCTTTCGCCCGCATGTGAAAGGCCACGTTGCAATGCGTGAAGTTGCGTCGAAGCAGAAACAACCCAGACAGAATAAAATGCGCGCTACTGCCAGTGTGGGAAATTTTTTCCTAATTTAAAACTGATTCAGAGGAATCATACTTTAAAAAAGATAAATAAAAAAATACACATAAATAAAAAAATACACACATCAGTGTCAAAGGATAGCTGCAAGAACACCACGCAGTGTGCAGCAAAACTGAGAAAGATATATACATGCATATTGTTGTACAACAGCTATATTGCACAACAAACTCCTTGGCTCTTAACATTTGGCACAGCGACCCCTAGCCAGGTAGACAGTTTTCTCACGGATCATATACCAATCCATACTCTCTTTCCATCCGTCCATCGTAGAACCCCACAACTGCGCAATATTTCGCTTTGCAATCATGATCCCAAGCGTGACCCATCTAATTTGCGCAGCGTTTAGGTCTGTAGGCTCCCAATTATTTAATAAACTTCTCCTAGCTTCTGGCAAGAGCTGTACCCCTGTAACCAAAAAGTTGTACAAAGTTCCCCTGAGAGTAATACTAATTTTGCAACGGAGTCTCTCTCTCTGAATTGACATGTGAAATCGACAGTCAGGGAACCAGGCGGGTCCCTTGTCGGAACTAGGAAACCTCACACGGCTAATAAACCGGATGACTTGTTTCATTCAGCCCTATGGTTGTCTTGTCTCATCATCGGCTTCCTGCTCCAACGTCAAGCTGGCGCTGCAATGCCTGACGGGTAACACAGAGTGTTACACTTTTGTGGAGATCTTTTGTTCCTTGCCGTAGTTGGTAGCGTGTGAGGGACCTAGAAAAGTGAAGTAGTGAGCAAGGTGTATTAAAAAAGGTTGGTTAATCCACTAAGTATCCTTTAATCGCGTGGTTAACCGCCTTATTAAAAAGTGAAGTGAGGGGTACCGAGAACCAAAGTTAAATTAATATGGCCTCATTCAACCCTCATGTGTGGTGGGCTAAAGTGTATATAGTATACAACCTGGTGGGTCAATAACCAGAGCAGGCTGGTGATCCTGCGTCGAAGTCAGACCTAGGGGTAATAAAGAAGGTATTATATACAACATAGTACACGCTCATTTCTTGCATGTCATAGCCTTCCAAAACCTAGACACATCACCCGGGCAGCAGTGCTCATCCAAGTGCTAGAAGGTCTAGAAGTGCAACCGTGAGAAGGAGAGAGAGGGAGACTCAATTTGGTTATTGACCCACCAGGTTGTATACTATATACACTTTAGCCCACCCTGGGCCCCTGACTAGTTTATGAGCACAATCCGGTCCTGAAGAATTGCCTATAGGGCATGAAACATGTTGACCACACATGAGGGTGGAATGAGGCCATATTAATTTAACTTTGGTTCTCGGTACCCCTCACTTCACTTTTTAATAAGGCGGTTAACCACGCGAATAAAGGATACTTAGTGGATTAACCAACCTTTTTTAATACACCTTGCTCACTACTTCACTTTTCTAGGTCCCTCACACGCTATCAACTACGGCAAGGAACAAAAGATCTCCACAAAAGTGTAACACTCTGTGTTACCCATCAGGCATTGCAGCGCCAGCTTGACGTTGGAGCAGGAAGCCGATGATGAGACAAGACAACCATAGGGCTGAATGAAACAAGTCATCCAGCTTATTAGTTGTGAGAGGTTTCCTAGTTCCAACAAGGGACCCGCCTGGTTCCCTGACTGTCGATTTCACATGTCAATTCAGAGAGAGAGACTCTGTTGCAAAATTAGTATTACTCTCAGGGGAACTTTGTACAACTTTTTGGTTACATGCTCTTAGGACAGGTACACTGGACCCCAATAAATATTGTCCTTTTTTAAGTCCCCTCCTGTTGTTCACAAGAGCTGTACCCCTGTCACTTCTTGCATAACAGCGTGGACCCCATTCCAATAATCCACCATATGGCGACATTCCCACAGGATATGGAAAAGCGTTCCCACCTGGCCACACCCACGTTTACACAAGCCGTCCGAGAACCTCATCATAATGAGACGAGGACCGGTAACATAAATCCTATGTAAAATCTTTAACTGGACAAGTCTCAATCTCGCCGGAATTGCGACTTCTTTAGGGGAAGAAACCGCAGATTGCCAGTCTTCATCATCTATTTCAATACCCTCCTGTGTCCATTTATTTCGTAGTTCCCCTAATAGATCAGTTCTGACATTTATCTATTTTTTGTAAATAAGTGAGATGGTCCTTTCTGGTAAATGCCCATCCATTATTCGATCTTCCAATGGGGATGACTTTGGTATAATTTCCCCCTTGGGGGTTATCGATTTCAGAGCATGCCGCACCTGTGCATAGCGAAAATATTCTGTGTCATTCAACTCATATTCAGTCTGTAGTTCCATAAACGACTTCATTTTCCCCTTCACCCAAACATCTCTCACAGTAGAAATCCCTATCAAGTCCCACCTGTCGAATCCTTTCGTGTTCCACAACCTGCCCAATCTATCCGAGCCAAATAAAGGGGTGGCCATCGTCAAACGGTCCTTCCATCCCAACGAACATGTAACGTCATGCCATATACGAACCGCCACTCTAGTAGGGCCTGTTACATTTTTCTCCACAGATCTAGCATACAGCGCTCTATTGTAATTGCCACCAGGGAGGAGCCATCTATCCATTGCATAGCCCGGATCCGTAGTGGGCCCATATGTTCCATGATTTATAGCCCCCAACTCAGACGCCCACTAGTATCTTTTAATATCGGGGAGGGCAATTCCTCCGTCGTACCACGGGAGCGTCAGCTTGGCAAGTGATATACGTGAGCGACCCTCTCAAAGCAGAGTACGCTGCAATCCCTCCACCTCACGAAAGTAACTAGCTGGTACTACATCCAGAGTGTTTTGAAGGGCATATAAGAACCGGGGCAAAGACATCATTTTAAACAGGGCCGCTCGTCCCAACAGCGACAGCGGGAGCTTCTTCCAACTCGCCACCTCGCTTTTCAATCGGGCCAGTGGAGAAAGAAGGTTCTTATCATATCAAACTACGGGGTCAAGTGAGACATAGATCCCAAGATATTTAAATCCGTCCCTAGCTCTCTGTATAGGACAGTTACGAGGGAGGACGGGGACTTCGCCGCACAATACGTACAAATAGGATTTTGTCCAGTTTATCTTCAATCCCGAGTTCCGACCATACGAGAGTAAAACGTCGCAGACTACGTTGAGGGATTTCTTGGGCGAGGTCAAATAAAGTAATATGTCATTGGCATATAGAGAAATTCGATCTTCGAACTGCGGGGGCCAACGGATACCCTTTATCGAGGGCTTCCAACGGATCCAAGCCGCCAGGGGCTCTAAAGCCAGTGAAAACAGGAGGGGGGATAGCGGACATCCCTGTCTAGTGCCACGCCCAAAGCAAAATGGCGCCGAGGCCCGATTGTTTACAACAACTTGAGCCAAAGGCTCGGTATACAGGAGTCGAACCCAGCCAATGAACCCAGTACCAAAACCGAACTTAGCTAAGACAGCCCACAAATATGGCCACTCCAACGTGTCGAAAGCCATCGTAGCATCAAGTGACGCTAATATGGCCTGTTCTCTTAAAGTATGCGCCCTAGCAAGGACTCCGTGTAATCTGCGCAGATTCAATGCCGTGTTGCTATGGGGAATAAATCCAGACTGATCGGGATGCACCAGTTCACTAATAACCTTAATGAACCTGTTGGACAACACTTTAGCTAATATCTTAGGTTCCGAATTCAGCAACGATATCGGCCTGTACGAGGCACAACAAGATTTAGGCTTCCCTTCCTTGGGTATAACCACTATAGAGGCTACTCTCTGATCGTGGGGTAGGACTCCATGTTCCAGAGCCTCCAGAAACATCCCTCAGATACGGGGTATTCATGTCCGGTCGAAGCTTATACAGCTCAATCGGTAGACCATTGGGACCCATCGCCTTCCCAGAGTTCAGGGAGCGCACCGCTAAAGCAATCTCATCCTCCGTAAGCTTACTGTCTAGAAAATCGCGGTCCTCCTCAGTCAAACAGGGAAGTTGGATGTACCTAAGTAGGTGGCACGAGTCTGCCTCCGGCCTATCCGAGACAGAGGTATATACCTTACGGAAATAATTCGCAAAACCATCAACTATACCTTGCGGATCGGTTATACGATCACCCTCCTCATTCTCAATCTCCAGAACTACCCGATCTGCACCCTCTCTCCTATCCAGCCAAGCAATCAATTTACCTGCCTTATCCCCTACATCATACAAGCGCCCCTGTTGTTCTCGACTCAGAGCCTTCGCACTATCAGTGACCAACGTCCTATATTCAAGCTGTTTAAGTTGCAAGGCATGTAGTCTAGCACAGGTAGTTCCCTGCTCCAGTTCCAATTCAATATTGGCAATGTCGGATTCAATCCCAACCACCTCTTCCCCCGTCTGTTTTTTAACCCCCGAAATCAGGGACAGGGCTTGACCTCGAATCACTGTTTTGAAGCCTTCCCACAACGAGACCGACGAAGAGACCGAACCCTCATTATCCTGAAAATAATTTTCCAACGCTTTCAAAAGTTCCTTGCGAACCTTAGGATTACGCAAGTACCAGGGATTTATAGGGGCGATCCTACCACCAGTACCCGGTGTCATTTCAAATCTAATCCAAAGCGACGAGTGATCCGAAATTCCTCTAGCCAGATGTTTAACCTCAACAATATACGACACCTGGGCAGCCGGCACTAAACTATAATCTATGCGCGAGAGACTACCATGCGTGCCGGAGTGAAAAGTATACTGTCGCTGAGTTGGATGGAACAATCTCCAGCTATCTATTAAGCCCAATGCCTCTAGAAAATCAGGAAGCCATCTATGTGTCCGTCCCGTGTCTCGGGCGGGGATCTGTCTATGGTGCCTGAGACTACAGCATTGAAATCTCCACCCAGAATCAACAACCCTCGTGGGAGATCCAGAACGCGCTTACCCAGCTCTGTATAGGTCGTGTTTTGTAGGCCCGGGTGACATAAACCGACACAAGGGAAAGAGTATATCCCTCCCACCGCCCCGATACTGCGACATACCGACCCCTATCATCTGTCGCGACTGAGTCAACCACAAACGGAAGGGATTTGCTAAGGAAGATCCAAACTCCCCTCGACCCTGAAGTAAATCCAGCGTGTGCCCCAAGACGGTAGCCCTTTCTATGCATCGCATTACAGGCATTTCCCACCAGATGAGTCTCCTGAAGTAGAACCACATCCAGAGATTGCCTTTTGAGGAATTGGACGACCACACTAACAAATCTGATATATAGTGCCTTGGAAAAATACAAAAAAACACATAAACAAAACAAAGAAACAACAGTCCCCCCCCACTCCCCTACCGAACGAACAGTTACACCACCCCCCACCCTGCACCCCTGCTCACGACTATCCAGCCACCCCAACTCGCAGTGTGCCTGTCGCCCCAACAGCTAAACTACACTACAAAAAGACTAAATACAAGGACAAAAGTGACCCACAGACAGCCCGTTAACCCCCCTAAGTTACTGTGGTAGAACATGATGTTAAAAAACAAACAAAAAAAAAGTAGAACCATAGTTTGTTCCCCAAGTTCAGAATTCACACTGCAACAGTATTTATTCTTGTTCCTGTACATCCCCTCCGTCAGCGGCACTCTGTCTGTCATGTTCTTCTTGCGTGACTAGAGTGTCCAACCAGTCTGCCGCGAATTCCGGCTTATCAAAGAAATAGACCTTCTCGCCATGTTCGATCCTCAACTTGGCAGGGTACATCATCGCGTATTTGAGTCCTTTGTCGCGAAGCTTCCGTTTGATCCCCATGAAGCTCATTCTCTGCTTCTGGACTGCTTGTGTGAATTCCGGAAAGAAACTGATGGATGAGTTTTCGTATTGCAAGGGGCCTTTAGATCTAGAGGCTTGAAGGATTGCGTCTCTGTCTCTGAAGTTAAATATCCTCGCAATCAAAGGTCGAGGTGGCCCACCAACACGAGGCCTGCCACCAGGAATCCTGTGCGCTCTTTCGACATTAAAAAAGTTTCCGAGACCCCTGGGCAGAAGATGTTTTAGTACCAACTCCTCAACAAAGAGGTCCGCGGACTGTCCCTCTGCTTCTTCCGGTACGCCAATAATGCGTTCATTATTTCTCCGGGCCCGTCCTTCAAAATCCTCCAGTTTGCTATGAGCCAGATGATTTGAGGCCATCAAATTTCGGACTTCCGTTTGCAGTTCAGTGACATCTGTTGTGAGACTAGCAGTCTTTATGTCCAGAGATTTCACTCTCTCACTAGTTTTCGTGAGGTCTGCCCGAATCAAATTCACTTCAATCGATACTGTGTCCAACTTATGCGCAAGAGTCTCCATCTTTAGTCCAAGAGTGGATTTGACACCCTCAATGGCGGCCATAACATCCTGCAATGTCAGCTCTGGTTCTAGGACAGAGGCGTCTTTAAGTCCTTCCTGAGATTTGCTCAGTCCACTCGGCGACCCCTTCGACTGTGCATAGCGGTCCATGTTATTAGATTGGGTGTATCTACTCCCTCTAACGGTTCTCGCCTGCCGCTTATCTCCCTCCGGCTTGGTCGCCATCGCGTGACAAATCAACGTTAACCATCCGGTTCAGGGGAGACAGTGAGCGAAACACCCAGTAGTCCGGCCAGTAACACGTCTTTCGTTGTTCAATCTTGCATCTACGACAGAACAAGGCAGATCTGTCGCCGAGAAGGGTCTGTGGTGCTCTAGTGTGGACCCAAGAGAATCCCAGGTAAAATCGAAAGTGAAACCAACAGGAGAAGTGGAGCCAAGCCAGTCACTTCCGGCACCCAAGTCCGATGTTGTTGCATTACCACTCTGGCACAGTGCCAACGAAATCACCGGTCATCCGAGGGGAACAGGCCTCAAAACTCCATAGTCGTATAACTCCAGTTTCCGGGTAGCGATCGAAACGCGGTTTTCAGCTTTCTAGTCTCCTTCGGTTCCTTTGCAATAAGCACTCCAAAGTAGTTAGGATAAATGACAGGATATATTCGGGAGGCTACGAGGGTCTCGGGAGCCCTAAACTCACGCGGCCATCTTGGTTGCGCGCGAAGCTCCTCCCTCCGCATATGCGATTTTTAATTCCACACTGTATTAACTAAATTGAAAGTATAGCACTAGGCACTAGGGTGCAGCTGGAAAGAGGTATAGGCGCCATATAAAAACTCCAACAGAAATGATAACAAGAAAAGGGCACAAGCAGATGGGGGGAGAAAAACAGACACAAAGGTGGGTGGAACAGGGACAGGTTGGGGGATGAAACAGTGATTGGGGAAGGGTTGCAGGCAGCTTCACAGAAATGGTGATCGATAAAATGCAGATTGATTTGGAGAGAGGCTGTGGCATAACATCCAGAGCAGCTGGTTTTGGAATTGGGAAACCGGGTTCGAGTCTCGTCATCGGCTTTCCCCATGCCTACAAAAAAACACAATGCAGAGACATGATGTTCGTAAAAAATATAACAATGGTGAAACCCAATAAAATTAGTGTTTGGAAACAAAATACGGAACAGAAACTTCGCGCTATGACAATCGTTGCTGAACTCCCAACGGGGGAATGCCTACCGGACGAAAATCTGACATTTCAAAAACAGACGCAGAAACACATGTGTTAGTAGGCAGTTATAGCAAGTGTGAGAGAGGGATGTGAGGGGGCAGTGTAATTGTGAGATGAGATGGGTAGTAGATGTAAGAGTTAGAGATGAGAATGGCAATTATGTGTGTTGGAGAGATGATAGTGTTTATTGAAGCGCAATGTACAGATGGGTTTTATTTGTCTTGTTAGTTGTGTAATTGTGTGATGCTTTGTAAATGATAATGTCTTTTACCCATTTGTTGTGTTTTTGAGTGTAGTTGATGTATGTGGTTTGGAATGGAATAATGTGGTTGGAATTGTTACTTGTGGAATTGTGTGGGGTAGAATTATGTGTTGTCTAGTGTATTTGTGTTGTGTAATGATGTGGTATGGTGAATTGATAGGGGTGAGTGCTGCACAGAATAGATTGAAAGGAAGATAGCGAGGATTAGGTTGTTTGTGCACCAAGCGGCGAATGAACTTCAGATTGAGGATTATAAAGATAGTGTGAGAAAGAGAGAATGAAGGGACCATCAAGCCACAGACACGGACCTGCTGCACCATTTAAATCATGCCTGTTGTCTGCAAGGGAACTGCACTTATGACTCCCTTTCTCGTTGTAAGATATAGCAGTATTAGATGTTTGGAGGAGTTTTGACAACCTGTGGCCTAGGTGCCACTACACCTGCTGCACTATTTAAATAATGACCCTGTTGCTTGCAAGATAACTGCCTTTTTAGTTGTAAAATATAGCCTTTTTTTTGTAAATATAATTTTCATTGGCATTCTTATCAAAGCGGAACATCTCGTATCATTGTATAGTAACACTCTGCATTTCCGAAATACAACGCAATCCGTAATATTCATGCCTTTTATGAACTGAACCCCCTTCCACCCTCCCCCAACAACCCTCCCCACCCCTGTCAGTGCGCCTCGCTCAACCTATATTAGAGCAATAAACAGGAATACCCTCCTTCCAGTCGTGTGTGTTGACATATCAGCCGGTACAAGGGGGACAGCTTCTACATGCACTTTCCAATCTTGCGCTAGAACCTATCCACAGCAAGGTCGGGTCACCCATCCAGCCTCCAGCCCTATAGCACATCCTCCTCAGCCCTATAGCACATCCTCCTCTTCGTCACTCGAGCCATCCACCGGGCGCTGCAGATCTGTCACCAGTGCCTCCCACGCCCTAGCCACTTCCAATGCCCTGTCGTTATCTTGTTGTCTCGCCTGCTGCAACCGGAGAGAGCTCTTAGCCCGTGCCCAGCGTAGGAGGCACGCCTTCCACCGCACGTAGCTAGGACCGGTGCGCGACTTCCAATGCATGGTAAGTTCCCATTTGGCTAGGATTAGTCCCAGGTCGTAAAATTTACTAGTGACTTTCGTACGGGGGTGTGCGGAAACCAGAGCAACAAGCAAACACCCATGTCTACTTCTATCTGCCGGTTCGTAACAACGTTCAGACAATCAACCACCGCAGTCCAATAAGCCGTCAGTATTGCGCAAGACCAAAACATGTGGGCAAAGTCAGCTCCCTCCGTGCCGCAACGTGGGCAGGGGGAGGTGGTGTGATGGAGCGGGATAGAAAACAGAAATCTGTTTAAACCCGTGAAGTCACACTTCCATAAATAAATTAATAATGCTAACAATTTGTGCTGTGTGTGCTAATTCAACCTAGTTTAAAGTTACATTACATTACAGATCACGTGGGAAACTAACATGTGTGCTCATAAATGTGCATTATGTTGCATTCTTATGTATGTGGAAAATAATAAATTAATCTTGTCTATTGTCATGTCATAACTAATAGCAGCTGTTTTAAAATAATGGCATGTGCTTATTTTGCTTCCCTTGTCTATGTGATGTCATTTCTACTATTCTAGGTGCACATACGGTTTTATGGATTAATGAAGACAGGTAGATATAAAATGCTGCTTTATTTGTGCTTTACTGCTAGGTAATTTAGACTAATGGGTTAATTATTAGCAATGATGGGAGGCAACAGAACAAACTGTATTTCTTTCATTAATTATTCTTTGTGTTTGTTTATATAATAGTTTTACAAATGAAGCTTAGAGATGGCTGCAGAAAATTAGTACCCTTTTAAAAGTGGCGCAGGGACAGTGGCGCAGAAAATTGACGCTTTCTGAAAGATGGCCTAATGATGAAAATGGCTCAAGTGAAAATAATTCCAAGAAGGATGGAAAAGGCCTCTGAGCTTTTATTTTGAAAGGTTTTGGAATGAACTGCTAAAAAGATGACTTTTTGGAGAAATTTGCTAACGTTTGCTAACGTGCCACGGGAGTTCAGAGCTGACTAGCTCAAGGTTAAAAAGGAAGCTGTCGCTACAAAATGTAGCAAACTAAGGAAGAACTGCCAAGACTTCTAAATGAACAATGGACTAGTGAATTTGCCCGGGCATGTAAGAAGGAGGTGTCACAGTTTACTGTGGTACGAGGTGGCTCAGCCAATGGAGAACTAGAATTTGTCTGCTGGAATGTGAAAAATAGTTAGCTCAGCTCAATTTAGGGTATAAGAATAGGTTCAGAGAACACATAGTTGGCTTACGCTCGAGAATTCTGGAGGACGATGTTATGCTGATGGACTTTACACGTGAGGACAGGAGTTTTTATTAATTACTTTATTACTAGGTGATGAGGGTAGAGACAGAGATATAGTTAGGATTTTGGAAATGCTTAATTTTACTTATTCCTGCTAATGAATAATAATTCTTGATTTATGCTCTTTTTATTAATACTGAATAAATCTTTCTTTATGACTTTTTCTAATGCTTGTTTAATAAAATACCAAAACCTAAGTTTTTCTAGATGTGTTAAAATAAACTTTCTAAAATGACAAGCTGGTCTTGATTATTGCAGATGGTTTAAACAACTATATTTAGATCTTATCGCCTCATGATTCAAGCGCTCTATTGTTGTTATGGGCCTAGTGTTGTAGTGTAAGTTTTGTGGTAGTAAATAGTGTCATTTTGTGCAATATTTTGGTGAGAGCGCTGGATCAATTTCTGGTAGCCATCGGACGGTTTATATATGTTGTTTTTGACATACATGTTACATGCATGATACATATATGTTGGTAAAATCATAGGATTAAGTTTTAACACATGTTGAGTTTGTTTATTTTGTGCTATGTGTGTACCGGTACAAAAACTGTGTGATGAGAAGGTAGTCATGCAGAATATCTGATCTGTTTCTGTGATATCGCCGAGTATCACTGTTGGTATCGCCGTGTACCAGAAGTATTGTCGCCGTGCAATACAGTGTTGTCGCCGTGCAACACAGTTTTAGGGCTAGGTATGAATCTTGTATAGTGAGGGTTTTCTAAGAAATTAGAGCAGCATGAGAATAGGGACAAAGCGCCTTCCATAAAACTCACTGTGATAAGAGTATTAGTTATATTCAAGCTTGAGTGAAGGGTAGGGTAATGTCGGTGCATGATTATCTATAAACAGGTTAGAGTCCTGTACGGGTACATGTTTTATATCTATAAACAGGTGAGAGCCCTGTACGGATAACGGTGTTATTTTGCTAACGGTGCATGATTTCTATAAACAGGTGAGAGTCCTGTACGGATTTCATGTGTGTCTGAAGTTAGGGAATTTTCAGTGTGAAAGTGCGTGATTGTTTTGTAAGGTATGTTCAAGTGGAACTCTTAGATACTGTCACTTCGCGGTGCGTTCAGAGGAAAATGAGTTCATATTCTTACGTGTTAGAAGGGTAGGGTAAGAGTTGCTCTACTGACAAATGGAAATTATCCTTAGTGTGAATAGCGCCGACTATTCCGAAGTGTGGATACTTGAATGTATGTAAACTATCCTAATTAGAGAAGCAGACAGATGAGTTTCGTTTTATGTATTCACTAAAATTTACCAAAAGTAATTCTAAGGTACTTAAGAAAATTCAGGATAAAGTCTGTACCATTCTAAGACTTTTATGATATTGTGCAGTGTTTAAATACATATAAAGGCTCTGCACGCTAATAAAATTCAATTCAAAAGTGTTCAGCATAGTTGAAAAGTATAAAAAGGTGAACTGTGCTAATTTAAAACATTCAGGAGCATTTTAGAATATTCTGTGTTAATTAGGCTTTAATTAAGATATTCCACGTTATTAAACTTTTTAAAATAAGTAAAAAGCGATCAGTATTCATTTTATAAACATTCCATACTTTAAATTGTAATAATAAATAGTTCTCCGTAGTTTAAAACCATTAAATTGTGCCCCGATCAAAAATTGTAAGGGAGGGGCTGGTTTTAGGAGTGGGAACGTGTGAGGAGAGAGCCTGCAGCCGCAGCTTCTGCATACGTCAGAGCTTGCCGCGCTCTTATTGGTTAATGTATTCGGAGCGTCACAACAAAGGTGTGCTCTGATTGGCTAAGAAGCTTTATAAAGTAACGCTGTGATTGGCTAACAGCGTTTCTATGTTAAAAGGTGATGTGTTTAAAATAACTAATGCATGTCACTATGGCTGATGTGAGAGAGCAAGTACACATCATATAAAATTACCTAAATAAAATAAAACGAGTACACGCTGTAATAAAATTCCATTTCTTAAAGAGGGGTATGACGAGCTGTAAACATCGGAGCTACTGTGTTAATTGAATAAGTGGTTGCGCGTAATTGACTGCTATTTACCGAGAAATTTTGGTCTTGAAAATTATTCTTGAAATGAATGCCCATTTTTAGTTTTAAAATACTTCTATGAGACGCTATTATTGGAAATGAAGAGCATTGCGACTCTGTTGAAATACATTTTGTGAGGGAGGGGCTGTTTGCCGAGCGAGAGGCGAAGGGGAGAGCTGCGAGCTGCAGCGGCTGCTTGCGTCAGCCGCCGCGCTCCCATTCGTTAAGACGCCGTCGCGTCATAACCAAAGCCGCGCTCCTATTGGTCAAAATATTGTAGCTTCAAGACAAGACGGTGTCCTGATTGGTTAGGATGCCGTCGCGTCATAACAGAACAGCGCTGTAATTGGCTAACAGCGTTTTATTGTTAAAAGCGATTGCCCGTTAAATTATATTTGTCCCAAAGTTTAAATTAAATTAAAAGACAATAAATAATAATTGTTAGTTGACCTATTTAAATATAAAAATAAATTCTCGTTTTGTTTCTATCTTAATAACGTTATTGTTTTTAAAGGAAAAGCGAGTTGCGTGTGGAGAGCGCTGCATATTGTAATTCAGTCCCTAGGTGTTTTGGAAGGAGATTATTTGAACGACGAGAGGAGAAAACTTGAAGCTACAGCGGCAGAGTACTTAAATAAATAAGTAAATCTTCGCTTTGGTTTCAACTACTGCGGTCCCGCAGTTGTTTTCGGGGAAGAGGTGTGTACTGGCTGATGTGGACGAGCGAATGCACACAATTCAAAATTGCATGAATAAAATAAAAGCAAATGCGCGCTGTGTCCAAAGAAAAGGATTGAACGCGAGTACGAGAGAGAGCTGTCTGCAGCGGCTCCCTACGTCAGCCGCCGCGCTCCCATTGGCCCAGGTGCCGCTACATCATAGCAGGGCCGCTCCCTGATTGGTTGAAGGGCCATAGTGTGTGTTACAGCGGAGCTGCGCTGTTTCCTCGCTATTAAATAAAAGTTTAGTGGTCCTGTTGTTGGAATTGAAGTATGTCACAGCTGATTAGTGTGACGAACTTTGAGGGCTGAATTAAATTTACAAGAGAGGCTACTGATTGGAGCGCGAGGGGAGAGAGCTTGGAGCTACAGCGAGAGGGTGTGTTAGAGCCGCTTTGCTCTGATTAGTAGAAAGTGACCAGAGCGTCATAAGCAGAGCCGCGCTCCGATTGGGCGAGGCTCCGTGAGCCCTGTTCTAATTGGGCGAGGCTCTCCCATGTATGAAAATAGCTACGGCTTGCTTTGATTAAAGTGACTACGCGCTGTATTCAAATCTCATTTACAAAAAGAAAAGCTGACTTGTATGTAGCCACTAACGAGTGAAGAGCAATAATAGAAGGGGTTGAGCGCGAGAGAGGAAGACTGCAGCAATAGCAGTACAGATAATAGCAAAAGCTGGGTTATAGCTAGTTGAGCATTATAGGAGTATTTCTTAGTTTGGTTGGAGTGTTATTAGGACACTATAGTGGCAGAGTGTGTTAATGAGGGTTGTGGTTGCCGTGCACTGATTGGCCAAAGTGTCCGGAGCAACACGACCACCCAGAGTTCTGATTTGGCCGAGGCATTTATGATGCGGTGATTGTTTAAAACAATACAAAAATTTTGCTGTAAATGTCCTGTTTTTTATTCCTGTTAATAACACTGTTAAAAATAAAAAGAAGTGTGAGGCAAGCATTTGAGTGTAAAATTTTTAAGGAAAAGAACATCAGTGTTTTGAATTTAGATTAAAAGTGCTTTAGTGGTGCCGACTACTGTATTACTGGTGTGATTATTATATCAAACTAATTTGATTACAATAGAGTAGGAACTATCCATTAATAAATTAGACAGAGTGTTTTAGAGAGATTACCTGTGTCTAAGGTGATTGCGCATGAAGGAGAATTATTTAAAATTTATCAAATTTTGTCCTTAATTTTGATTTATTGATTAGATTATTACCAATAATGTTTTAGTTAATTTACATTTTACTGCCCAAATTTAAAAGCAAACAGGTTAGGTTTTTCTTTTTCCACAGGTATACGTTGCAGAAGGTGTGTAAGTAAAAATTAAGTACAATTAAAACACATGTGATTATATGTTGATATTATTGTTATAAATAAATATATTACGTTGCTACTGTTTTTCCAAATTCATGTTTCCTTTACAGGTTTATAAAAATTAGTGATATAATTAAATTAGGAGATATATTAAATTGACCAAATTATAAGGTTTTCTATACCTGATAGTTTTAAATTAATTAATTAATTGATCAACAAACGCTGCAAGGCAAATTTAGAGAGTACATTTACCAAATTAATTAAAGAAAATGTCTTCCTTATACAAGAAAATGAAAAAGGTTGTTGCCAAATGTGAGAGTAAATTAAAGATTCCCAAATTAGCGAAAATAAATAATAAAGGTGTCAGAGTAGAAAATAGAGATCAGTGTACAATTGATGTTGTAAATATGGATCAGAACAGGAATACAAGAAGACCCCCAGAGCAGATTAATGTAACGCCAAAAGTGTCAGATCAAACTGATAAAGTGCCAGCTCTGACTTCTACTAAAAATGATGCAACAGAAAAGCATGATGAGATGCTTGGTACTTCTGGAATTAATATTCCTGATCATGTGAATTCACCAAATGATTTAAAGGAGTCCATGAAAATTATGGAAACAGAGATAGTCCATGTGCTGGGAAAAGATGAAATTAATTCCGCAGTTTTAAAGGTCCCATTAACTGAAAAGGTTTATTCTATTGTACTTGAAATTGAATTAGTAGGGATTGTAACCGAGCAAGGAACAGAGATGACTTCAGTTCTGGTAAGTGAGAAGTCTGACATTGACCTAATGAAATTGACACAGTCAGACGAGTCAGAATTATGCTCAAAGAAAAAGGAGATTGAGATAAATGAGCTGAATGAACAGCTACAAATACAGCGACAGGTAATGGTTCAGCAGATTGACATGGCTTCACTGCCATTACACATTTTTGTTAATAAACAGATAGAGAATACAGATACAGGATTAAATAAAGAACAAGAAAACAGTCACAAAAGAATAAATGCACTTCCAGAATGTTGGAATAAAATTAATGTTCTTTTGAATGAAGACATCAAAGTAAAGGACACAATTGATAAACAGATTAAAACATTGACTTCTACAGGTTCACTTTTCAGAAATGCAAATTTAATTAAAAGATTGATTGATGATATTCAATTGGCAGAAAGGTTTCCTGTCATGATATGTGCAGCATACAAAATGAATGATGAACATGCTTTGAGTTCACTAATACTAACATCTGTAGTTGAAACATGGCAGGTAATCAAAGACTTACGAGATGATGCAACTCATGAGGAGAAAAACACATGGTTGAGAAACACATGGTTAAGAGCAAATTTTAGACAGCGAGATGAGGATGAGATTTGGATATACAAAGATGACAGAGTAGTTTTGCTAAATAGCATGATTACTGATATGGACAGAATGTACCATAAAATTGCAGAATTTCTTTACCAGAGGTGTCTGACTTATCAGCAAGTGAACACAATTAAGAGAATAATTGTGAGAATGGGAACGGAATTACAGGAGAGTGGTTCATTGACCAGATTACAAATGGATTTCTGTGAGATGTCACTGCATTATAAACTGTGCTACATTTTTGTGATGTACTGTTTTATTACAAAATGGATTGAAACATTTCAGATGCGACATGATGATGAAATTACGATTACAAAGTTATCAGATAACAGAAAACATATTGAAAACAGATTGCTCCATTGTACAGATAGAATAGAAATTTCAGATGTTGAGGAGCATGAGAATGTTACTATAAAAGTCAGAGATGCAAAAATGTGCCTAGCTGCAGGTACAAAGTGGACAGATATTCTTCCACTTGTTTTGATGTTTCTGAGAAACACTACTGATAAAAAGACAGATTTCAGTCCACGTGAGATTATGATGGACAAGGTCATGAGACAGACATTTATACCAGAGAAGAAAATGATGACTATCAATGATAGCATCAATTTGGAGAACTGCAGGAATTTATCAGATGAAATGATTTCTGTGTTTGATGAAGATGAAACTGAAGTGCAAACAAGAGAAAAAGAGCAAGCACTTGATTTGTTACCAGGAAAAAGAATCAGGAAAAAGGTTCGTCTAAAAAGAAATTATCTAGCGCCAAGGTGGCAGAAAAGGAGGCTAGTCAGTCTTGTCACAGCAAATGCAGAGAAGTGCAAAGGACTGAAGAGGTGGATTGACACTGGCCATACTTTTTGTGTATCTACACCTGAAAATCCTGATGAGAATAGTGTCACAATTGATGATTCAGATTCTGAAGAAGAGCCTGAAAAGAATCCAGATCTTGAAGATCGACAAGTTGGTCGACATCTGGAGAACATGAAAAGAAAACAAGCCTTGATTGAAGAAGACTTGAACGTTGTGACTGAAGACTCAGAAAATGATGGAAATCTGCCAGAAAAAGAAGCAAAAGAAGAATGTGATCAGATTGTGATTCAAGACCAGGAGAGTATTGAAAAGCAGAAAAGTAGCTCTGAAAGCAGGAACAGGAATTCTGAAACTGGGAAGTTGAAGGTAATTGAAGAAGAAAATGAATTGCCAAGTACCAGCTACAAAGATGACGTTCCTAACGGAGTGAAGCTGCCGAGTAAAGAAGTACCTGAGTCCAGAATGAAAATGTCTGACACTGAAACTGATGAGAGTGATGAAGATTCTCAGATAAGAAAATTCAGAAAAGGAGCTTGGAGAACAGAATGTAAAGTGACCAAGCAAAAGAAGAAATTACTAAGAAAAAGTGATAACTGGCAAGAAGAAATTGAAGGCCTAAAATTCAAATTGAGATACAGATCAAAGGAGCAGATTGATGAGATATCAAGTCAAAAAGATTCTGTAAAGAAAAGTGAGGCAGGAAAGAAAATAGAAGTGATACCTGTAATGGAGGTAAATAGTCACAGTCAAAAAGAGATTGAAAAGAATAGTGACAATGATTGAAGTACATACCTGTTAAATTTTAGGTTTTCTGTTTTTGGCATAAGGCTGAAGAAAATGTGTTAGATGACACAAGGTCGAAGAAATACTGTTAGCTGAAAAATTAATTTGTGACATTAGGTCGAAGAAAAACTGTTAGAAGGTTTAAAAAAAAAAAAAAAAAAAAAAAAAATTTGAAAAAGGGGGGTGTTAGAAATTTTTAGAAAATTTTGGTAAAATTTTTAACATTTTTGTTTTATTTTTCTTTGCAAGCTTAATGAAAATATAATTCTGCTTTGGTTAATTTAGGTTATTGTTCTTTTAGAAATTAACAAGGAGAAGTTTAAGGTTAATATGACAAGCAAGATACTGACATTTTATTAGTTATAGTTTTTACAACACATTTATTGAAGCTTAGTTGTATGTTACACAAGAGAATGAAATAGAACTAGAGGGGTTTCTTAAAACTCAATATAAGAATTGTAGATAAACTGATGAGATAAGTCTTTAGAAATACTAACACAGGTGAAATTGAATCATGTTCATTTTAGATAAAATCTTTGCTAAAATATTGGGTGGTGGTGTGGTGATTTGTTAATCACCAGATGAGGGAGTTGATGGAGCGGGATAGAAAACAGAAATCTGTTTAAACCCGTGAAGTCACACTTCCATAAATAAATTAATAATGCTAACAATTTGTGCTGTGTGTGCTAATTCAACCTAGTTTAAAGTTACATTACATTACAGATCACGTGGGAAACTAACATGTGTGCTCATAAATGTGCATTATGTTGCATTCTTATGTATGTGGAAAATAATAAATTAATCTTGTCTATTGTCATGTCATAACTAATAGCAGCTGTTTTAAAATAATGGCATGTGCTTATTTTGCTTCCCTTGTCTATGTGATGTCATTTCTACTATTCTAGGTGCACATAAGGTTTTATGGATTAATGAAGACAGGTAGATATAAAATGCTGCTTTATTTGTGCTTTACTGCTAGGTAATTTAGACTAATGGGTTAATTATTAGCAATGATGGGAGGCAACAGAACAAACTGTATTTCTTTCATTAATTATTCTTTGTGTTTGTTTATATAATAGTTTTACAAATGAAGCTTAGAGATGGCTGCAGAAAATTAGTACCCTTTTAAAAGTGGCGCAGGGACAGTGGCGCAGAAAATTGACGCTTTCTGAAAGATGGCCTAATGATGAAAATGGCTCAAGTGAAAATAATTCCAAGAAGGATGGAAAAGGCCTCTGAGCTTTTATTTTGAAAGGTTTTGGAATGAACTGCTAAAAAGATGACTTTTTGGAGAAATTTGCTAACGTTTGCTAACGTGCCACGGGAGTTCAGAGCTGACTAGCTCAAGGTTAAAAAGGAAGCTGTCGCTACAAAATGTAGCAAACTAAGGAAGAACTGCCAAGACTTCTAAATGAACAATGGACTAGTGAATTTGCCCGGGCATGTAAGAAGGAGGTGTCACAGTTTACTGTGGTACGAGGTGGCTCAGCCAATGGAGAACTAGAATTTGTCTGCTGGAATGTGAAAAATAGTTAGCTCAGCTCAATTTAGGGTATAAGAATAGGTTCAGAGAACACATAGTTGGCTTACGCTCGAGAATTCTGGAGGACGATGTTATGCTGATGGACTTTACACGTGAGGACAGGAGTTTTTATTAATTACTTTATTACTAGGTGATGAGGGTAGAGACAGAGATATAGTTAGGATTTTGGAAATGCTTAATTTTACTTATTCCTGCTAATGAATAATAATTCTTGATTTATGCTCTTTTTATTAATACTGAATAAATCTTTCTTTATGACTTTTTCTAATGCTTGTTTAATAAAATACCAAAACCTAAGTTTTTCTAGATGTGTTAAAATAAACTTTCTAAAATGACAAGCTGGTCTTGATTATTGCAGATGGTTTAAACAACTATATTTAGATCTTATCGCCTCATGATTCAAGCGCTCTATTGTTGTTATGGGCCTAGTGTTGTAGTGTAAGTTTTGTGGTAGTAAATAGTGTCATTTTGTGCAATATTTTGGTGAGAGCGCTGGATCAGGTGCCCCCAAAATAGTGCGAAATCTTGACAGGCGTCAAGTACGCTCTGTGAAGGGTGAAAAACTGGACCAATTGGAACCGAGCGTTCCGCGTGCCCTTCCATGCGCGCCGCACTAGCTGAGGCCACGTCGTCTCAGGGATGGGCCTCCCAAGATCTAGTTCCCATTTGGCACGCAACCCATCTAGGGGCACCATGGCCTCCGTCGATAGCCTCCGGTAGAGACAGGTAACGGCCTTAAAAGTGCCAGCCGCCATGACCACATATTGGCACCCCAGGAAGGTCGCCGGTTCGGTAAGCCCCCCGCCCCAGTGTTTCCGGATACTGGTCACCAGGGCAGCGTGCAACAGATAGTCCCCCCGTGGGAGGCCGTAAGCGTCATGCAACTCCTGAAAGGTCAGCAACGCCCCATCGTGATAGAGGTCTCCAAGCATGTGCAGGCCAAGGTCTTCCCAGGCTGCCAACGCCGACCAATCCCCTCCGTGTGGGAGGGCCGTGCACATCCCCAGGGGAATCTCCGGGGCATAGGGGCGGGGGGAGCCCTGCGCCTGTGGCTCCGGAGCCAACACCGACGGAGGGTGTGTTCTTCGAGAGTGAGATGGCCGAGCTCTAACTTCTGGCCCATAATTATGAAAGAGAGGACATGCCTGGGGATCAGCCTGCTCTGTGGTCCCTCCGGCCCGCGAAACTCACGTGCCATCGCCTGGGTGAGCCATTGAAGTTGCGCCGCCAGGTAATACCACTCAAAAACTGGGACCGCCAATCCCCCATCAGCCCTAGGGCGCATCAGAGTTGCCAGTGCGACACGACGCCTGCCCGTTCCTCATATAATCCCCGTGGTTAGGGATCTAAGTTTACGAAAGAACGACGCTGGTACCCACACCGGCAGGGTGCGAAACAGGTATAGTAGGCGAGGAAGTACAATCATTTTCAGCAACGCCACCCGGCCCGCTGCCGAGAGTGGTAAGGCTCGCCAGAACCCCATGGATCCCTGCAGATTCCTGAGCGCCCTGTGGATGTTGCCTTCTAACAAATCCATTTGGGTGTGATAAATCTGAGTGCCCAGGTAAAGGAGGCAACGGTGTTCCCAGCGAAGGTTACCCTCCATCTGGGATTCACAGCCCCTCGGGGCCACCGGGAAAAGGCAGGACTTCCCCCAGTTGACCCGCAGTCCCGAGAAGTCGTCAAAGCATCGAAGAAGGTGTTTGGCCCCACGCAGGGATCCACTGGTATCAGCCAGAAACAACAACAGATCGTCTGCATACAGAGAGATGTAGTGAAGTTCACCCCTCAGTGCCAGGCCCTCATAGTTCTGCCCCATCCGAGCATGCGCCACCAACGGCTCAATGGCCAGCGCGAACAGCAAGGGGGACAGGGAGTAGCCCTGGCGCGTGCCTCGGCTAACTGGGTACGCTACAGAGATTGTGGCTCCTGTCTTCACTCTAGCCGTGGCCGCATTGTACAACAAAGCCGCCCATTTAACAAATCGTTCTACAAATCCAAACGCCTCCAGGACCCGGAACATGTATGGCCATTCCACGCTGTCGAAGGCCTTCTCAATATCAATCAAAAGCACTGTGGCCTCCGGAAGCCCTTCGAAGTCGCCTCCCATGACCCGCAGCAAACGGCGCACACAGGTGGCCGTGGTGCGTTGGGGAATAAAGCCCGCCTTGTCCGGATGAACTAGTGAGCGCATATGGGCAAGAAGTCGCGTTGCGAGGACCCTGCTCAGGATTTTATAATCAGTCGTGAGCATAGAGAGGGGGCGGTAGGAAGAGCAAGAGCCAGCATCCCCCCCGTTTCAAGAGGGGTATTATGATGGCCTCCCGGGATGTGGCAGGGAGAATACCAGTGTCCTAGGCCTCCTGGTAGACGGCGTGCAGCTGCGGGGCCAAAACATCAATAAAAGCCGCCTAAAACTCAATTGGCAAGCCATCCGCGCCAGGGGTCTTGCGGCGAGCCATGTGCTTGATGGCCGCGCGTATTTCCCCCACAGAGATCTCACTGCCAAGTCTGTCCCCTTGGTCCGGTTCGAGTCGTCCAGTTCTGCAGGCGCGTGAGGTATCGTGCTCCGGTACAGATGCGCATAGTAACCACAGAACTGAGAATTGATGTCATTCTGGATGTAGACCAAGTGCCCCCACGCGACAGTTAAGGCCAAAATCGGGGTGCCACGGGCTGCAGGATTGGCCAACCAATCCAGCAGGGAGCCCACCTTATCGGGCTCAGTGTGCGCCCTAACAAGATATTCTTTATGATCAAAGCAGCGGAGTCTTTCCATCTGCACCGCAACCTCTTCCCGAGCGGTCGAAACTGCCTCTTGAGCCTAGGGATCTCCGTGGGTGGCCCGTTCCGCAGAACGCAATCGATCCTCACTATGCGCGAGGTCCTGCAGGAGGGTCCTGCGGGCCCCGGCTGTTGTAGAGATACAAACGCCTCTGATCACTGCCTTAAAGGCGTTCCATTCAAGGGCCCTGCTGGAGGCTGTACCCTCATTCACGGCAAAGTAGCCCTCCACGCTGTCTCACACCGAGGCCTTAAATGTCGAGTCTTCCAACGCCAGCGGGTTCAACGGCCACGTGGGGATAGCTTGGCGCAGCCGGGTCCACCGGACCACCACTAGGCAAGGGTTATGGTCCGAGATAGTCCTCGCCAGATACTCACTATGGCAGACCAGTCCCTGGATATCCGGTGAGCAAAGGATACTATCAAGCCGGACGTGCAGAGCGTGCGGGGAGGAATAGAAGGAATAATCCCTCTCAGCGGGGTGTTGCGTCCGGCAGGCATCAACCAATCCCCACATAGATTGCCACTCTCGCCTCCCCTTCGCCATTCTATGGACAGCCGATTGCGCAAGCGGTGGGTGTGACCTGTCCAGCTCTACATCCATCACTGAATTGAAATCCCCTCCGAGAAGGACCGCGCCTGCTAAGACCGTCGGCAATTTCCCTGAGAGTCGCGCAAAGAAAGCCGCCTGTTCTACATTCGGAGCGTAGACGCTGCACAGTGTTAAATCCCTCCCGTCAAGCCTACCCTGCACAGCTGCATACCTCCCATCCGGGTCTACTAACGCCACCAGAGGCTGGAATGGGACCCCTGCCCTCACCCATATTAAAACTCCCCTCGCAAAGGCCGAATAAGTAGTATAAAACAGTTGGCCCCGCCATCTGCGCTGCAAAGCCCGCCCCTCGGGTTGGTCAATATGCGTTTCCTGTAGGAAAGCCACTTGGATCCCCCTGCGGACAAGATAGGCATGCACTTTATGACGTTTCAGCATGGAATTCAGTCCCCGTACATTCCAAGTCACACATTTCAGTTCAGGTTGGGTCCCCATTCAAAAATACATGTACATCACTAACCGTTGGGAAAATCCCCGGCGCACTGTCATTGACCCTGAGTTCCCAGCTCAACCCACCCCCACATTACCAAGTGGGCAGTGCAATAGACCCCCCTAGCACAGAACAACCCCAACAAACCCTCAGGCCACCCTCCCCCAGAACAGGTGCCAAACCGCTGTTACCCATCCAAACCCAAACCCCCGCTAGCAGAGGTACTCCGGCAACGACCAGAGACTCGCAAAGTATGCGAGGTAGAGGGGGTGACCTTACACCAACCTAGCTATGCAGCGAACAGTGTACCCCAATGCTACAGGCCAATCTCAAATACATCAACCTCCTCACTCCAGCAGTGCCCCGCCCCATGCGCGCCCCCCCAGGTGGCCCCCCTCACCGTCCAGCCCCCCCATCCAAGGAGGAGAGCAATCCCCTGCCAGATCCCATAAACATCCCCACAGTTGCTACAGGCGCCTCCCAGCCATAGGGCCATCTTGCCCCCTTACTGTACAGTACTTGGTATCTCAGTGAGTCACTCGTCTAGCAGGTCATCAGCAGTCCGGGGTGTGACCTGAGGCAGGCCACCAGAAGCCTCTTCCATGCCCCCGGAGTCCCCCTCCTCCGACCCCTGCTGCGAACCAGTGTCCGCCAGGGAGGCCGCCTCAGCCGCTCCGGATATGGCAGAGACCGCCTGCAGGGCTGCCAATCGCTCTAACTCTGTTTGTGATGCAGGCGGGGATCGTTTGGTCAACGTGCATTTCCGGGTGCGCCGGCTCCTGCGGGGTTTCGGGCGCAGATCAGTTGTCTCATCCCATTTGCCAGCGCCGTCCGTGCCCGCACGGCACCTTTCCAACCATTGCCAGGCATCCTCTGGCGTGTCACAGAGAGTCGCCACCCCATCCACCATCACCTTCAGGCGTGCCGGGACCAGTAGTGAGTATTGCACTCCCTCCTCCCGGAGGGCCCTCTTGACCGTCAGGAAGGAGAATCGGTTCCGCTGAACCTCCTGGGAATAGTCAGGGTAGAGGGAGACCGACACATTGTCCACCTTGTATGGGCCAGACGCAAGATGATCTCTCGATCTTTAAAGTGCAGCAGTCGCGCGACCACAGGGCGAGGGGGGCGGGCCGGCGACCGGCGGCCGGGCCGGTACTCGATGCGCCCGTTTCAGAGTATAAAAGTGTGTGAGGCCCTCAGGCGCGACCACATCCCTCAGCTACGCTTCCAGATAGGCGACCATGTCACTCCCCTCGACTTTTTCTGGCAGACCGACCACCCGAATGTTGTTGCGCCTATTGCGCCCTTCCGCGTCCTCAGCCCTCCTCTCCAGCTGTTGCACTCTGCGCAGTAGGTCGTCCATCGCAGCGTCCGTCACCTTCTGCGCCGGTTTCAGCCGGTCCAACACCAGCTCGGCGCTTTTGACCCGCTCGGATAGTTTGTCATGATCCGCCTTCAACAGTCCCAGGCTGGTCGACACCTGCGCAATGTCCTGATGGAGCGCAGTCCGCGTATCTTTTATGGCTTTGAGGATCTGGTCCATCTGCTGCTGTTGTAGCCCTGCAGTTTGGCTTCCTGGTAAGCCCTGGTCCCGTGCCTCCTAGGAATCCTCCACCTGGACGATCGGCGCGGCCTCCGGCACCTTGCACGGCTTCCCCATTCCTCAGCTCTAGGGCTGGCTGCCAGCGCCAACACCAATGTCCCAGCACCTTCAGGCACCGCACGCTGGAGCAGACACTGCGCGCACGTCACCCCCGGTGTGTTTGTAGGACGAACGAGCAGGAAGACCACCCCGCCTGCCTCCTATATAGAATGGCCCGGGAAGTGGCAACCTCCTATGGTGGCGAGTCTCCAGAGTCTGCGACCGTTACTAGCGGGGGAACCACGCCCGTAAAGTCTACCCCCTTCCAGAGTAGTCCACGCCTGATACACAGAAGCCAACACAGCAGGGTCCCACGTCAGCCCCTGGCCGGGTACGGTCCCCTCTTGCCGGTCCGCCAGGTGTGAGAATCTCTTGTCGCCGCTGCGCAGGCGGGCCTATCCACCTCCCTCAGGCCTCTCTTCCTGCTTACACGAGTCCGGGCACCGGGCCCCAGTTCCAGGCCGCAGCGGGATTGTACCACAGTTGATGCCCGCCCTCCACAAATTCAGGACCTTCTCTGCGGCAGGTGGCCCGATCCAAGCTGCAGGAGCGCCCGTCCTGCGTAGCAAAGCACCCACCCCTCAGGTTCCGCCGCAGCTGTACCACCAGGGCCCACCAGGACTCCACCATTAAGCACTGCCAATCTTACCTGGTCCCCCACAGGGTTCCAACCAACATCAGCGCTCATAGCGCCATGCTGCTCTGCTAGCGCCCCTCCGCCGGGTCTGCCGCCCCTAGGTCTGCCGCTTTCAGACTGGCGTCTCCTGCTGTGCTAGATAGGAGAATCCGCAGGGGTCCACCCGTGGCGGAGGCCAGTCGCAGCGCCTCCCCAGCTCTCTGCAACACGTCCGCCGGATGCGTGGGGGCTCTCGCGCCACAAGCGGCTCCGCTCCAAGTCGGGGTCCGGGCGTCCGCTCCCGCCCAAGGCCGCTCCACCACTCCAGGCTGGGGAAGCCACAGTTAACCCCCAGGCGGCGCAGGGACGGTCAGGGCCACTGTAAGATGCCCCACCAACTCGCCCGGCAGCTGCCAGCGCCTCCTCCGTCAGGTCGCTCCAGGCGGCGAGACCTCCAGGTGCCCTCCGGGTGCGGGTTGCGCACGTCGGCCTCAGGCGCACTCGCGGCCGGGGATTCGCCACTGGCTGTAGACCCAATCAAGATGGCCGGGGTCCCCAGGCGGAGCCTCTCCCACCGTCCGTCCAGTGGCCGCCCAAGCCATCCGCTGGCCCCCAGAAAGAATGCTCAGGTGTCGCGCTGGGACAGGGTGCCCACACAGGGTCGGGGACACCACCGGAGGAGTCCGATCAGCAGGATAAAAACGAGATCGGCCCGGAGCTCACGGCTCAGGCGTCCATTCTCGTTGGCGGTCTAGCCACGCCCTCTGTAAAATATAGCCTTAGTCGGTGTTTAGTGGAGTACTTAGAGGTTTTGGTCCCAGTGCCACTGCACTATTGCAATCATGGCCCTAGTACCTGTTAGATAACTGCACTTATGACTGACTGTTTATTAGTCAAATAAAGCAATACTTGGTGATGAGTGGAGTTATGACAACATTTGGCCTTGATGCTTCTGCATCTGCTGCACCATTTAAATCAATTTCCTTTTAACTGCAAGGAAGGACAAATGCATGAAAAGGAAGGCAAGCCATTGAATAGGAAACGCGAAAATTAGAGTGACAACAGAACTAAACAATGCTAAGCAATGGGTGGGCTCCAAGCTGATTGTACGTTTTGGCAATTTCTCAAGAGACTATCACCAACAGACACCTAAAATGTGGTCTGGTATTGGGGCAAAACACATGGCCTCACTCTGATCTCCCACCGACATCCAGCATAGCTGTCTGACTGCTGCGTTACGATGCAGCCGTTGGACTGCAGCTTGAGGAGGGACCGACCAACGTCTCCGACAGGCTCAAGGTACATGGTGATCCAACTGCCATGTAAAGGTAGATGGAATGAGACTTTGGGGGCCCCTTGCAGGGCCCTGGCCCCCTCTGCTGTGGGGCCAGGGGGACACATGTGGTGCCCCCCAAACATCCACCCTTATCGGGTCACAGCCCAAGACGTAATTAAAAAAGCCATGTTTCTGACTGCCTTCATGGCGGTCAGATTGTAATAAGGCAGGTGGAGCCGCCTACTATGGTGAGCGGCCTTCATCCCGATTCGATGGTGGTCGGATATTTGTATGACCGCCACATAATGAGGCCCACAGTGTGGAATTTCACCTTCACAACCACATTATCAAAGGTATCTATACCCTATTCTTTCAATGCTACTGTCAGGACTGGCCCAATTTTAGCACAATCCTCACAATGTCGGCTCCTTGCAAGGCTTAGAAGCAAGAGCTTGCCTACAACCCCTTGGGGCAAGCGCCATTGTTCCATTTAGCAGAAGCTCTTGATGGTGATGTTTAAACTGATTCACAATTGGCAGCACCGGAATTCCAAGTTTTAACTGATGCCGGTCTAGTGTTTTACCTTCTCGTGAAGTGTTGCTGTATTCATGCTCGAGCTGTACGCGATAAGAGCACTTCAACTGATCTATTTTTGGAGAAGCAGCATCTTTGTGTTGCGCTTGCCTCGTGACTAAACATCCTTCAGGGAAGTAATATTTTCTTCATTACTCTCCGCCTAACAATTTCTAGTGAATACTCGACGGCTCAGTCTTCAAGACATTTCGGAATACTTATCCTTTGAGGTTTGGAGAGCGCAGCTTACTGAAAGACCAATTTGTGAGTAAACAGCTTACTCTTCTTCCACCTTAGTCGAAGAGAGAGAGAAGAGTTTTCAAGTAAGTCAAGACTCCAGATTTATAGGAAGAGACTATGTGAGCAGTATTAGCGCTTCATCTATTGGAAACTTTCTGTTACTAGAGATGAATTCGCTTTCTGCAAAAGACTATTATTTCTATCAAGAGTTTGTCTCCAGTTATTTATAAGAAGGTTCTGAACAGAGTCAAGAAAAATACTATTAATCCTTTTTGGAAAAAAAGTTCAAGCTTTTAGATATCATAAAGAAAGCTAAGTAGATAAAAACAAATATAGATATATATTTGTACTTACCACAAATTAATCCTATACAGAAGAAAATAATTCCTCAGACTGATACAGCAGTTTTATATTTCTAGTCAAACCATTAAACGAATAACTTATTATTAAACAGAGAGCAGCTAGTCCACTGTAAATGACAGGTAATGGGAGTGACTTAAAATGATTTTCTTAGTTTTCCTATAAAAAAAGAAAGGTTGTAAAATTGTGTTCAAATGTAAAGGTGCCCTCGATGTCAGCTGTTAGGAACCAGAGTGGAAGAGGCACAGACCAGTGGCAGTCTTTCTTGTCTTCTCAATCCCCTATCCCCCTCTTTACTGCAAGTGAATTTGTACTAATTGACTTGCAGTGAAGTTTGGGATTTGAGGAAAAGTTCTTCTGCTCCTGTGGAAGCCGAGTTTCAGGCGCGTGGTACTGACAGATTGAAGTGCCATTAACCAAAATTCCACCTGGGCATAGGGGATAGATGTCAAGGCTTTAGCAACAGTTTTGAAGGGGTTACAGAAGCAGCTAAGTGAAGCCATGAAAGAAAACAAGGTCCTTAGAAATGAGGTTATGAAGTGAAGTCAGGAAGCCAATTACGTCCATCAGAGATTTGATGAGTTTGTAGTCGGAACCAACCCCTTGACCAAGGAAGTAAAGACCCAACAATTTGCTCCGTCCCCTTCAGCAGCTGAATTGACTACATAAGTAATTCACGCTATTTCTCCAACTATTCCATTAGCAGCCCCAGAGAGATTTAATGACCCCACAAGGCACACATTTTTCTCACTCAGTGCTCTCTGCATTTTCTGTGTAGGCCTATTATATTTAAGGAGGATCAATCCAAGGTGGCCTTCATATTATCTTACTTGAGCGGAGATGCAGCAGCCTGGTCGATGCCACTGGTTAATTGCAATGATTCCATTTTGTTAATTGCAATGATTCCATTTTATATGATTTTGAGAGATTCAAATTGGAGTTCTTATGCATTTTCGATAGGCGAACCGTATCACAAGCCACTGATAATGAACTTCTTGGGTTGAAGCAGGGAAATCATGAATTGACCGCATATTTACCTCAATTTAATAAATTGATTGTCGAAACAAATTAGCCAGGAGTTAAGAGGGCAGCAATATTCTATAGAGGGCTAAAAGATGAGTTAAAGGACGGCTTGGCACAAATTCCAAAGAAACCCACGGATGTTTCCGAATCAATAGATTTGGCATTACAAATTGATCAACGACAAAATGAGAGGAAGTGTGCACGTAGAAAAGACGTCAGTCATTTCCCTCCTCGATTTGACAGGATTAAGCCAGACTCCTCAAAATTCAGTGAAACATCTTCCGGAGAAGAACCCCTGCAGATTGGCTTAGTTCGAGGCCCTTTGACTAAGGAAGAAAGAGAGGAACTAAGAATTGGAAAACTGTGCATGTACTGTGGAAATTCTGGACATTTTGTCAAACCCAAGAATTATCCTTTGGTAAAAGACAGGCCCCATCAGTAAGAGGAGTTGATCTGGTGGGTGCTTCTGATAAGACAACTCCAGATTCCCAACAAGTCGCTAACACGTTACAGTCGTCAGCTCCTCATCTAATAATTTCTAGTTTGATCAAATTTAGAGTTACAGAACTGGATGAGGTTTCAGTTATGATAGATTCTGGGGCGACTGGACATTTCTGCGTCATCAAATTTGCTAAGTCGCTTGGAATTCGATTTCAAGAAGGCAAGATGGCGTCAGCATGAGCGGTCGCAGTGGCGGTGCTCTGTGGCGATGGGCTGTATTCTACTAAGAAAATGCTTATGTACGTTAAACGAGTGATTAAGACTCCACATTCCCCACCCTTTGGACCCGCTCTGGACCCGCTTTGTGTCTGATTAATATCAGCCTGGCCTTATCAACTGCTGTGTTAACTGCTGTATCAATCTGCGACCTTTCAAGATATCAGAGTGCTAAGGGTGCAGCTGGGGGAAGAAAGGCGAAGAAGATGCTGAGCAGCGCCACGTCATGATAATGCACGATAACGCACGATATCGCACTTCAGATGAAATTCAATCCGATGGATTTGACGAATAAGCCTTGGCCGCAAGTGATTTTTTTTTACATTTGATATTTGAAATATTTGACATTGACATTGGCATTGCTACGCGCTAACCACATCGAATTGCATCGCTTTATCTCTTTGTCGTGGCACTGGGTAAAACAACGTCTGTAATCGGCAGCAATCGGCAGCTATCGTCAGGTCCGTTGGCCGTGCGCTGTGTACTATCTGCCTTTGACTGTCTTTTTTTTTTTTTTTTACATACTGCCCTTTGCTTTTTAGCTTGCAGGCTGCCCGTATCGACTGCATTATCCTCTACTATCTGGTACACTTGTTCACCCGTTCAGTCACTTAGCGCTCTGTGCTTCATATGAATATTTGACATTGCTTGCTAAAAATTTCCTTGTCCAAATACCTTACTAAGCGCTCTTAAACTTGCTGGCTGTCTGCCCGCGCCTACGGCACTATTCGGTACATTACCCGCTACTCTCCTGGCAGACCTCGAAGATCGTTCAGTAACAAGATCTTCAAACTTTAAACTTTAAACTCACCTACGAAAGCCGCAAACTTGTTCTTGCCGCGCTGTTGATCACCCCTCTCTCCCCTACATGACCGGAGTCCCGCTCCCTCGGCTGCTCGCTTTGGCTTCTGGACGTCATCTGCAGACACGGGATTACGGGCCTTTAGCCTCACGCGCGTAGCGTGTCTCAGCGTATACCACGTGTCCCGTTGCCAGGGAGACGTCGGCACAGAAGAGTGGGGGGAGAGAGAAAAAACTGGAAGAGCGAATGGTGCTCAGAAACAGACTTAAAGCAGGGGAAAAAGGGCTTACTTGTCATTTGCTCTTTGGAAGCGAAATTGGAACAAGAACTGGGGCTGGTCTATCTGCTTTATCTGCTTTATCCGGATCAGGGATTGTTATTTCACAATTTGTATTTATCTCTGATATACCAGCAAAACCTCGAGCAAACCTTCAAGTAGCTAAGCTAGCTAAGCGTCACCCTCGCACCATTGGCCTCTCACAAGGCGAATTAATTACCTGTGTAAAAAAAATTACCTGCTTAAAGAAAATTAAAGACACGAGAGCCCAGAGGAGACATAATGCTGTTCTGAAAGAGTTTTACTATAGGCACAAGAGTAAGTCTCAAGGTGTAACTCAGCGGTGCTTACAGATGCCAGTAAACTATCTGATTTGTATTGTGACGCCCTCCCAAAGTACAGACATGGAAAGGAGCACTAGAGAGGACGAAGGGGAAGGGGCTACCTCACAGAAGGAACAGAAAGGGCAGAAAATTCAAACAGGTGCAGCAAACAATGAAAAGGGGGGTGAAGTAGGCGAGCTCTCACAGGAAGAGACACCGATACCAACCCTATAATATCTGGAGAACGCAGAAACTGAGACGACACCTGTCCAACACATAACTAACAGACATAAAGGCCCGGAAACTAGAGGAACCAGAGCAAAGGAGAAAGACCTGGTAAAAGACCTGGCACGAATTGAGCTTCAAGAAAAAGAAAAAGAAAAAGGCAAAATTAAAGATAAAAAATATTGGGAAAACAATGGAAAAGGAAAGAGAAAAAAATAAGCGAAAGGAGAAAGAGAAAGAGAGAGAGAAAGAGAAGGAGAAAGGAAAGGAGAAAGCAGTCAAACACAGGGAAGAGACTGGGGGTGAAACAGAAGAAAATGCCAAACTGGAACTAATGGCCAAAAAAGCACAGAGATTACAGACTATAAAAAATGTAAAAGCATCAGCAAAGAATACTGGCATACTTGCGTCATCCCAACCAAGAATTTCTAATATATTCAGCCCTCTACATAAGGATTACCAGAATGATGCAATAACTAATGGGAAAATACAGATTGCAATCCAGAACAAGACCTCTAAAGAGTGGAGTGGAAGCAGTAAATGCATGCCCTCAACCAACTCGGAGGAAAGTCAAACTACAGGGCCCAGCGAAGGAACTTGGAATGCTGACCCAAATGCTGAACCAAATATGAGGAGTAAAGAGACAAGGGCACTCATAGAAATAGACGTAATGTTATCTAACCAGAAAGAGCAAACTGAACAATCTGATCAAAAAAATACACCCGAGGAATGGGGGGACCTAAACCCTTCTCCATATCAGGTCGAATCTCCAGCTGGGAAAGAGCCGCTTTCAGCAAATCACTCTCTTTCAGATGAAGACTCCGAATCAGATCTATACGAGACAGGGATGTCTATCTCAAGCGACTCAAGTGATTCTAGTGGTTCTAGCAAATTGAGCAATTCAAGCGAATCTATCCCAAGCGCACACATGGGCACAGCACCACTGGAGATCTCTGGCTCCAATGACTCAAGACTACCCAGCGAAATCAATGTCAGGAAAAAAAAAGGAGTGGGGGAAAAAAAAGTCAAAACACAAAAGAGAACAAAACTTGCTGAATGAGGAAACTACAGACCCTGGTAATAATACGGACTATGTCAAAAGCAGACCCAATTTTCCCCGAAGGAGTCCAAGGAATAAATCACCAGGAGAAACACCACGTCAAACTTTGAACTCACAAGAGAACAAAGACAGATACCAAAAAACAACGGAGCCCTCACTGAGCCAGGTGCTTAGCTCAATTAAAAACTTTCACGCGGATGTGAAGAAAGATAGCCAAAAGAATCGCTTGGCCATCGAAAAACTACAAGGCGCAGTGAAAAAAGTAGGCAGTATTTGTTCTGAGATTTCTGAGAGAATGGTCATGGTGGAAACTCGTACCGAGAACCTTGAAACCGATGTTGTGATGCTCCAGAAAAAAAGGAAAAGAACAAGATGGAGTAATAAGGGATCTCATGTTTAAAATGGAGGACAAGGAAAACAGATCCAGAAGGAACAATTTGAGGTTTCTTGAAATTCCGGAGAACTTTGAGGGAAGCGACGCTAGAGGGGCAATGATTGACATTCTTAAAACGTCATTTCCGGAGTTGGAAGCCTGGGATATGGAAAGGGAAGTACAGCGGGTCCATCGTTTACCCTTAATGCTATCAAAGCATTCCAACAAGCAAAATCAATATCCCAGGGCAATGCTGGTCTGCTTTGGTAATTTCCTTCTTCGTGAAACAATGTATGATCTAGCAAGACCCACTGCCCAAAGAGACTACAAGGGGTTCAAATTTTTTGCCAGACCGGACTTCACTCACGCTACCGTGGAGCGAAGATGGAAAATGTGTCAGCTATTTGGACCTTTTGAAAAATTTGGAGCAAAAGTATTTTTGCAAAATCCGGCACGCTTGAAAATAATATTCAAAGGCACAACAAGAAGCTTTAACAGCGAAATACAGGCGGAGGACTATCTACGTGAAATTTCCGAGTCCGGTTCTCGGAACATAGGGAAACAATCTTAATTATATTAATGTAACGTGATAGAAGGAGCGGATAGGTTGAATTAACTATTTCAACTTACATTGGGAAATGTGGACTGTAAGGGGAATGGTTGGACAGCCTAAGGACATTAAGGCTGAGACATTATCAGAGTATTTAGGATTTTGGCTCAACTGGTAGTAGATAAGTATATCACTTATATTAACAATCTAGCCCAGTCCGCAGGGCCCGCTTGCGCGGAGGTCACACCCCTGGTCCAGATAGGCCCAGGTAACCTTCAAAGGTGGTGGTGGGTGGGGGGTGGGGAAGAGGGGGGAAGGCAGGACAGGTTAGACACACAGGGTAGCAAAACTTATAAGGAAATACATATAGGGATCACAGGAAACCAGAAAGCCTGGGATAAAATGTATGGCACTTTTCAATTAGTAGCATGGCTGGGATAAAAATACTATCTCTGAATATTTGTGGTCTGAACGATCTTAAAAAAAGGCAATCAGTTGCAATTGGCCTACAAAATTGGGGAGCTAATATTATATGTATGCAGGAGACGCATATTGAAGGGTCCCAGAGTCAGCTGTTAAATACATTAGGGTATAAATTGGTGTGTGCTACCTCACAAGGTGCGAAAATTCGGGGGGTTGCTATTCTGGCTAAAGGGAGTGGACTGGTGTTTAATAAATCCAAAACTGATAAGTTTGGCCGTTGGGCTATCACCGAATGCAGCTACCAAACAGGACAGAAATTGACAATTTGTGCTATTTATGGGAGCAATACAGACGACCCTGGGGTTTTCAACGAGGTCTCTAACGAATTGTAATACTGGCCTCTTCCGGTGATGGTCGGTGGGGACTTCAATATAAACCTCACGACAAACTGGTCCTTGAACGATGACTGGGTGTATAAAGGACCTAAACCCAAAGTATTTCGTTCTATCAAGGATCTGTGTCTTGTACACGGACTGGTGGATAGCTGGCAGACTTCTAATACTAATATTGATGACCCTGGCAACACCTTTTATTCAAATCCACACCGCACGCATGCCAGAATTTATTATATATTACTCTCAAATTCACTAAGTAAGAATTGCCATACAGTTAAATTGCCCAGGGTATTATCTGACCACAATCCCCTTTTCTGTACACTGACTATTAGACCAACTAAATCAGAGCTTATTAACTGGACATTCGAAAAAGGATTACTGAATGACCCTCAGTATCGTCTTCGCCATATGAAAGATTGGATTCCCAAGTTCCTAGTTGAAAACATTGGTAGCATGTCAATAGAGATTGTTTGGGATACTTTGAAAGCTGGGGTCGGGGGCGAGACGATATCATATTCACTTAGGTCAAACAGGTGGGAGAAAGAGGAGATACGGAGGTTGCAGGATGAGCTTATGTTAGCAGAAGTAGGACTTGTAAATGCCACCGGTAATAGGGACACTACTGGGGATATCTCTAGCACCTTAGCCAAAGTAGCAATTGCCAAGGCAGCGATCACTAACATATTTATAGATAAGGCAATCCGGAAAGCCACGGCACGAAAAGAACTAATTTATGAAGTTAATGAGCAAGTGGGCCATCAACTGGCGGTACGATTGCGACAACAGGTCAATGCAAACTTGATTAGGGAGATTATAGATCCAGTGGCAGGGCAGTTAAAAGACCCAGAACTGATTAGGCAAGCATTTTGGAGGTTTCATAAAGAACTATATACGGAGAATGGCAAAGGGGACATGATCGAAATTGAAAGGTACCTAGAGAATTGTGAAGGTGTAAGCCTCGAGGTAAATACGCAGCAGACACTAGAGGAAGCTCCTAACATGGAAGAGGTATTGACCGCAGTCAAGAGCCTCCCTAAAGGGAAGGCAACAGGTCTGGATAGCATCCCTTCGGAGTTCTATGCTACATTCATAGACGAAATTAAATATATCTTAAGGGATCTAATTATCCATATTTTTTCCGGGGGGGAACCGCCCAGCTCCTGGTCCAGGGCCAAAATTGTAAATTTGCGCTAAAAAACGGAAACCCCCAGAAGATCTAGGTTCATATCGCCCCATAACCCTTATAAATGCTGATTCCAAAATATATTCCAAAATCTTGGCAAACCGAATTGCACCTATAATACACAAGGTAATTGCCAAAAGTCAGCACGGTTTCGTTCCCGGAAGGTCAACGATAAATCATATTCAGAGAGTGATCACGCTATTTGACGGAACAGAAATTACAGGAGACCCTATGGCCCTAGTTCTGTTGGATGCAGAGAAGGCCTTTGATAGGGTCTCCTGGCAGTTTCTCTGGAAAGCAATGGCGACAATGGGATTTCGAATCAAGTTTATTCAGGCGATACAAAAAATGCATATTAATCCTAGGGCTGTTGTATCTGTTAATGGAAGTCTAACCAAGGAAACTATCATTTCCAGGGGAACCCGCCAGGGATGCCCATGCTCGCCATTGCTCTTCGCAATATATATAGATTCCTTTATTTGCTATTTGGAGAAAAACAACAACATAACACCCATTATATCACAGGGGTATGCTACAAAAACATTAGCATATGCTGATGATATTGCCATAGTCACCGCAGACCCCATAGTAGCAATGCTGACCGCCGAGGCCAGGAAATTTGGGCTGGTTTCTGGCTACGCGCTAAACCAAGGGAAGACACAAATCATTCTAAACCCAAAAATTGCGATGGATGATCCAAGGGTGGTGAAGGGAGCGACATACTTGGAAGTCACAATTTCCTCAAAGCTGGAGGAAGTCGTGGATATAAACCTTAAGCTAATGTTGAACACAATACAAAAGGATCTACGACGTTTAGATAATCTCCACTTGTCCATTATTGGGAGGGCAAATGCAATTAAAATGGTGTATTTTCCCAAAATACTATATTTATTCAGGGCAGTCTGTCTAGAATTTTCGAGTCAGTGGTTTACAGTAATAAAACATATCTTTTCTAGCTTTATGTGGTCATATGCACAACCCCGCCGGGCATATAAATACCTTACCCTTCCTAAGAACAGAGGCTGGTTAGCTCTTCCCAACTTAAGGAGATATTATTGGTCATGTGTGTAACTCTACAGTAAGGAACTACTGCAAGGGGGGGAAAACGCAGAGGAACAGACCGCTTCAATCTTTCAGCTTCTGGTGGGGGAATTCCAGCTATGGCTACTTTTGGAGGCACATACATGAAAGCTACCACAAAAAGGTCAAATTTAAGACTCTCTATAGCTGTTTTAAGGTATGGAAGGTAGTAAAGAAAATATTAGGAATAGGACCAATTTCACATTGTACTCCGATATTGAATAATCCTATTCTTCCTCAAATAATAATAAAGATAACTGTGTAAACAAATGGTATAATTTAGGAATAACACAATTAGGGGATTTTTACACTACTCAGGGGATTAATCTTTTAACGCTCTGAAGGAAGAATTTGACCTAGATTGGCGGGATTTTTTTAAGTACCTCCAAATAAGGGATTTCTTAATTCATAAACTTGGGGCAAGGATACTCGGGGAAAAATGCACGGTAGTAGAGACAATTATACACTCTAAGAAACACTCAATAGGTGGGGTTTATGGTTCATTGCTGGACATGTTCCCGGACGATTTAGATAAAACGGCAATGAAGTGGCAAAGTAAACTCGAAATCTCAAAGGAAGGATTTTTATATTCCTATCAGCTAGCCCAAACCATTCTTATTTCCACCAAACTCCAGGCACAATTTTACAAACCCTGCTTCTTTCTCTACTATACACCCGATAAGATCGCAAAATGGGGAACCCGCAAGGGGACTTGCTGCCCGAGATGCAATTTATTTAAAGCAAACTCCGTTCATATATTTGCCTCTTGTACAGTGTTAATACCTTTGACACAAGATATAGAGAGGTTCTTAACCTCAGTTCTCTGCAGAAATGTCTCTCTGTCACATGAAGCAATGGTACTTGGGGCGGAAGACCCAGATAACCTTTTAGAGTGGCCACGATTTTATATTTGTTGCTATGGCAGTCCTGCGGCTATGCCTAGCCTCGACTTGACCCGCTACCACCCTCCTTTCAACAGTGGCTAGCCAGACTTTTAGCTGTGTATAGTATTGAGATAGCTATATATAAGCGGAAATGCAGATCGCGACGCAAAAGGGGTATGAAGATATGGACTCCTCTTACACAATGGCGAGACGCACAAAACTAATCATTTTTATTATCAATGCTGTTATGTATAACACTGAGATAGCTATATATAAGCGGAAAGGCAGATCGCGACGCAAAGGGGTACGAAAATCTGGACTCCTCTTACACAATGGCGAGTTGCACAAAACTAATCATTATCTATGTTGTTATGAATGTATGTTATTGCTTTTGTTGTTTTCCGTGATGCCGGGAATATATTTTGTAAATTTTCTATAATGACCATGTATGTATGACAAGAACAATGTAAAGCACATGATGTTAATGTGTAGAATGTTTACCTGTCCGGGGGAGGAGGGGGGGAATATATTTATATGTTAAAAAACAATAAAAACATTTTTTTTAAAAAAGGAATTCAATTTCTCAAAAAGGAAAAGTCAGAACCTGTTCAGGCTTTAGATGGAACTAACCTTTCTTCAGGACCCATTATCTATGATACTGAGGAAATTTCTTTGATGGGTCCGGGCCAACATCTAAGCATACTGAGGTTCAGTCTTATCAATGCCCCTCAATTTCAACTTATTTTAGGATTACCTTGGCTCACCGAACACAATCTAAAGATTTATTGGGCAAAAGGATCTGTGGAATTGAATTCTGAATATTGCAGAGAACAATGTTACAATGTGTGCACTACGAAGCAGCAGCCATCACCACTATAAATGTTAGCTAGCCAGCCTCTTATGATTTGTACTCTGGAATTTCAAGAGCTTCTACAGAAATATCCTGATCTAGCACCAGTCTTTGATGAACTGGAGGCCAAAAGATTACCCCGCATTTGGACTATGATTGTAAGATCAATTTGGAACCAGACGCATCTCTACCATGTAGCAGAATTTACGCTCTCACAGAAGCTGAGAACCTCCACCTAAAAGAATATCTGGACCAATATTTGGCCAATGGATTCTCAGTCTCCAGTATAATCTCCGTTGTTTTTCATTCCCAAGAAGGATGGGAAACTCAGAATTTGTACTGATTATCGAGCCTTAATCAAGTCACTATAAAGAATCGTTATTCTCTGCCTTTAATCTCGGAGTTGTTAGATCAGGTCAAGGAGGACCAAATATATATGATATTGGACATAAGAGGGGCTTGTCACCTAGTGCGGTTTCCGGAAGGTATTGAATGGAAGACAGTGTTCCGAACTCGATTTGGATTGTTCGAGTATCAAGTCATGCCCTTCGGCCTCTGCAATGCTCCTGCAGCATTTCAACATTTTGTTAATGACATTGTAAGAGAGTTTTTGGATCATTTTGCTGTTGTATACATCGATGATATTCTAATCTTCTCAGCAAATCTGGAGGAACATATCCAGCAAGTACGTGCAATTCTAAAAAAATTGCTTGATAATCAGCTTTTTGTTAAACTGGAAAAATGCGTCTTACACACTAATCAAGTGGAGTTTTTGGGTATTGTCCTATCACCCAATGGAGTTTCCATGGATGACACAAAGGTGAGAGCAATCAAGGTATGGCCTCCTTCAGGAAATGTAAAGGAATACAACATTTTATTGGATTTGCCAATTTTTATATACATTTTATTTTCAGAAAAGGTCAGTCCCTTCACCCGTTTACTGAAGAAGAAAGAGAAATTTGTTTGGAGTACAGAAACCGATCGGGCTTTCAATTAATTGAAAAACATTTTTACCGCAGCTCTGATTCTTATACATCCGAATCCAGACAAGCCCTTCTAAGTAGAAGCAGGTGCCTCAAACTTGGCCATTGGTGGAATTCTGTCGCAAACACATAAGAGAACTGGTCTACTTCAGCCAGTAGCGTATTGACCCCGAAAGTTGACAGTCACTGAAATCAACTATTCAATCACAGACACGAAGTAGTTGGCAGTAAATGATGCTTTTCAAGAATAGACATACAACAATACAGGGGTTGGACTCTAATCAGTAAGGCTGAGCCTTAATTCAGCAATAAATAAACACATGCCAGTACTGGTCCATTATTTACCTTTCCAAACTGGAACATTGAACAATAACATCACCACAGAAATTCAATTTCTATCTGAGTTAATCAACATTTATTTCAAAACATAGACAAAATTCGATTCAACTACCACAATTTCATATCATATACACCTTTTACATATCTTCATCCTCCTCATATCGCCAACAACACACTATTCATCTTGCATCACAATATTTCGCTCACATTCATTTCACTTCCAACACCCATTCACACCTACGTTTTCACCACACTTTCCAAACTCAGCTCAAGCTCACACTTCTCATCCATTCCAACAACCCACACCCAGCCCACTTTTCAAAATTTTTCTTTTCAGTCAAACTTTATATATCAAATCCAAAATGGGCCAAAGACAAAGCAAATTACAACGAGTCCAAACTTTTTGATTCTTTACATAATATGCACAAACAATTGGACACGAACAAAATGTCAACGCGTTTCGAACCCCTCCAACTACAGGGTTCTCTTCAGGACCAGAAAGCTTGATTTATAATGCCGCCAGATCAGCCGATCCATGCACCATACTCTCAAAATATCTTATATTTCATTGAGGCGATAGAGTGAAGAACGAATTCCAACAGTGGCCACACAGTGGTTTCAGAAGTTCCAACTGAAATTCCTAACTCTGCTCTTCTAGTAATTTTCAACCCAGCACCGCCGATCGCGATTTCAAACATACGTCCCGCTCTTTGTTTCCTTCGGAGCGGATGACTCTTTCGCTTCTTACTTCGCGAATAGCCGTAACGTTTAGCAGTGGCTCACTTCTGAAACCACTGTGTGGCCACTGTTGGAATTTGTTCTTCACTCCATTGCCTCGATGAAATGCCCCCAGATTGGTTAGAGAGTTTCACAAGACCCATCCAAATAAGTCCAAGGAGGGAGGAGATGCGATTTAGTGGGGGGTACTGTCAGGACTGGCCCAATTTTAGCACAATCGTTACAATATAGTCTTCTTGCAAGGCTTAGAAGCAAGAGATTGTCTATTTACCCGTGGGGCAAGCGTCATCGCTCCATTTCCATTTCGCAGAAACTCTTGATGGTGATGTTTAAATTGATTCACGATTTGCAGCGTGGGAAGTCCAAGATGGCGGCTCAGGTTAAAAGTCTTAACTGTTGCCCGTCTAGTGTTTTGCCTTCCCGTGAAGTGTTGCTGTAATCGTGGTCGCGCTCTACACGCTAAGCGAACTACAACTGTTCTATTTTGAGGAGAAGCAGAGTCTTCGTGTTGCACTTGCTTCGTGACTAAAAATCCTTCAGGGGAGTAGTGCTTTCTTCAGTACCCTTCGCCTGACAATTTCTCAGTTTTCAAGAAATTTCAGAATAGTTATCCTTTGAGGTTTGGAGAGCGCAGCTTACAGAAAGACCACTTAGTGAGTAAACACCTTACTCTTCTTTCGCCTTAGTCAAAGAGAGTTTGTCTCCAGTTATTTATGAGAAGGTTCTGATCAGAGTCAAGAAAGAGACTATTAATCATTTCTGGAAAAAAGGTGTTCAAGCTTTTAGATATCATAAAGAAAATTAAGTGTATGTATGTATATATATGTATATATATATATATATATATATATATATATATATATATATATATATATATATATATATATATATATATAGTAAAATGTGCAAAACATGCAACATAGTAAACTAAATAAAGACTGATCTGTCTCCAGCATACGTCTATCGGTGGGTTATCCAAATGGAGGAAAGCACACTAAAATGTCTTGTCAAACAATTCATCCTCTCGCGCTCTAGAAGCTGTAATTGCTCCTGAATATACACATTCTAGAAGCTATTCGTAAGATAAGAAATTAAAAAAGGGCCAATGTATAACTTAACTGTTGTAACATGTGAACATTATTTTTTTATGTTTTTGCTGCACTGTTTCCAGTGTTTCAGGACAGGGGTTTCCAATAAGATAAAACAAGCCTCTACTAAATATACCAGGCTATCTTGCTTGTTTCTAAACAAGGGGAGGGGGGTGAGCAGCGCCATGCAGGCTGCAGAAAAGCTGCGAGGGGCGGGAGGTGTTGTGGGAATTGCACAGGAGATTAAGTGAACTGGGAGCAGCAGCAAGGAGAGAGCTTAAAGCTAAAGTAGTGCACCGAAGCAAAACATATGTCCCATAGTGAAATGATCCATGTAGCGGGGGCAGTCTCCAGGACGGAACAAAACATCCCAAAGGTGGGAAACACTGATGCAATTGACCAACAAAAACAAAGGAATTTGTAAAGGCAGACAGAAGAACCAATGGAAAGTGCTGGGAGTGTTTAAAGCCCATAGACTGAACACCACATGTCTTGAAGTCAGCGCATGCGCTGCCTAGGCGAGACCTAAAAATAGTGCTTTTAAACAAACCTACATGCACAAAAGGACAAGCCTACATGAAATGGGGGCATACTCCATGGGAGTGGTTGGCACACAAAAAGGAGGGACATATAACCAACATTGAACACGGAGGAGCAAGCTTTTGTGAAGAACATGCAAAGCGACAAATTAAAAGCGATCTGTGGCCTATAAGCCCTCAGAGTAGACAAAGCATGCCTCGAACAGACTGCATGCGCTGCCTAGGCAAGACCTAAAGATTTCTCAAACACTTCCTAACTGATCCACGATAGGAAATTTTTTTTATAGCTCAAGTCCAAAATTTAGGTGGTACCTTTGTTGAGTTTACCTCTAATGCATGCACAGGTACTGTACTGTTTTTTTCAAATGTTTTGACTGACAACTTATATAACACTGAAAATATTTTCTTGATAAGAACAGATCTGTAGTTTGACATTTAGGTATGTCAAATGATTGAGCCTTTTGTCTAGTTTCTTGTTCAATATTTTTTTTAAAGTGCTACAAATTATAGATGGCACATCATTATTGCCTGTCAGTGCACCTTTATTTATATACGTTTTATACAGCGCTAGCTAGACCCGTAGGTGTCAGAGCGCTTCACATGATCGTGATAGAATTCAGTAAAGCAGTCATGCAATGAAAATATAAGACGAGAGTTCAATAGATAAGGGTACCCATCAGAGGAGCTAGTAGAGTAACCAACACTAGAGACACAATTCTAGAGGCTCTAATAGTCAGAATAAGCAAATAAACAGCCGCTTCAGACAGAGGGTCTAGATCTGATCAAGCGATAATTTACTAAGTTCCATAAAGTAGGAGTTAAAGTATTTGTTGAGGAGGAGGAGTTTCAGGTTTCTCTTGAAGCAAGGTAAGGAAGGGTTGCATCGAAGGTCACATGATAGGGAGTTCCATAAGCTTGGAGCACTTCCGGAAAACGAGTGTGACTTGTTGCTGTCTTTTTTAGAATGGGAGGTAAGAGCAGAAGTGCATTTGAGCTTCTCAATGATCTAGTAGTTCCTGCTTTTGACAGCTTGTTTTCTAAGTAGTTTGGTCTATGAGAGTGAACGGCTTTGTGGATGATACATGCAGTCTTGTAAGTGCATCTTCCTTCAATGGGAAGACTGTTGAGTCTCTTGCATGCAGGAGTGATGTATTCAATGAGCGGGGCTGCCATGTTAAGAACTGAACTCAGGAGCGCGAGGTGAGTTTGTGTCTTCCCAGTGAGAATGACCTTACCATAGACTAGTTCAGAGAGAACCAAAGATTGCACCACAATCTTGAAATCATCAGCGGGAATAAATGGTTTAAGTTTCTTGATGTTTTTGAGTGTGTACAGCGTACCTTTTGCTGTATTCTTGATGTGCTATTTTCATTGGCATGTTGTTGTACAGGAAGAAGACAATGGATTTTGCAGAGTTGGTTATAAGAAAGATTCGTTTTTTCTGCTCAGGGGCTACCTGAATGGAATTTATTTCAAGGTGTAATTATTCTGGAAAACAAATCATGTTGATTGCCCAGGGTCACACAATTTGGTCAGTCTGGGAAGTCAGTATTGAATATGGTACTAGTAAAAAACTGTCAGAAAAGGCTTTTGAATTTAATGTGAATTAATAGCCCCACAAGTGTTTGTGCCATGGGTGCGCCAAGAGACAATTCAGTTTGTGGCAGCATTGTAGCCTATTGATTCAAATATCATTGAGACTTTTTTTTTTTGTTTTTCTCAGTCTGCGAATGAAATGATTTCTTCTTCAAATTTCGACATTAATGAAATAGAGCAATTACATGCGACCTGTCTAGAAATGGAGTTTTAGTTTGCTGGTAAGAAAAACCTTGACTAACAGCTGATTAAATTTGCCCAGAACTTGTATCTATTCTGGTTCTTCTTGTATCAGACTGTTTATACTAATTGAGGGGAGAGGAGTTGGCCTAACGGCTAGGGCGCTCGACCTCGGACCTGGGTTCGAGTCTCGGTAACGACGCCAAAACCTCCTGTGATTATGGGCAAATCACTCCCCGTGCCTAAAATGAATGTGTGTCCGTCCTCATGTAACGTAACTGGTGCTATGTAAAGCGCTCTGATACCAGATTCGGTTCGGGTTTAGTTCGTGCTATATAAAACTCTGCAAAAAAAGAAAAAAAAATGTGTTATGTATATAATCAGTGTTGACCATTAAAAGAAATTAGCCATGCTCCTTGAAAATTAATTTTCTTTCTTTTGTCCATTAATGAATTAAAATGTCAAATATAATTTGATGCATAAAAACATTGACTTATTGTCTTTAATAAACGAGAACTTTGGGTACCAATGAAATAAACTTTTTGGGTGGATTTGGTCATTGTATGTTTCCTTTTTTGCTGCAGAACGGGGTTATAGGAATCATACAAAAGTGTGACAAATAAATAGACTTACTTCTCTGCTCAGCCTCCCACTTTCAGTTGCAGATGTAATAAAACAAGGGCAGACAGAGACAGGCAAGTTAATACTTGATTATCCCATAAAGCATGCATAGATTTTCATGACTGCCTACTGTGTTTCTCCTGCCCCTGCCTCTATGCCCTTTGGCTGCAATTGCTGCTAGAGACAGGTAAACATAGATGCCAATACCCTCGTTGGTGCCCACACTAAGGACACCCGCTGTAACGCTGAACATTCCCTTCTGCTAGAGCGGGTAAGATGTGAACAGGACTGTTGGGCCCCAGGGGACTCACTGCTAAAGCTTCTATGGCACTATGGATACATTTTACTAATCCCTGAAGAGTCAAAGGGAAACTCTTGAGTACGGTCTCTTAGTAGGCATTCCCTGGATGCAGCCGCCAGTGAATGGGGAATAGCCCGAACATGTTACAAGGAAGAGGCAGGGGCAGGGATTTGCCTGACAACTACTAGAACACCAAACTCATGGGGACTGTTTTATTGCTTGTATCGTTATTCCTTTGCATGTATACATTTCGAAATAAAATACTTCATTTTCTTGATAAAGCAAGTACCTGACTTAACATTGATATCTTTTTCATACAGTTTACACTTTGAGTTATGAGTTGTGTTCACTTAACTGTAACTACTGTAACTGTAACTACACTCCACCCTCCCCCGCGAGGGAGCTTTTGACTGCCCGTCCACAGCTGCCACTGAGAGTCAAGTGCAGAGGGGGTACTTGACCCAGTTGCTCAGAACCCATAGTAGGTCGGGTCCCGGGACACCTGAAGTAAAAGGCCTTAATCACCACAGTTGGGCCCAGTAGCCCCTGCATGCCCCATGGCCCTCTGGAAAGGGTTCCGACATTGACCTTTCATGTAAGTGGGAGAAAGAAAGCAAGAGAGATAGAAATACCCATCTGGTGGTGGAATTTCAAAATGCAAAACCAGATAACCCGGAATCAATACCAGCTTCTCTGCTTGTTCAACTTGTGTGATTGTTGGCAAACATTTTATTTCAATGATCCTCCTCATTCCTTATTATCACATGTGAGCCCTATAGTAAATACTTGGGTTCAGGAGGTCCGCTGTACAAGCACCTTATATGTTTGTTTTAGTAGACTTAAATGTTGGCAAATCTATCATCAGAATCTAGGCCACTTTTGGGTTACAGGACTAATGACTTGACTCATAGTTCACTAATGGCATTGCGATGAATGTTTCTAAAAACTGTCACTTTTAATAAATGTCTGTCTATTCTGTGATATAATCTGATGTACTAAGGTGAAACGCTTCTGTATGTGAAAGAAATACATGTTCTTGTATTCTGAAAAGATTGTATCACATTTCTACATTATGTTTATTGCACAATATACATGCCAAAAGTTGTCATGGCTTGGCTCATGTACAGACTCATATAATCAAGCCAGACCCATGGCTCGGCTCTGTTTCAGTCGGCCCTATTAATTGGCCTGCTATCCCTCCACTATTTGAGACTCAGGCCAGTACATGTGGTCATCAGTCCCCTGATATAATGATATGTAAAAGGCGAGAGCTAAAAACATAGAGCCCTGTCCACATGCATTGATTTCACAACTCTAACATCAAAGCTTCTTGAAGCAGAGGTAAAGATTGTATACAGTGAACAACATTTAAAATATGTGATCCCAGGGCAGGGACTGCAGGCCGTATTGTTGCATGTGAGGCCCTGGTGGGACAGGCAGTGGCATAGATTCAGCAAGGGTGTTTGGGTGTGACACCCATCGAATGCATTTTTGGTTTGGTAGTTGAGTCTGGGTACCCGGAGTCGGATGTGCTATGTATGTGTCAGTTTTCTCATTGTTTTCGTTCCACTACGATGTTTTAACTTGTTCATTTTTTAGATTGGAATCTTAAATATATATAAATATATATAGTGACCAGTTTACCAAAAAAGTAGTAAATCTGCAATTATAGAAATACTACTTGATTGAGTGCAAATGTAATACTTTTTGGAATTTACAAAAATTGGCAAAAGTAGGTTTGGAAACCTGCACCACTTTCAATTTTACAGGCATACTACTGGCAAAAAGGTGATGCGATGAATGCCTGCAAATAGCCTAACCAGGGGAAATTGCACAGAGCAGCATTCTAACCCATTTGTTTTGCTAACTGTGCCACACTAGGCAAAGGCCCATCTGATGCAAATCAGTACTTGCCCTCTTCCTCATGGAGACAGCCCATCTAGAACCTTGGTAATCCCTGCCCTCCACTTTGCAGCTTACTGCTTTTTGTTTGGAGAACTTTGAGATTCACTCCCTCCCGAATCTCAATGACTAAGCTATGCCCGAAGATATTACGTGACCGGCTATTTATATTATTATGCGTTATTAGTATGTTATGCTTTATTTGGGTTGAAATCTCTGTAAGTTTGACAATTTTGTTTTGCCACTTTTGAGAGACAGGTTCACAAAATGAATAACTCTATTATCAAAATGGAACGAAATAGTCTTAAGCCCTGACACACCAATTGTAAATATCAGTATCCACCACTGATGCTGCCTAGTAACCACCCACTATCGTATGACCCAAAGAAAATGTCTCACTATTTACTTTTTCCAAGTATAGGTAAAAATAATGTCTATTCGGGTAATGAGTGGTATAAATAAATATGACAGGGCGCTAACATAGTGTGCAGACAACAGAACTAGAGCTGTATCAGTTTATCTATGTAACTAAGTCATATGCCTCATCTGTTCTTCTCTTTACCACTTTATTTAAGCACTTTATTTTAAATCCAGACAGGGCCAACAACACATTGACATTTCCCTCATAAATGTAGAATCTTGACCTTGCCATCAGAATTGCTACAAACCTAGTGGTGGTCTAGTGGACTAGTTGGCATCTTTGGAATCAGCAGACATATTTTTTAATCCTAACACCTTAAAATGCTGTATTGTTGGGCAGTCACTTTTTGAATTTATTCCTGAGCTCACGTCTATGGAAAGATTGAGAGCGTTTGCAACAAATCTTAAAGCTGTAGTGAAGTGTGTGGTTAAAAAGACGAATTAATATTAGCTGGAGTAGGAGGTGCATTTTGCCACTGTACATGCAATACAATGGTAAATGTATAGGCTTTGGAGATAGTTGTAATCTTTTGCAGTCTTGTGGCTTGTAATTTAACAGTTGTTTGACCTAATGTACTTATAAACCACCTACATGTAAGCAATAAACACTCGAGGAATGATACCAATACCAGACCCTGCTTATCCCTCCCAGCCAACACTGCACCTGTTTTACACTTGATAGGGATGACATGGTTAGTTGGTTACCATTAAAGGCCTATCAGGTGTCCCACCAGGCAGTGCCAATCCTCTTCTTTGCTTGTCCTGAGAAGAGTATGTGGTGTACTGCAGCAGCTCATTGTAGACAGAGGGACACACCAGGCAAAAGCAGAAAATTCGAGGCACTAAGCCACCCTTAGCACATTCACTATACTCACTAGATTGTGTAAATGTGTGATTAGTCTATTTGTTCACTGTATTGTAATCATATTGACTTTCTAAAATTCTCAGAATCATCAATTCTAACCCATGTGTGAATACATCCAACAAGTGTGCTTTTTAAAAATGGTTTGCATCCTTCCTCTCTGACAGATCCCAAATGATCAAAATAGCGAACAGTCTTTCTTCTCCGGTGGCGGTAGGTCAGGGTGTTCCTCAAGGCTCTATACTTGCACCCACATTGTTCAATCTCTACTTAGAACCACTGTGAAACCTCCTAAGCAAATCCGGGATTCACTATCATCTCTATGCAGACGACACTCAACTCTACCTCAAGGTTGCCTCCACTCATGATCTCTCCTTCCTAAGCTCTACTCTGGACTCCATCCAAAACTGAATGTCAACTCATCAACTGATTCTGAATCCCTCCTAAACTGAATTCCTCCTCTTCTCCTCCTCACTGTCTCCCCCCCCCGGTTCAATCATGGATGGATCAGATGAATCTACTAAACAATAAACCCATCATTGTCGACAGCGCAAAATCCCTTGGAGTCATTCTAGACAAAAAACTCAATCTAACTCCCCACATCAATTCTATTGCAAAATCTGCTCGTTACCAACTGCGCCTTCTTTGGGGAATCCGACGCTTCTTCCCGGAGCAGGACCTTATAACCCTGGTGCAATCGCTGGTCCTCTCCAGACTAGACAACTGCAATTCTCTTCTTACTGGCCTCCCCAAATCTCACCTGTCCCCACTTAAGTCTGTTTTCCATTCAGCAGCTCGCTTCATTTATGGGGCCAAAAGAAGCGATCACATTACACCGATGTTATCCACCCTCCGCTGGCTTCCCTTCGAGGCTAGAGCTATCTACAAGACCGCTTGTATCACCCACAAAGCCTTGCACTCCTCCTCTCCTCGCTACCTGGCGAACAAACTGAAACTCTCTGGAGGCTCTAGACCCTCACGCAATGCGGAGAATCTTCTACTTGAACCTCCCACTTTCAAGAAGGAGAGAACAATGGCCCAATCCTTTTCAGGCAACGCAGTGAGAATCTGGAACTCCCTTCCGCCTCTGCTCCGGACCACCGCCTCCTCCCAGGCCTTCAAAAGGGACCTCAAAGTTCTCCTCCTCCAGAGACACCTCCAAAAGTAATTCACGTCCTCTTGTTATTTGGAGGAAGACTTCCCACTACTGATAATTTCCACGACCATGGAAGTGCCTTCCCAGGGTATTCCTGGGGTTGGAGTGTCTGCCTCTTTGGAGTATTTTCCATGTACTTGTGTTTGGTGCCCTTGTGTAACATGCACACACCACTTTGCCCTTGTAACACACGGTTTGCTACCTCTCACATGTTTTTACCTTTGATACTGGCACAAGTGCCTCCTTTGCCTACATAACGCTTGTTCTTGTGCCTGAGTGTCTAGCACCTTTTGCAGTATTATACCTCAAATGATACTTTGTTTTCTCTTATAACTGCACACTTGTCACTTTTTCCTCCTGTGCACTTTTTACTACCTCATGTATTTTTGGCTGCTCACAATTTTTACTACCTCATGTATTTTGTTTGCTCACAATTGTCACTATTACCTTTACTACCTCATGTATTTTTGGTTGCTCACAATTTTTACTACCTCATGTATTTTGTTTGCTCACAAATGTCTCTATTACCTTATGTAACGTAATGTATGCTTTTGTAATCTGCTCTTTTGTAATGTTTCTCATTATGTTTCATTTCTGTTCCTTTTGTGAAGCGCTCTGACACCTTCGGGTAAAGTCCGCGCTATATAAAAATGCATAAATAAATAAATTTTAAAAACGTGTTTAAATCACTTTGTTGAATATGCAAATATATGTGTCATGGCAGCCCCGCTCGCAGCCCCGCTCACCGACAAATGTCAGCAGGCAAGGACGGCGCCTGGGCATATAAAAGGGGGTGGTCTGTGCCTGGAACGCGCTTTGCATTCCATCACGGATCCCCACCTACCCCTCTTGTTTACCCATAACTCCCAGCCCTTATCTGTAGTTCCTTCAGCGAAGCGTCGGGTAGCAAGAACGTCTCCGGCATATTCTTTTGATGACATCTTGTGTTCTTGTCTTCTGGGTCTCAGCTCTTCTTCCGGGGCACGTAACAGTGTTGATGTTCCCTCGCCGGCTGCGTCTTTCCACTTCAGCAGCTCGTGGTCAGCTTTCTCCTTGTGCTGTCTTTCCTGTTCCTGCAAGGGAGAGACAGAGAGAGTTTATTAAAAAAAAAAAACTAGCCTCCAACTTAACGATAGGATTATGTATACCTGAGCATTATGAAATAATACATTTCCAGTAGTGTAGAGCTTATGCCTCTGCCATGATTGACTTCTTCTCTTATGCTGTTAAATGAGAGAGTGGTATTAGTTACTTATTCCTGAATTATATGGATAACCTATCCTATACTGACCCAGCACTTTTTTGGGCAACATTTTTCTTTACTTTTGATCTTGTCTGGGAAAATACGTTTTTATGTTTTTTTCCTAGGTGCACAGTCAAAATATCGAGTTTTTTATTTCGATATACAGAAATATCGGGTTGATAATATCGACAGTGTCAAATATCGATGTTCTGTATATCGATGTAAAAAATATCGATTTTATGTCTTTAGTGAAACATCAATGTTAGTAATATCGAAAGGAAAAATATCGACATGTCAAAATATCATTTTTGTATGTTTTGAAAAATATTTCATAGTGTTAAGTATTAAATTGTGTTTAAAATGTGTATAATAATGTTTTTTTAAAATATTGTTTTAGGATCGGGATGTTGGGTTTATAGGGGATAAGGGTGGGGAGTGTTTTAAAAAAGTTCAATTAAATTTATAACATTTTTAATTTAGGTATGAAATTAATTTTTTACATTTTGAATTTCAAATTAAATTTTAGGAGTGGGATGTTGGGTTTGTAAGGGGTAAGAGTGGGGAGTGTTTTAAAAAAGTTTAATAAAATTAAAAAAACGTTTTAATGTAAGTATGAAATTCATTTTTAAGATTTCGAATTTCAAATTACATTTCTGGAGTGGGATGTTGGGTTCATAGGGGATAAGGGTGGGGAGTGTTTTAAAAAAGTTCAATTAAATTAAAAACATTTTTTAATTTAAGTATGAAATTATTAATTTTAATTTCGAATTTCAAATATAATGTTAGGAGTGGGATGTTGTGATTATAGGGGATAAGGGTGGGGAGTGTTTTAACAAATTTAAATTAATCTAAAAATATATTTAAATTTAAGTATGAAATTAATTTTTGAATTTTTTAATTTCTAATTTAATTTTATGAATGGGATTTTGGGTTTATAGGGGATAAGGGTGTGGAGTGTATTAAAAAATATTTAGATATTTTCTTTAAAGGACCTTTTTTTTAAATTAATTAATTATTTTAATCAATAAGGTATAGTGTCCAGCACATACCCCAATTAAATTTAGATTGGAGTGGGAATAGTAAATTAATTAGGCTTAGGGGTCCATTAGGATAGCGCGCTAATCGCCCCCGCCGGGCCAGTGTGGCCGATCCGCCCGCCATCCTGCAGCAAAGACGCTCACCATATTATGATGGCTGGAGGGTCCGCGGTGGACAGAAAGACCGTCCTCCGCTTTTCCGCCCGGTCGACTTGGGGTTCAATATGGTGGTGGTGTCTGTTAAGCACCGCCAGCCATATTACAATGGGGGCGGAAACATGCCTTTCTGTGGCTGCAGGAGTTTGCATGCTGGGGCCCGTTGCGGGCCCCCAGGGACTCTGGGGAGTGAGGGGTGCACATGGGGGTACCTATAGTACCCCTGCATTTCAATGTACAATGTGGAAGGCACCGCGCGGTGCCTGTCACGTTGTGCATTGAAAGGTACAACTTGCCTTGCTTTTAGCACCGCCTGCCGCATGTAACAGATGTGCCATGCACCTGCCAGTTTGGCGGGTGCATCCTAATTGAGGGCTAGGGACCGCCGCACCCTTAGCGGGCGGTCCCAATTCCCAGGGGTACGCCCGACATACTAATGGGGCCCTTAGTGTCCAGCACCTACCCCAATGAAATTTAGATTAGAGTGGGAAAATAAATTATTAGGCTTAGTGTCCAGCACCTACCCCAATTAAATTTAGACGGGAGTGGGAATAGTACATTAATTTAAGTCAGTGTCCAGCATCTACCCCAATTAAATTTAGACTGGAGTGGGAATAGTAAATTCATTAGGTTCAGTGTCCAGCACCTACCACAATTTAATTTAGACTGGAGTTGGAATAGTAAATTAATTAGGTTCAGTGTCCAGCACCTACCCCAATTTAATTTAGACTGGAGTTGGAATAGTAAATTAATTAGGTTCAGTGTCCAGCACCTACCCCAATTTAATTTAGACTGGAGTGGGAATAGTAAATTAATTAGGCTCAGTGTCCAGCACCTACCCCAATTTAATTTAGACTGGAGTTGGAATATTAAATTAATTAGGCTCAGTGTCCAGCACCTACCCCAATTTAATTTATACTGGAGTTGGAATAATAAATAATTAGGCTTGCTGTCCAGCACCTACCCCAATTAAATTGAGACTGGAGTGGGAATAGTAACTTCATTTAAGTCAGTGTCCAGCACCTACCCCAATTAAATTTAAACTGGACTGGGAATAGTAAATTAATTAGGTTCAGTGTCCAGCACCTACCCCAATTTAATTTAGAGTGGAGTTGGAATAGTAAATTAATTAAGTTCAGTGTCCAGCACCTACCCCAATTAGAGTTAGACTGGAGTGGGAATAGTAAATTAGTTAGGCTCAGTGTCCAGCACCTACTCCAATTTAGGGCCAGATTCTGATGCGGTTAGGAAAGCATTCCCACCTAGGGCCTGATTCTGATGCGGTTAGGAAGGCCTCCTAATGGCATTTGCTCCTTCAAATCGTATCTGGAACGTGTCTTCCTGACCCAGGACCCAATTATGATGCGGTTAGGAACATATGCTCCCATTGAAGTCAATGGAAGTCCAACCAAATCGTGTCTGGAAGCATCCGGATGCATCGTATGTGGTTCGGAGCCCTTCCGACCCAAATCGGAATCAGCCCCTATGTGTTATACTAAGTTCAGGGGGAATTATAACATCCTGAAAAGTTTTAGGTGTAGGTATTTCTTTTTTATCTTATTGTTCTTTTAATATAAGCTATTGTTGGTAATTGACCTCTTGCTTCACTAGGTACTTTAGGTAATAGTTATTTAAGTATAACACTTGTAGGAAGTTGAGGTGCTACTTAATTGTTTAATATTTTCAAGGGTCGATCTAACTTCAATTTCAGAGATGTTCGGCGGATGGTTATGCTCACTTGTATGTAATACAGTTGTCTCCCTGATGGTAGCACGCCCATAACATTTGTTTGAGTGATATTTGAAACATTTCCAGTTAACTTTAAGGCCTGTTTGCTTCTCTTGGGTGTAGACGTACTCCATATAACAGAATAAAAAATTCCCTTTCTGAGATGTTATAAATTGGGCATCTTCAGTCATAATGAGGTGGCAAAATCTATAAAAAATGTACAGGAAAGTATTTGTAAAAGAATATTATACATTTTGTATGAATAGTACCAAATGCATTTTCATTATATACTTACCAACTGTTATTTAGTTGTAGTTGAATGGAGACGTTTTCTTGTTCAATGAATGCTGTTTTTTTAAATGCTCTATGAAATGAAGGTAAAGCAGATTTTATTTTATGTTTTTAATTTATATGTGGTGGTGGCGGTTAATGTATATTAGAGTTGTCAATATTTTGTCAAAAACGATAATATTGTTGTCTACATTTAAGTTGTTGATATTTTGAACATGTTCTATAATTATTTACAATCGTCGATATTTTGTATTATATTAATGTGTGCGATATCTGTGTTGTTGATATATTTTCATTACGATAATGGTTTTTCGATATTAGTGTATTTCTGTAAATAAGTATACAATATCGATATTTTAGATGTCGATATATTTGCATCGAAATATTTGCATTTCGATTTTGTGACTTTCGATATTATGGCAATGATTCTTTTTCCAAGTAGTTCAGGATAGTATTTATTTCTTTGAGTCTAGTGCATCCAGATGGTAGTCTCTGTTAAGGTTAGTACTGTTCAGTCTTATCATGATTGAAGGCCTAATTCTGCGGTCCTAATGTTAATATGTAATACTTCTACTTTTTATAGACACAACAGTTTTAGCATTAAGTCCGACACGTCCATATCTTCAATTCAAATAGAAGAGGGATGTCCAGCAGGTATTCCTCCTACATTTAAAAACACGTCCTTAATAATATTAAAATCATCATTGTTATTGAAATTACTTACCTTCTGTAATTTTTTTTACCCATTAGGAAACATATGCAATTCAACCAATAAGAACATCATAGCACATGTGCCATTGGGTTCTACTCCTTCTCCCTTTCCTTGTTTTGTTCCTCCTCTTCCCCACCTTCACCTCTTTGGTTTGACTCTGTTGGGCTGAAGTGGTGGGTGAGAAATGTTGGGATCCAGCATCTGTTTGTCCACCTCGCCCCTGCGGAAACACCGGATGAGCCTCACAATAGGCACTATGTTATTAAGCAGAGAATGCTCCATACATTGATTGCCTTGTTTGACCTCAATATGTTTTAAGATAATTCTCTTCTTCAGCAGTAAGATGTCTGTGGAAGCTTAAAACAAGTATTTTGTTTAATACTTACTTTCATAAGATTTTCAAGGTGGAAGTTAAAGAACAATAGCAGTATCAAAAACTGTCTAAAATCAAAATTTTTGCACTGCATTGTGTTGTCCTGTGTCAGGGTCTGCTGGGCACTGGTAGTGTGCTGACTCATCCCATTTATAATGTACACACACCCTGGCTCTGGGCTGCGAGTTGGGCATGTGCACCTATCTTCCGAATTATTAATGGCCGCTGCTATGCCCAGCTTCAGGGATAGGTTCAATAACGTCATGATCTTTGTGGCTGATGTATGGTACAGTTAAACCCTCAAAAAAATATATTGTGAGCTCATTAGTAACAACTGTCTTATCAAATGGTGTCTGATAATACACAGTCCCTTCCGTCTGTAAACAGCTAATGGTAGTCATAGTCCATGGACCCCTGTGAAGGCAGCAGGTTAGGATTGAGGCCATACTGGCCTATATTAATTTTTTTAGGGATCTGCTGACTGATACAGATTTGGGCTGACCTCTTGAGTAGAAATTTCTATTGGGGAAATCTGACGCCTGTTAGATTTGTTAGCAGTGTTTCAATCTGCCACTTTGCCCCTTCAAATTATGATCTCAGCGTAGTGTTGATGAAGCCAGGTGAGCCATCAATTATCACTGGTATCAGCAAACGAAAATACAAATGAAAAAGAAACTTAAAGTTATATAGAATATCCCCAAATTGTACCAAGTTGACCTCTTCGATCCTGTCCTATCAGGAAAAAGTAACCAGCATCAGGGAAAGAAGGTCTTTGCGGAGTAAGAATTGCGAAACTTATTTTTTCCTGTTTCACTTCTACTGAGAGCTCCTTTAACCCCTCCTGTGCTCATGACGAGGTCAGCTCGTCATGAGCCACGGCGCTCCGGTGCTCATGACGAGCTGAGCTCGTCATGACCACGCCCGTTACATGGAACGCTTGCATGCTGGGCTGATTCCCCTGCTTTGCTGAGCATTCCATTGGAACGGGCGTGGTCATGACGAGCACAGCTCGTCATGAGCACCGGAGCGCTGTGGCTCATGACGAGCTGACCTCATCATGAGCACCGGGGCTCTGTGCGTGCCCCCCGCCCCCTAGCACAGCATGGGAAACAGCCCCGCAGTGAAGGGGTTAATGATAAGAAACCAAGCGAAGACCTGACCCACTTTATGTTAAACTGTTCAATTTACAACAGGTTCCAATGTTACACCGTTTATTTATTTATACTGGAACATGAACATCTGGCCAGTGATGAAGAAAGCATCTTTTTTTATACTCAGCAACATCTCAGGACTTAACAAAATATAAGGGGGAAAAAAGAGGGAAAAAACTCAACCATTTTGCTGCCCACATCTATCACTGTGAGCTTTGCGGCAAACGAGGCTATCTCCTGACTGTAACTGAGCCAAGCATACCCCCTTCCTCCAAATCAGCTGTGGTCGCTAAAGCCTGATCAGAGCAAGCAAGCACTGCCCAATCTAATGTGAGATATGCAGGCTCGCACTCCTCTCAAGCTATCCTAAGAATTCAATTACTGATGCGGTAAGAGTAATGACGTGGAACCCTCTAATGTTTGCATCTTCATATTTATTATTTGTATTTAATATTATATTTGTATTTCTTCTGTGAAAGGCAGTTGTTGTTACCGAAAGAACGTATTAAATACATTCTTGCTGGCTTATGCACCCTCATTAACACAGACATATTCCCCACAACTTATTCGTGTTGATGTTCTGCCTTCAGCAGTTAAGAGTATGAACTCAGGGTTAATCAGGAGTTAAATATTGAAACGTTCTTGTTTTGCATGGTTGGTTTTTTCCATATTTCTATTGTTAACCGTTTTCCAGGGTACACATTCGAATACTGTGGGAACCTTCCCACCTGAGCGACAGTCTTGAACAAAGACATAATCGTCAACTTCGAGCTGTGAGTCAGGCATTCTGATTGAATCTAACATGGACATTTGTCAGCTGCCACCTTCCTTTATTGAGTGCAAATGTGATTGTGGTAGGTATCCATTTGTTACATACTAAGAGAGTTACGGATTGCCCCTTCAGTTTCTCCCCGTTCCACAATTAATGCTGAAATCCATTTTCAACCTATGCATGAAGCTATTAGGTTTGTGCTCACCACGGATGAGAATGAGTTTGAGGTGCTTGTTGCTGCGGACAATGATTCTCCTGGTACTCACACCAACATGTCCCCTGTCCCCGACTACAGAATCTCCCCTACATCTGTGATCCCCTCCCACCTAGTTCCCCCCATTGATGGGGAGACTGATACACTCCCATTATCCCCTGTCCCTGAGAGAGCTAACCCTCCCATTACCGTTGTCCCCTTCCACAATAATTCGTCCCCCGGGACCCATAACAGTACCACCCCAAGACCTCCTAGCTCGTCCCCGCCATCCATCCATCAACATCGTGAGCTAGATACTCCTCCCCCAGAGCCCGCTCTAGCCAATCCCTTCCCCCTCCCACCTTTACATGCCCCCGGGACAGCTCCTGAAACTTTAAACCCCAGCCCTCTAGCTGCCCCCTTTATAAGGACCTTGAAACTCTGCACTCCAGAGCGGCTAAACTCACCCAGAGCATTCATAGCTCCATTCTGGACCTCTTGAACCTCCTCCACCTCGCTGAGATCTCACTTGCTAACCTCAAACCACCGCTTACTTCCCCCTCACCGAACACTGAGCCCCCCAAGCTCCCACTCCCGCTATCTCTGAGACATCTTCACCCACGTAAACTGCCCTGCCTCCTCTCTGAGGAGGAATCCCGCGCTCTCGCACTCTCCTATAACGCTCCTACGTCTCCTTCAATCCCCTAGACCTCACAGAAAGCGACATTCTAGCCATTCTCCAAGACCACAACTCTGTCCCAACCATCCCCCGCCTGCTACATATGAGTCCTGAACACCCCATCAGCACAGTTACCATCAACCCCAACAGGCGAGCCACTCTCCATAACAGAAGTGTGGTAAAAAGCAACCTCGCGCCTGTATCTATATCCGCCCAGACCCCTGACACTCCTCCAGACACCCCCCTATCTGGTCTATTAATCAACTGTCGGTCAGCAGGCAAACATGCCGCTGATATTGCTGAACTTGTCCTGGACAAAAACCTAGACCTAGCCATACTAACTGAATCTTGGCTAAACGAGTACTCTTCCCCCTGTCCGGACCTATTAATCCTGCCTAATTACTACATTGCCAGACTGGACAGACACTCCAACAAGAAAGGAGGAGGCATTGTCTGTATCTTCCGATCCTCCCTGCTTGTCACAGAACTAACAACAATCTCCACTGACTCCTGCGAATACCGCGCACTCTCCATCAGCAGCAACTCATTACACCTTTGTAACCTGCACATTTTCTACCAACCCCCAGGCTCCAACGACTCTTTCACTGATCACCTCTTGGAAATCATGACAACAAAGATTTCATCCAATTCCACAGCGATTTTCCTGGGTGATTTCAACCTGCACTGGAACGACACTAAAGATCCCCACGTCAACGCCATCAAAGCCCTTTTAAGTGGCCTAGCCCTGACTCAAGCCTGCTCACGGCCAACCCACTCAAAAGGGGCCATCCTCGACTGGATCATCTCTAAGGACTCCGCTGTCAAGCTCATCTCCATAGACCCTTGTGACTGGTCTGACCATCACTCCATCTCTTTCATTTTACCGGGGGCCCGCAAGACAGTCTTCTCAACCGGTGATTCCCAAACGCTGGACCAGAGATACTAAGAATCTTGACCTGATGAGACTAGAGTCCCGTTGCAAATCCGACCCCCCCCTTCGCACATAACCATGGTCAGTGACCTCAATGAGCATTACTCATCATCCATCTCAAACATTCTGGCCGACCCTGCCCCCCTTAAACTAAAAAGAACTCAAATCAAAGACAGAAATCCGTGGTTCACTGGCTCCCTCAATATGGAGAGGAGATCCCTACGACAATCTGAAAGAATCTGGAGACAACACCCCTCTGCAACGAAAGGCCTATAATAAGCACATCCTCAATTGCAAAAAAGAATATTTTGGATCAAAACTGGGGAACGCCAAGAATAGACCCCAAAAGCTCTTCGAACTGGTCAAACTCCAATCTAATAAACTGGCAAAATCACCAAAAGTATCCCCCAAATCGCTTATTTCCTCAGATGAATTCTCCTCTTTCTTCGCTGAAAAAAATATCGGCACTAGGAATTGAACTCAGTACCACCACCTACTCCCAACCGCTTCCCGTCCTGCCCCATTCTTCTGCACCAACCGTCCTAGCCCCACCAAAGAACAAAGCCCACTGGACTGACTTCGAATTCTGTACCGAAGATACTATCTCAAAAAACCTCTCTACATTAAAGCTCAATAACCACTTCAACGACCCGCTACCCTCCAACTGCCTCGCTGCTGTCTCCCAATCCATCGTCCTTTGCTGGACTACAGTTATAAACGCCTCTCTTCAACAAGGCCTGATCCCGGACCCCTTGAAAGCCGGCCAAGTCCTCCCCATTTTGAAAAAGCCCACACTGAACCCAGCCTCCACTGACAATTTTAGACCTATCTCCAATATCCCGCTTTTAGCCAAAGTTTTGGAGAAGTGCGTACAACAACAACTAAGCCAGCACATTAACAACTTCCACCTACTTGACGACTTACAATCTGGCTTCAGACCAGGGCACAGCACTGAAACTGCTATGCTCCACATCGTGGATGATGCCCTCCAAGCCCTAGACCAAGGCAAACCTGCCTTCTAATCCTGCTTGACCTATCCTCTGCCTTCGATACGGTCAACCATGAAAAACTAATTGAACGCCTCAAATTCAGGATGGGTTTGGATGGCGTGGTACTGGAATGGTTCAGGTCCTTTCTCCACAACCGTTCTCAGAGATTTCTCATTAACGGCAACCTATCAGTTCCCATCCCGGTCACGGTTGGAGTCCCCCAAGGCTCAACCCTGTCCCCCACCCTCTTCAATCTTTACCTAGAGACACTCACCGAAGTTCTCCATACTGCCAACATCTCCTATCATATGTATGCAGACGATACCCAAATTTACATCAATATATCTTCGCTCAAGGAGATCCTCCGCCTGAACGAGACCCTGGAAATTACCGTTCAATGGCTAGCCAACAACCAACTCAAACTTAATGCAAAGAAAACTGAATTTCTCCTACTCTCCCCTTCAAAAACCAAACCGGAGATTCATAATTGGATCAAGACCATCACAGCCCTGAACTGCACACCAACCATTGTGGACTCGGCCAAATCCCTGGGCATAATCCTCGACTGCAACCTAAACATGCGAGACCACATTGACTCAATGGCTAAAGCAGCCAGATTCCACTTGAGCTACCTCTGGAAGCTGAAACCTTTAATCGATGCTCCTGACCTAAAAATTGCAGTTCAAGCACTAGTCATCTCCGAACTGGAATATGGCTGTTCCACCCTCACTGGACTGCCCAAGATATCCCTAGCGCCTTTAAAAGCCTGCCTCAACGTGGCCGCCAGGCTACTTACAGGCACCAGGAAGTTCGACCACATCTCGCAACACATGAAAGCACTGAACTGGCTCCCTCTAGAGGCCAGAATTCAGCTGAAACTTGCATGCATTACACACAAGGCCCTATACACAAACTCCCCCGCCTATCTGGCACAGAAACTAGTGCTATCTGGAGGAAGCAGGAACTCCCGGTCCGCTAGAAACCTCCTACTCCAACCTGCCTCCTTTCAGAAAAATAGAACCTACAACAGGGCGTTCACCGGAGCAGCACCAAGAAATTGGAACTCTCTCCCACCTTCCATCAGAAGAATCCCTTCTCTAGCACGTTTCAAAAGCGAGGACACAACCTTTCTCATGGGTAAATTTCTTGTCTAAGGCATACGCGCAACCACTGCTTTGCCGGACTAATCCAAGACTAACACCTTTCCCAGATCACCAACTCCTTACACCGAGAACTTAGAGGTCCTGCACAATTACAAACTTTCTTCGTGATTGTAACCTTACATGTTGATCTTGTATATTTCTGCATTAACCTTTTATTATTTGTCACACTGTATACCATGTAAAGCGCTCTGATACCCTCACAGGTCAAGTTCGCTCTCTATAAAACATAATAAATAAATAAATAAATGGAACTGGGTCCCCTTCTCATTGTATTTGTTAGACTGACAAAATTTTCTCTGGTTTACGTTTGACCATTTCAGATTCCGTGGAAGATGCTATCTGTGGAAGAGGAAGAGGTGTGGCGCCGCGGCCAGGGCGACTGACGCTGGAATCTGGGGACCACGGTTCGATCCCCGGCTCCGGCGGCAGGTTAGCCCAGCACCATGTGACTCTGGGCAATAGCTCGCTTAATCTTCCCGAAGCCCCCTAGAGACCCTTACGGGTGATTGTGCGCTTTACAAATGTGGACTTTACTTTACTTTATCTGGATGACGGAGTAGCTGGTAAACTAGCCTGAATACTAAGACATATTGACTTCCAGCCTATGCAATAGCCTGCCTTGATGCTGGACAGTGGTTTGGGGCATTCTTCCTCTGGAGATATTGGCGTACAGTGGTCTGCATTTCTATTGCCTTGGTCTTGTAGGCAGCTGCTAATAAGGTTCTTACTTCCTCATCAAGTCCTGGACACAAGATGTTCTTTTGCAGTCGGGCTTGATCTTACCCATTTTTTTGGTACCCTAGCTGGGCACGTGGTATATGATTGATCTGTATTCTGGATAAGTTGAGTGTGTTACCTCAAAGGGCAGTGTCAGTTAATCTCACCTATTTCATAGAAAGTTCCCCGGAATGCATAGAGCACCAGCTGTGCTTTGTTGTCTTTATGGCCATGCCTTTCTGAAAAGGTTTTCCATAAATTCATTCACGAGTCGCTCCTGGTAGCGCATACCACAGCCTGGAGGTATTTAACACTTACAGCACCAATTATATTTCTTTGAGACTCATTACTTTCAGACAGAGGAACATGCCAGTTTTGAAAGAGAAGGGGTATATGTTGGATGCTTGCTGAAACTATGATGTTGTCAAAGGTCTCATATGTATGGACAAGTTATGGTAGGATTAATAACTGCTGGGAAGTACTGGATCACAAAAAGATATTGCTAGTACTGGAGGGCTCATTTATCTATCCTCAGTAAAGTGCAGAGATGCTGCTGAAAAAGAGGATTAGTGGTTTGTGATCCATAGTTACTTTGAAATCACTTCTGGATAAATCTGCCACAGTATATGGCCATGCCCAGGAAACGTACACACTTTGCAATGTTATGAGATGCACTGACTATTTTTATGTCCTTAAATTTCTGCAGGCCAGCGCTCACTCCTTTGCTCAGAACAAATCCAAAGAAAGCAACAAATCTTTCACAGACTCGCATTTGTTCTTGTGCAAGGTAATACTTAAGTGTGTGCTACTGATGTCGAACCAACATTTTCCTGTATTTCACAAGATCTTTTCAGAGTAGTTCTTACTTTGGATACAGTTGATGGTAAGAGCACATATGTCAAGGGACCCCTGTGTGAAACAATGGTGGGCGGAGGGGATTGTGTTTCAAATCATGGCAGACACAGCGACTCTCATCACCATAATTTCTGACACCTTGTACTACGAATGTTGGGCTGATTCTAGGGTTTTGTCACCAAAGGACGTTAACCCTAAGGCCTATTGGAATCAGGATATCACTATGCTTGGATTTTTTCTTCATAAACTAGAATGTTAAGGTAGGAAAATTACCACAAAAATCTATGTTGCACTAAAAGGTAAATGTATTATTGGATGGCCAGATCTAGCAAAATTAGGCCTTATGCGTAATCCTGGTTCAAGAGTTTCAATGGTAGTTACTCCTGAATGTGTTGCTACTGTGTGCAAGTCATCAGAAGAGATTGAAGAGAGTAAAAGTATTACAAGTGCTTATCTAGATGTGTTTGAGTCTAAAATTGGAATCATTTCTGATTTTGAGAACAAAAATCAAATTGAAGGCATATACGGTGCCTGTTTCTCATAAACCCAGGCCTGTACCATTATCAGTAAGGGCAGAGTTACAAGATTTAGTAAACAAATTAGTTGCAGAAGCAATAATCACCCCTACTGACTCCTCTTAATGGGTCTGTCCCATCAAGATAGCATGGAAAAAGGATGGCAATATCCGTCTATGACCAGATTTGCACACTAGTTGATTGCCATCCTATCCCTAAAATTCAGGATTTATTGGCCAATCTTTCTGAGGCAAAGTATTTTTCAATTCTGGACTTACGTTTGACTTATCACCAGGTACCACTCCCTGCAGATTCGCAAGACTTAACAACCTTTGTGACCCTATTTGGAACTTACGAATTCCTTAGGCTTCCATTTGGGTTAGCATCTGCAGCAAGTGTTTTCCAAAAGCTCATGGATACAATATTGGAGGGCATTTTAGGTACTCAACAATACCAACAAGATGAGTTGATTTTTGGGAGATCTATCCAGGAGCATAATGATACCTTATATAAGGATTTGGATGTTTTTTTAAAATACGGTATCACTTTGAAGCAAAACAAATGTCGCTTTCTTGTACAAGAACCTAATTATTTTGGTTATCATGTTTCTGTAGGTGGCATCAAAGCAAAATGTTCTCTAGTGAAGGCTATTTCAGATGTACCACCCACCAAGGACAAGGAAGAATTAAAATAATTTCTTGGTATGAGCGAATACTACTCATGCTTTATCCAAGGGTATTGCCTTCGTAGCCCAACCTCTCTGTATGCTTTTAAAGAAGGGTGAGAAATTTGTGTTGTGCAATTCAGCACTTAAGCTTTTGAGTCCATCAAATGAATGACCATTCAAGCTCCTGCCCTCCTCTCATATAAATCTGGATGTGAGTGTACCTTAATGCTTGATGCTAGTCAAATGGGCCTAGGTGCTCTTCTCTCTGAAATGGTGCAAGATAGTGAATGCACCATTGCATTTGCTTCTCGCCTATTGTTACAATCTGAGAGGGCATACAGTACTATTGAGAGAGAGGGATTGGCTTGTTCAGGGGCAATTGAAAAATTCAAAAGTTTTTTCTGGGGTACACATTGCTCCACATGTTGAATGCAAATGGGTTGGATAAAGCTCCTTCATGCTGGTTAGACTATTATCAAGACTCCAGGAATATAATTTCACTATTTTAACTTGTGCCGGGGTGGAGAGAAATGTTGGAGCTGACTGCCTTTCAAGAATGCCGTTGTCGGACATCGAGCCTGGTGACAGTAAAAATGATGTTTAATGCATGGTGGCTAATCTTGATGTTGTCCTTCGATCCTCTTCAGGTACCATTTCAAAGCATCAGTGGATGGGGGCTTAGGACAAATATGAGGTACTTTCGGTGGTTGAAGACTTTGTGATCAAGTGTTGGCCCAAAGAAAGGTCTTTGCCAGCACCTTTGAAACCTTTTGTACAAGTTCAAGGTGAACTTTCAATAGTAGATGAGGTTCTTGTAAGGAATGATTTGTGTGTTCCCCCAACTTCTGTAAGTGGAACCATTATTGCAGCAGCACATTCTGGTCATTTTGGGGTGGTAAGTACATGCAAAAATATCAAGCAGTTCTTTTGGTGGCCATTCTTAGACATACAGGTAGCACATTAGGTTTCAAAATGTACTTCTTGCCTGTTGTCTGATAAACATTGGACAACTCGTATGACACCGCTCCATTCAGTAATGCTCCCAGATGACGTTTGGTCTAAAGTAGCTATAGACTTTGCCGGTGATTTAATAGTCTACCTTTGTCCCAAAAATATCTTATTGTTTTGGTAGACTATTTTTCTAAGTGAGTCTATTTTTACTTCTTTACGGTTCCCTCTACAGCTAATGTCATCAAGTTATTGCAAGATATTTTTGCTATAGAAGGGCCACCCAGAGAGATAGTCACAGACAATGCAACCCATTTTTCTTCCATTCCCAAAAAATAATTCCTATCTAAACATTATGTTATACACTACATGCAATGGTTTGGTTGAGAGAGTGAATCGGTTTTTCAAGAAGGTTGTTCAAACTGCAATAGCAAACAAAATACCTGTGGAAGATTTCTTGAGGGAAACATTTGGGCATATTCAATTACACCACACAGCACTACTGGCTTGGCACCCCTCTGCCTTTTAAGGAGAAGGTCACTTAAGAGTAATACTTGTCCTGATTGGGTTAGAGACATGCTCCTGAAAGACAAGACAACCTGTTGGTGTGAGGACAATGATATACTCAACTCAAAAGTTTCATAGGCACAACATAGTGAAATGAAGTACTATGATGGCAAGCATGGTGTTAAATGTGTTGATTTTTGTGAGGGTGATTTTTTGATGATCAAAACCCCTCATAAAGTGAAGAAGGGAGAAACAAAATGTTCTGTTCCTCTCAGGATAATAAAGGTTGCTAAAGGATGGAAGAGGGTGGTGGAGTAAAAGAGCAGTAGTGAAACATACTCTGGAACAAGCCATTACTATAAGCAAATGTTGGGAGACGCATGGCTTTAGCCAGAGTATTGATGATGTTTGGTTTACCAATGTGTCTGAGTATTTATCTGGTGCTCATTCTAGTCTAGAGAGTCTGCCACAGGAGAATGATACTAGTCAAGTGTCTACTGACTGGTGACAGAAAATGTTCACGGTGGGTCTTTTCAAAAGGGAGTTGACTGATACAACCAATTGCACAGGGGTGTCACATGATTCTGGCATCCCTGTTACCTACACATGTGATGTGTCAACTCATGAGTCTAGAGCTACACACAAGGTATCTTTACCTATTAGATTCAAAGATTATTGCGTGGCTTGATCTTAACTCCTTCTTGTAATTTTCTGTTTTGTAAAGAGGGGAGATGATGTAGTGACAGCATATGTATGTTCCTTTAATTCTGCTGCATTCTTGATGGCTGTTTCCAAGCAAAGCATGCATGCACTATGTATAGTTGTAGTGTGCTCCAGGTTCTGTGTTCCGTCTCCTTGGTTGCCAGCTCTAACTCTTGCGGTTGGGGTTGGGAACCTCTCTCAAAAGAATAAAGAAGACTTTGTGCATTTGTACTTCTCTGCCTCCGCCTGCATTTATTAGTTGGACAGAGCACATTTCAGACACTAAAAACCGTAAGGGAAGATGTCAGTAAGTTTTTGTGGCGACATATATGAAATATACTACCCTCACAACAGTATTATGGGTTCCTATGCATTAATGTTGTAAGTAATGATGCTAACATTGTACAACCTAAATGTTGTGTTTACAGAGCACTATATTGTCTGTTTAGAAACTTAAAAATATAGAAGTTACATGCACTCTCCTAAAAAGAACAAGCGCACAGCAGAGGAAATATATATATTCCTGAATCAGACTGCGTGACCCAGTGTGTAGTACTTGTATAGCTATTCAATCTCTGGTGGCACAGCACTCGGGATAATATTCTGCATGGCTAAACACTCATAAGCTCCCAAAGGCAAGAGCCTGGAAGACAGACCGACTGTGTAAGATCCTCGCCGAACACCATACATGGACAGTTCTCTTGCAGAACCTGCAGCAGATCCTTCACCATGGACAACACCCCCACTACCACAAGAGGCCCTCCTGACGCATGCACCACCATTCCCCTGACATGCATCTTCCACAACGTGCGCTCCCTGCACTGACACGCCGTAGAGATCTGGGACCTGATTGACACCCTCTCACCCGACATCGCCTTCTACACGGAAACCTGAACCAACGCCACCTCTGGCCCGACATCGCCACTGCCATTCCCGATGGCAACAAGATCCAGAGAAAGGACCGCACCCACCGCCCAGGACTACATGGAGCCAGATGCCTAGAGAAAATCTGGCGAAACCAGAAATCCACGGAAGCACGGAACAACCACAGGAGCGCCCTGAAGGAATACCAACAGCGCATAAGAGACACCAAACGGACCTTCATAAGAGACAAAGTCCAGACCAACGCGACCAATGTCAAGGAACTGTTCAACGTCATACAACAGTTCACAAAACCCCCAGCGAAGCCACGGACGTCACACCTTCCCAGGAACTCTGCGACAAGCTCAGCTCATACTTCCATCTGAAGATCAAGGCACTCTATGATAATTTCAACGAACAGAGGCAGGACTCCTCCCCCCCCCACGCCACCGATAAACTATCATGACCTGGAATCCCACCACCGTTGAACACATGACCGCTACCATGATGAAAACCCATTCAGGAGCCCCAACGGACCCCTGCCCACCGCAAATATTCCACAGGGCCGCCGCCGCCATTGCACCCAAACTTGGTCTGACCATCAACGCCTCCTTCATGTCCGGCATTTTCCCAGATGACTGGAAGCAGGCGGAAGTTAAACCCCTCCTCAAGAAACTCACGGCCGTCCCAACTGACATGAAAAACTACTGGCCCATCTCTCTCCTCCCTTTCGTGGCCAAAGTCACAGAGAGACTCGTGAAAGCCCAGCTGACCACCTTCATCGAAGAGTTCCCCATCCTAGATGCCTCCCAGTCTGGATTCCGCAGCAACCACAGCACCGAGACTGCCCTCCTCGCCGCCATTGACGACATCCGCATGCTACTCGACCAGGGTCACACCGAGGCCCTCATCCTTCTAGACCTCTCTGCAGCCTTCAACACCATGTCTCACCGCACTCTCGCAGCCAGACTTCACGACGCGTTGATACAAGGAGCCACATCCGATACTTTCTAGCCGGTAGAACCCAGAGGATCAGACTCCCTGCCTTCATTTCCAAACCCACCGACATCCACTGCGGAGTACCCCAGGGATCATCGCTCAGCCCCACGCTCTTCAACATTTACATGGCCCCCCTCGCCGCCATCGTGAGACAGCATGCGCTCAGCATTGTATCCTACACCGACACCCAGCTCATCCTCTCACTCACCAGGAATCCCGAAGATACCAGACTCTGCTTCCAGGAAGGAATGAAGAATGTGGCAGACTGGATGAAAGACAGCTACTTGAAGCTCAACTCAGAGAAAACCGAGGTCTTCATCCTCGGACCCTGCACCTCTGCCTGGGACAACACCTGGTGGCCCTCCATCCTCGGGAATCCAACCACTCCCACAGACCACGCTTGAAACCTCAGCATCATCCTCAACTCCTCCCTCTCCATGAACCGCCAGATCAACGCCATCGCTTACACCAGCTTCAACTGCCTGCGCATCCTCCGCCAGACCTTCAAATGGATCCCCCCCCCCGACTGCAGAAAAACCATCACCACGAGCTCATAACAAGAAAACTGGACTACGGCAACGCCCTATACGCCGGTATCAACAGAACTCTACCACACAGACTCCAGACCATCCGGAACACCGCTGCCAGACTCGTCCTCGGGACTCTGCCTCACGGACACATAACCCAACACCTGCGAGACCTCCACTGGCTCCCCGTCGAGAAGAGGGTCACCTTCAAGCTCCTCACCCACGCCTAAAAATCCCTCAACAACATCGGACCCAAATACCTCAACGAGAGAGTATCCTTCCACATAACCAAGAGGAACCTCCGCATCACCGGCCTGCCCTGGTAGAGGTCCCCCGCATCCGCAGAAGCAGAACAGGCGGGAGAGCCTTCTCCTACATCTTAGCCAAGAACTGGAACGAGCTCCCTGTGAACATCAGACGCTCCTCAACACTGCACACCTTCAGGAAGGACCTAAAGATCTGGCTCTTCATCTAATCCGTAGCTACGACTGATCCTTAGCTGGCCACCCCCCAGCGCCTTGAGACCCTCACGGGTGAGTAGTGCGCTTTATAAACCCCTGATTGATTGATTGATTGATTGAGAGCTATTGGCATGGCCAATGCTTGTTGTTTTCCTATTTCTAGTCCGGGACTTCCAGATCTGTAAACCAATCATAAGTACCCACCTTGCTTATCCTGGATGACCTCCGCAGGGGAGGCCAGGGAACCATCAGCAGAATGCAGATTTTACCTGGCCTTGTCATTTTTTTCTCACTTTATTATAGTATTCTAACCGACATTGCCAATATCGAAAACGAAAATATTACGGGTTTTGACAAAGTAGATGCTTGAGCAGATGTTTTACCGCATACTGTGTTGTCTTCTCTCCGTTAAATCGCAACAGGCCCGCCGTTTGCCAGTGTCTTCAGTGCCAGCACTGACAGCCAAAAAGAAAAACAGAACATTTCTTTAGATGGATGTGCCAGGCACTTTTCATAAATGACATCAACCAATGACTCCAGATGCCCAAATAAAGTGTAAGCGGCCCTTGCTTGCGCCATCGAAGCTGGCAGAGCAGCGGCACGGCCCTCCCTGCTGGCACCTTTGCTTGCTGGGATCTTTACATGACAAGTGCCTGGAGTCTCCTGTGTGCCCGTTTCCCTGATGCAGCCTAGATGTAATATTTTGGGGTACAGAGAGCAGCAAGGGTCTCATGGATTCACAAGGACTAATAGTGGTGTCTCACAAGTATTGCAATTTCATGATTGGAAAATCTGAAATGTCATCCTATCCACTGTGTAGCTTGCCTTCTGCGTAGCACCAGACTGTTCTTTTAAACTGCATTACATGATGCCATGAATAACATGAATAAGCTTTGTGTTGCCTTGGCGGTGTCATTTTTAGGCAGAGCCTGGGGTGTTAATAGAAACCATTTTTTGGGAATACAAATAAAAGAGGAGGTCCCCGCCCGTAAGTGACTACGTGCATCGCCTTGCCGTGAGGAAAGGGTCCTGGCTAGCAAGTGCTATTAGAAGGCGTGAGTCACGCGGCCACTTAAGTAACCATGACATAAATGAGCTAGATTACATGGTATATATTTATCCCATGAGCTGTCCTACTCGGATTGCATCCTGTGACTTGTATTATAAAGCATACCTCCGCAAATTAACTCATTGAACTCCTTTACTGAGATTTAGCTCTGTGATGTTCAGATTACAATCAAATCTATGCACCTAGAAAAGGACAACATCCTTCCCATTAGCTTCGTGGGAGTATGCGTGCCCCGCCCCCCACTTCCGTCCTCTTTCTCTGTGATTGAAGGAGAATCGACTAGGAGAGGCTGGGGGTTAAGGGTCACAACTCACAAGCCAAAGGCAGGCGCAGGAAGCCATCTTTGAAATAAAAACAGAAACAATTAGCAGAGCTCGTATGAGCTTTGTGCTGCGTGGGTTGGCACACACATTCAGATTACGTTTTCAACCGCGTCAAAGAGGAAGCAAGCACGACACGCGGTCTGCTTCAGGCAGTGGCCGGAGTGCATTAAAAAAAAGTATGCGAACTGTGATTTTTGTTTGTTTGATCTACGTATCGTTTTTTGCACAAACAGATAAACATGCTTAGTTACAGCATATATGCCAAAAAAGAAAATTATATCCTGGCTTGATATAAAAGCATAAGGGCATATAGACATGTGTACCAAGGTACAAATAACGTCCACTCCCACCCCCCTTATGTAACAGGCTAACATTATATCAGGCTGATAGCATTTGAGTTTCATTAGATCGCAACATGCTCAGACATTTAAACCAACAAACTTCAGGCATTCACTACCCCAACCGCCCTTCCCAAGACATATGATGATTGTGTCAGACCAACTAGATAACAAGCAGTTCTTGATCTTACATTCTCTCATTCTGAAGCCTGTGCTGCATCATAGTGCCAATATCGGCGCGCACACCATCCCCCCAAACTACAAGAACCCCATCAAAATAATTGGACAAGACAACTTGTTGTTGGGAAAAAGTAGTCGCAGGTTTATTAGCATCTCATTGCTAAAACATGGTGGGTTAACTTACAGATGATCCAAGGCAAGCCGCCCCTCGCAGCTTGCCACCTGATAGGCCAAGTAGCCCGCGGCCTTGGCCATACGGTGCTTAGCGGTTGTGGTGAGAGGGTAGCCCCTCACCTGTCCGGTGAACCATTGGTCCACCCTCTAGCTCACGTCCCCCCCCTACGAGGGGCGGAGCGTTCAAGCAACCCCCGGTTGTCCAGGTAACCAACCGCCCGTAGGATAACGGGGCGCCGTCGCACCCCCAGGGTCCACCGCATGGATCTCCCAGGGATAATAGGCCTCAGCACCCTTTGTGCTTCTGCATAGGGTACTCCTAAGTACCTTTCGCCTCTGGATCATCATGTAACTCCTCCTGCAACACAAATAACAATTTATTAAGTCATAGCGCCACTCGAGATGTAGGGCAAGCGGCAGGGAGGACAACATCGAGTGCAGTGAGAACAAAAGAGACTGCTCGGAGGCGTGGGGGAGACATAAATACCTTGTCCCCCACGCCCCCCAATAAAGCGCGATGACGTCATGGCCATGGCAGCGGCCTCTGGCCGCTGGACCCCTGAAGGCTGGTGGGCCGGCCCTCCTGTGGCACTACGGTGCCCGCCCTCTTATGAGGGTCACCTGCGGCGCCGTGTCGGGCGGCCTGCATAGTGCCAATATCGGCGCGCACACCATCCCCCCAAACTACAAGAACCCCATCAAAATAATTGGACAAGACAACTTGTTGTTGGGAAAAAGTAGTCGCAGGTTTATTAGCATCTCATTGCTAAAACATAGTGGGTTAACTTACAGATGATCCAAGGCAAGCCGCCCCTCGCAGCTTGCCACCTGATAGGCCAAGTAGCCCGCGGCCTTGGCCATTCGGTGCTTAGCGGTTGTGGTGAGAGGGTAGCCCCTCACCTGTCCGGTGAACCATTGGTCCACCCTCTAGCTCACCCCCCCCACGAGGGGCGGAGCGTTCAAGCAACCCCCGGTTGTCCAGGTAACCAACCGCCCGTAGGATAACGGGGCGCCGTCGCACCCCCAGGGTCCACCGCACGGATCTCCCAGGGATAATAGGCCTCAGCACCCTTTGTGCTTCTGCATAGGGTACTCCTAAGTACCTTTCGCCTCTGGATCATCATGTAACTCCTCCACAGCCCTGTATGTGGCGACCGTCACAGGCAGGGCCCCCCACCATATCTACCTCCTATATGCAGCCTGAAGAGCTTAGTGCCTCCTGAATGTCCAGAAGAAATAAGTCCATGCCTAGATTGGACAGGTGGACGCCTTCTTCGTCAAGGCAACCAGGGGCTTTGGCATGGAGTTCCCCATGCCGAATAAAACCGAAGCCCATCAGCTCCGCGAATTTACGCATAGCGCAATTTACTTTTCTTCGCGCCCCTTCCACTGCTTGCCCAGAGCGAGCACCTAACCAACACCGGCGTGGTGTGATTTCTGACCACCAAATATCACAAGGACCCAATAGATTGCTGATTTTGATGATGTTTACTTTCATGTCCCTTAAGAGAAATCTTTTCCCCAGGCAAGGTAGGTCGTTCCCTCCCACGTGCAGGATGAGCACGTCTGGGGGCTGAGCGTTCCCTTGTAATTCACGTGTTAGCAAACCAAGCACCCCGCTCCATCGTAAGCCAGTGACTCCATGCCAAAGAAACCGAGTTCTGCTAAACCCATGCTTCCACTTTCTCTTTTCTGCCCACTGGGCCAACCTGGAAACCCCCTCGTGTCCCAGCACCCAGACCGTTGTTCCTGGTAAATAAAGAGAAGTTTTGTATGTAACTATTTATTAAACACACACCAAATCACACTGGTCAAATTACCACACTTTGAACAACACAGCAAAACAAAATACAGGTGCATGGCCCCGGGTGCCTCCTTATACCAATTCTGTTTCAAGACCCAATGCCAACATATCTAACATCGCCTGTGATCCAGCGCATTATCTGTTACTGTCTGGTCTTATGTATCTCTTGTAACAGTCAGAAGACCATCTCCCCAACTGTTTGATGCCTTCCACCTGTACCCCTTCTGAGGCTGCAGTCGTGGCTGCGCCTATGCGGAAGGAATGGGAACTGTACTTTTTGCCCACCGTTGAGACACCTGCTGCAAACAAGCATGCGTGCATTACCTGTTCTACCTGGAATTTGGTCAAGGGCGTGCCATCTGCATGTAAGAGGAGGTAACCCAACCCTTGAGGCCGAATGGCCAGGTAATCCGACAGGAGGCTTACGGGGCAAAATTTTGGCACGCCAAGGCTTTGTAGCCACAGTTCAATCCCCCTGCCCCTCTGATCAGTCTTGGATTGGCGCAGAGTAATCTTGAGTGTGTCTCCCAAAACCCGCACATCCGCCAGAGACAATGCTACCCCTGACACGTCATGTTTGGACTTGGCAACCAGCTCAGAGATTCTAAATGCGCCAAAGAAGGCCAGGCTAAAAGCAGAAGCAAACAAGGCAGACTCATGAGCTGACGAAGTGACCTTGGGCAAGCACAGGATCATACTCTGTAGAGTAGCAAAGTCAATGGGCGATCTGCTATCAGGCACCTTATGTTCTCCCCTGGCCCATCCTTTCAATGCTGACCTGGTGACAAATGCCCTGGTGGGGTCCGCCTGTCCTAACAACTTGGCCTTGTGACTGATAGCTGCTATGTGTCCAGAGATCCACGAATGACTCTTGTTGTTGTCTTTAGCCCACAGGATGAAGGCCTGCACTTTCAATTCTGCCGCATCCCCTGCCACTTCCCAGGTTCCCACGGTGGCACAAAATCTTTTAACACAAGCCTTGTATCTGTTAATCGTGGTCTGTGCCAGGGACATCTCCCCCAGAGCCCTCATCCTGTTCACCACTTCAGCAGGTACCAGAGGTGCGCAGGGAAAGGGGGGCTTCCTCTCTCGCTCTCGGCCAGGCTTCTCGGAACCGTTGCCACTGAAAACGAGAGAGAGCGTCAGCGGCGATGTTCTTGATGCCCTGAATGTGACGCGCCCTGCATTCCACATTGTTATACAAGCAAGCGCGCACCAGCTCGCGCAACAAACACAGAACCAAGGGGCAAGAGGCAGAGTGGGAGTTGATGGCCTGAACCACAGCTAGATTATCCGACCACAGCAGAACCCTTTTGGCAGACAGGATGGTGGGCCAAAGGTGGAAGGCCACCACGATGGGGAAGAGCTCCAAGACTGTAATCTTAGCAGTCACTTTTTTCTTGATCCACGCATTGGGCCACTTCTCTGTGCACCAGACCCTGTCTAGAATGGCCCCAAATCCGTGCCTGCCGGAAGCGTCCGTGAACAGAGCAAGGTCAGGGCTGCCCGCCCAAGGAGCCCTCCATATCACTGCCCCATTGAAATCTCGCAGGAACTCTGCCCATATTGCCAAATCATGTCGAATACCTTTACTGAGCTTGACCATGTGGTGTTTGTTGGAGATGTTAGAAGTGGCCCTAGCAAGTCTTCTGGCAAAGACCCTACCTGCTGGAATTATTCTAGCAGCAAAGTTGAGCAGGCCTAGGATGCACTGGATACTGCCCAGGGAAGCTTTGTCAAGCCCTACCAGCACCCGAATCCTGCAAGACAGGTCGCGCACCTTCTCCTCCGGTAATCTGGATTCCCCTGCAATGGTGTCAATCTCAATGCCCAGAAAGGGCAGGATTTGAGCTGGCCCGACTGTCTTACCGGGGGCCAGGGGTATCCCCAAATGTTCTGTAAGCCGGACAAAATTTTCTTGGGCCCGTGAGCACCGCTGTGTCCCGTCACTCCCGATGAACAGAAAGTCATCCAAGTAATGAGTCACCCCTTCTACACCGTATGTGTCTTGGAGTGCCCATTGCAAGAAACAACTGAAAGTTTCAAAGTATGCACAGGACACCGCGCAGCCCATGGGCATGCATTTGTTATAGTAGAACATGCCGTCGAGCTTAAAACCTAGCAGGTGATAGCTGCTCGGGTGGACTGGTAGTAACCTGAATGCTGATTCGATGTCAGTTTTGGCTAACCAGGCCCCTCTGCCCGCTCTCCTGACCAGGTCCAATGCTACATCCAGCGTGGCATAAGACACAGAGCATGCTTCCACATCCAGCCGGTCGTTGACCGAAGTCCCTTTAGGGTAGGAGAGGTGGTGAATCAGCCTAAACGCACCTGGTTCCTTCTTGGGCACGACCCCCAAGGGAGATACAACAAAGTTCTCTAAAGGTGGGTGCAGAAAAGGACCCCCTACTCTGTCCAGCGCCCTCTCTTTCTGAACCTTTGTCCTTACTACCTCTGGTTGTTCCTTGGCAGATTTCAGGTTATCAGCATCCCTGCTTCCCAGCGAACCCGAGTAAGGAATCCTAAAACCTTCGTGGAAACCCGCTAACAGCAAGCGGCTGTCCGTCTCTAAGGGGTAACGCCTTAGTAAAGGAGTAATGTTTTCAAGTATCACAGGAGACCCTCCCAGGGCCACCTGCCGGTGTGGACTTGGTGAGGGAGAGGAAGCGACTGGGGGAACAGGGTGCCCAGAAAGCTCGCTGACATGAAACTGCTGAGACACAGAGGGCGTGAGGGGAGAAACCAAACCTGGGGAGCTGACGCCTGACTCTAACCTACTGCCCCCCTTTGGTCGCTGGCTGGGAGCTCTGCTTGGATTGGCAAGATGCTGAGGTTGCGGGGTGTGGCCCCCCGTAGGTGTTACATGCATGGACAAACTTACATGTTTTCCCCCAGGAGCAAGACCCATTATTGAACAAGCGGCAGGTGCCGGGGGGAGCACGCTTGAAGCCACCTCTGGCACCCCCTCCCCTGTGTCCCCCCCGAAAGGAATGCTTTCCCTTGCCCCGAAAAAAGGAAGTACCCCCGAAGAAGCCTGCCCCTAGTAGTGCTGCTAGCTGGCACCACTGGCAGTTGGCCCCGAGCTCCCATGTGCTCCATCCAGAGCTGCACTTCCTTCTGATCCCAGTTCATCTCTGTGCACTGAGACATTTTTCTACGGAACTCCCTGTCGTAGTTGATCCACCCGTTTCCACCCCATTTCAATGCCTTATTGTGTATGATCCTGGAGTATTGAACAAGGCCCGGGCCCTGTTCGGGAAATCGTTCCATTGTGACAGCCGCTAATATTGAGAAAGCCTCTAGCCAGTTACCAATGTTTTTCTCCGGCCAGGGCTGGTACTTGACCTTTTTATCCTCTTCCTTAACGCCAAACTTCCTAGCATCCAAGCCTTCCTGCCCTAACATGAGAAGGGTGAAAGTGTCGATGAACTCCCGTCTCCATATTGCCTCTTTGGCGGCCTGGGGTACCTGCCACGCCAGAGAGCATCGCCCCGAGAGGAGCGGAGCAGTGGTGATCGCGGGGACAGGAGTAGGGACGGGAGCAGTCAGAGTGCTGCTGACTGGGGGCAACACGGAGGGAGCGCTAGCGGGAACAGCGGGAGAGTTAGCCCCCATAGTGGTCGGCGCCGGAGTGGTGGCGGCAGACTTAACCGGCGCTGCCCCGGTAGCCGCCCCACTCGAGCTCGAGGGAGCCGCCGGTGGTGAGGCAATAATCGCTGCCTCCCCTTGCTTAGGTAGAGAGGCAGCCATAACTGAATCCCCCTGTTTTGCAGCCTGCACTGAAGACCAAACAGTGGATGCTGCCGGAACAGTACTCACATGCGCCATGCTACTACCCCCAGCTGGAATGGCTCTAGAGACAGGCAACCCCCCTTTGAAAGCGTTCCATGAAATTGTTCAATGAGTCCAAAACTTTGGCCAGATCGTCTTTGGTAGCAAAATTACCTTGTGCCACCTGCGTGTCCATGGGGGGGGGAGGAGGCGGTAGCATAGCACTTGCTTCCCCAGCCGGGACCTCCTTGGGGGTCGCCACCGACTTGCTACGAGTCAGCGGCAAAGTTTCCATGGGGAAATCCCTCACAGTGGGCTTTCTGCTCCGCTTGGGCCTGGAAGGAGCGGCATCGATATTCGTCGAGTTGTCAGACGAAGGGGATTCAGCAGGGCAACCAGAATCCTCCGGCTCTGGCGTATTCAACATACTCTGTGCCCATGCCAGGCCTTTCAGCTTGGCCAGCTCCATAAAGTCAGCCCACACTGCGTCCTGGGAGGTGCCTGGCAACGAGTCCTCCACCTGGGTATTTTCCTGGAAGAGGGGGGGGAATTCTGGCTGTCCATTCTGACTTCGCAACGCTTGCACGTAATCTGGGGATAAAAATATTGGGATCAGCCACAGTACACAAACGAAAAAAGAGCCTGGCTTTCGAGAAAATCAACAGGCGCGTATCCCACACCCCTCCATAATTACATCCCAGTGATGCAACAAGCGGACAAAAGTTTCGAGCGATACGGAGGACTCCGAGGTTGAGAGTGAGAAGGGGCTACGGAGGGAAAAGGCGAACGTTAGCAGGAGTACTTGTAGGGGACAATTTCCATAGACCACAACTGGCTTGTTCTCATTTCCCCTACTGCGTGCCTAAGTTCTCCCTCCATGTCAACCCCCAGAAACTGGCTCTACCAGTATACCTGTCACTGGACCACCAGAAATCCACCTGTCCCGCTTCGTTGATCTTCCGCTGATGAATTTTACTTTGCAATCTGAAAAATAAAGCACAGTGTCACAACGTTCCTTCCCCCTCCTTGAATTGTTCTCCTTCGTCTGTTGTGCTCCCTCTGGTTTTAAGCGTCCTGCCGCTGTATTTCTGCTCCTGGCCTTCCCCACTTCAATAGCCGTATGTAACTCAGTCCTGCAAGATACGAATGTTAGTGTCACCTTAAAAGAACTCAATATCAGCCCTTGTAAGTTCCCAAGTATTCCTCAAAAGCTATACCAACATTGCTATTCCATGGCTCAGCGACTCAGGAGAAACTTGTTCCCAGTGCATGATGCACAGGGGCCGAAGCTGCGGAGGAAGGCCCCTCCCGGACAGTTGGACCCCCCCAAGGATATTGAGAGGTGTCGAGCTGGACAGGGCATGGGACCGAGCCTCACTGAATAAACCCCAGCCCGTTCCATCCTAAAATTGTGTGCGTGCGTGCGTGATCTGTTAAGCTCAGCACGGGGGAAACCCTTGCTCCGTTCCGAATCCGGCCCGGGACGAACGGCTAACACCTCGGCCGCCGCGCAACCAACTTTGTTAACGTACCGTTTGTAATGTACCTGAGAGACAGCCCCTATCGTAGTACTCTCCCACGCCATAAACCAGTAGCACTTGTAACCGCACATTATTCACTTCTTCTACTAGTGACTAATAGTACCTCGTGAAATTCGATGCTCTCAACAGGTCACTATCGCCCAATGACCCAACGTGTGCTCAGACTGGTCCTTGGAAACGTTTCGCATAACGTTCTAAAACCGTTCCTAATGTGAAGCGCTATGCCGCCTATGGGTAAAACCCACGCTAAATACACGTGCCGAACAGATAAATGTACATGACAACCCGACCACGCCCAAATGGAAGGGCCAATTCCCCCCGATGACAGAAACCAGGTGGTGAAATTTTCCTGAATCCGCGAGGGCCAGAGCAGGAGTTGACCCGCGGCTCCCAACGACGGATGGCCGCAACTGCTGCCACATGACCTAGGACCCACCGACCTGACGGGCCAGGCGAGAGACAGTACGGCAGGGCAAATACAACCTTCAATACCCACCGCCTGATTGCACCGCCGGTAGAGTTGCTGCTTAAAAGATGCCCCCATCATAGATGATTAACCTAATGTTATTTCCGGGCCTCGAACCCTACGTCCCACTGTCCCGAAGTCCTACGCCTCATCACTGTACCACAGAGCCCGTCGTCGAATCTCGGGCAGGAGCAGTGCGGCGCCCGCGCAAGGGCCCGTCGGGGCTGACGCAACGGAGGGTGAAGAAAGCATCAGCAGCAACACTCGCGGGGAGGTTTCCCCGGAGAAATGGACAAAATTGTCTAATCCCGCTTGTCCTTGCTAACCTAAGCCTGTGGCTGCGCAGCAGGGACCGAGCCGGGGAGTTAGGTGTCTCGCTACGTGAATTGCAACACCTCAGGAGGGAGAACCTCGGGACACGAGAACGGGCAATCCCGGGTCAATAATGCAGCCTAGAACTATACTCAACTAAGAAGACAAAAGCCAATCCCGGTGCACAAAAGCAAACTTCCCCAACACGCCGGTCCCTTCGCTATTGTGAAGGCCTGGGGCAGATGCGACCAAGATGGCCGCCCCCCCCCTCTCCTCCCCCTATGCCAGGCGACCCGCGACCCTAAAAGATGGCCGCCCGTTCGAGGGGCCCTCGTGGCCAGCGATGGCGGCCCTAACAAGACGGCCACTGTCCGACATCGGACCCCCCTAGCATGTACGCCTGGCAGGCGACACCTGTGCTGGACAAACGGCCGTACCCGGGAAACGGAGATAAGGAAGCCGGGACCCCCCGACTCGAGAGGGCCACCCGCCCTGCTTGATGGACCAGGCCTGGAACCTACCTGGATAGCGCCCTCCGAGAGGGGACTGAGCAGGACACGGGAGGGCTGCCGCTGTGCGAGCAAACTACCGGAGTACCCACTGTGCAGAAGACAGTTCCTTGACCTCGGGAGCCCGGCCTGCCTGCTAGCCAGCAGCAAAAACCCCCCCAACCCTGCCGAAACCCCCGGTGGCCTACCGTTCCAGGCCTTGGAAAGGACTACAGCAGCAGAGAGTTGTCTCAATAAAGCCCCAGGGCCCCCGACAATCGGCAATCCCCTTAGAACCCGCCTCGCAGAATAAACTGTGGTGAAATTCGGCAAATACATTTGTCTGCCCCACTAGGGATCGAACCCTTGTCTCTCAGTGCGGAAGCTATATATCACCGGCCCCTTTACTCTCTGCGCCACTAACACATCCTAAAAAGAAAAGAAACATAAAACCAGAACATAGCACAACAATGTCCTATCATCTCCTCCAACCCGCCACCCCGCAATGTATGACCACACCCCCGCAAACCAGAACGGGAGGAGACTCCCGGAGAATTAGCCCAAGTACGCCGTTGCTCTCTGCAGCCCTGCAGCCCCCCCCCCCCCCCCGAATATGAGGCGACTGAGAGGATAAGCCACACATAAAACAACCACAAAAGATGAAAATTGCTGTGAAGCCCCCCTGGAAAAGAGGCACAAAAAGTCCACCAACATACCCCAGAACATGCGAAAATTGGCCGACATACAAATCCCCCCAGCCCCGTGCCCAGCCCCCACCCCGGGAACCCTCAGGGCAAGCGTGCCCAAATCCTGAAGCAAGCCCCGCAGCAGCATCCCCCCCGCAGGCCGAACCACAACCACCCGAGGCATGGACCGGGCATGCCGAGAAAAAAGGAAAGGGAGGGGAGGGAAGAGGGAGGTCACTCACCTTAAGTCCTGGGCACAAAGAGCAACATCGAGGGCAGTGAGAACAAAAGAGACTGCTCGGAGGCGTGGGGGAGACATAAATACTTTGACCCCCACGCCCCCCAATAAAGCGCGATGACGTCATGGCCATGGCAGCGGCCTCCGGCCGCTGGTCCCCTGAAGGCTGGTGCGCCGGCCCTCCTGTGGCACTACGGTGCCCGCCCTCTTATGAGGGTCACCTGCGGCGCCGTTTTGGGCGGCCTGCATATCACTGTGTTAGCTTCTTGAGCAAAGCCAAGCCTTTAAGGGTGGTGGATCATTTGATTTCCAGCGCCTCTTTTTTATTCGTTTGCCTACCACAAGCCCCAGATCGAGACAGCGAGTCGTGGCTCTGTGTTTTTGTCCCTTTAACAGACCCAATATGCATCCCCCCAAGTGTTAGATAGTTGGCTATTTGTGCAGCAACAGTATGCGAACTATGAGGCTGCGCGCAAATCAGAGTTGGGTGAGTGAGCTTAAGGTGAGGTTAAAGGCAAGGCATGGCTAAAAAAAACTAAATATTCTGTAACTTTTTTCGGTCTTTCACCTTCAGGTAACTATGCATATATTAATGCACAGCGGAAAAATAGTTGCAAGTTAAGTTAAGCAATGGGAAATGCACTATCAAACATTATGCAACCGCTATTAGTGCACTGTAGAGATCTGTGTCTATAACCAGGAAGTCGCAGAATTGAATGCTGGTTGGTGCAGTGGAGAACAGTGACTAATGTATGTTTTGTGCTACGAGGTTCCAGTCTATAACATATTTTAAACTTGTATTACACACAGCAGAAGCTAGGCTGTTGTAAGCTGCGCAAAAAGGTTTAAGATAAAAGAGGGCTTCCATATTATAGATTTAAAAATACCCAGACTGTGGATAGTGCAATTATTTTTATAACTGTTCTTTAAAACCACATACTTCACAGCTCAGCTAGTAACTCCCTTGCAATAGGACTCAAAAAGAATGCATCTGTGTTACCAGGAAGCTTCAAGTGATTCCATCAGTTAAAGCCAGGGTCACTGGAATTATGCGATTGTGCAGCTGCGGTGAGTTTCGCATAATTGTAGATTTTCTGCATTTGCCACATAACCTGTCATCTGCCACAAAATCTGCAGAATTTAATAATTTTTTAAAATTTCTAGCTCAAATGGTTCAAAAACTAGTAAAAACGCAGTGAAACTTGTTGCTGCGCAGTCTAAGGACATTTGCAAAGTTTGAGTGGCCACCTTTCTGTAGCTCATTGCTATATTTTTGTGTTAAACTGGTACTAATGAGGTACAACTAATGGCCAGACAGTGTTAACAAGTTTAAAAATCACTACATAATGAGGTAATACTATCACAAAATGTGCCGCATAAAATGGCTTTTCTTGACACATAATTTACTCGAACCTGCTGCATAATTTGACTCTCTCATGCCGCATAATTCCAGTGGCCCTGATTAAGTCCTATACGGCTTCCAGGCACCCCTTGAAATAGCAGATTAACGTGTTTCGCACATTTACATTTCATTCAGGCAAGCAGGCACCCTGGCATGATGGTTTGCTTAGTTGTCTGTCCCTCATCAGTTTCACAGCACAGGCGATTCCGTGCCTTACATTTCAACTTAAGGATTTCAACTCTCACAATTTACTTTCCCGGGACAGTTGCCTTTTCATAACAAGCATATAGGTCTTGGCTATGTGAGATTTATTAGCTTTGTTAATGTTTTTTAGCAATGTTGCAAATGGTGGAAAGTAATGTAAAACATCTGTATGGCACAGCCAGAGTTGTCCGCGTTATAGCGCTTTTTATTTTCAACTAATCTGCACTGAAGGTAGCGCTGCTGTGTAATATGGCAAAAAAAATTGACAAAGTCAATAGATCTTGCAGAGATGAGACGGATTGACTTTGCCAATGCTTGGTATGGAATGCTGTATGGTAAGTTATTAGTATTTATATAGTATTTACGGAAGCTGAAGTGCTAATGTTATAGAATGGAGAATGCCCTTGCCAAGGTGTTCGTTTGTCCAGATTCAGAAGCATTTTAGGACCATACAAAAGTGTGAAGATGTGCTATATAAAGGTGCCGAATGTAACATAAGTTGTAGGTAGATAGAAAAGTCCAATAGGTTACAGCTTTTATTATAGTGATACTTTAGGCTATGTGTTACTTTGGGTGTAACGGTTACAAAAGAACCAAAAAAGCACTCTTGAGTACTGGTTAAGTAGTACAATATAGCAATAACTGGTGTTCAGTGGGTTTCCTAGAGCTTTTGGCCCTTGTGCCTCTGCCCCTGCTGCACCATTCAAATCATGACCCTAGTACTTGCAAGGTAATTGCACTTGTGGCTGCTTGTTTAGCAGTCAAATATATTAATAATCAGTGTTCAGTGGGATTCCAAGAAATTTTGGCCCTTGTGCCACTGCACCCGCAGCACCATTCAAATCATGGCTCTAGTGCCTACAAGGTAACTGTACTTGTGACTGCTTCTTTAGCAGTAAAATATAGCAATAATCGGTGTTCAGTGGGTTTCTGAGAACTTTTGGCCCCTGTGCCACTGCACCTGCTGCACCATTCAAATGATGACCCTCGTGCCTGCAAAGTAATTGCATTTGTGACTGCTTGTTTAGTAATAAAATATCGCAATATTCAGTGGTCAGTGAGTTTCCTAAAACTTTTGGCCCCTGTGCCCCTGTACCTGCTGCACCATTCAAATCATGACCCTAGTGCCTGGAAGCACACATGAGGAAATTATTTATATCTAGTAATATATGTGTCCCGAAAAAGGCACAGTTGCAGATGGAATACATAATTATTGTGTAGCTAAACAGAAACATAAAAGATTTGGTAGAAAGAGCCTTTAAACTTATCCAACTCTCCAAAATTAGGTGCAGAGATGTCATAAATAAAGCATATGCTTTACACATCAAAGTGAAAACCAAGCAAATAAAATTGTTAAATTGTGTTAAAATGTTGCTGGCTTTTTCCAGTGAAAACCTCTTATCTTGTGCTTGACAGTGAATGGACCATAAGCAGTGCAATTTGCCAAAGATCACCATATGTTAGGCCGATGCTGAGACTGCCTTTAGCGGCTCTCCAGCGTGCTCCCTGGGAGTCTCCTCACCATCTTGGGGGTCTGAAGGGGACGTCGGCTGGACGCCATTGTGGTCAGTGCTCTAGCAGTCAGGCTGACTGGCTTGAGGCAATTGAGAGGCATATTTAAGGCAGAGGGAAAGGTGGGTCAGCCTTGATAAGGCAACCTATTACTGCGCGTCACGTTCTGGCATCTGTGCGCTGTCTGCATTTTTAACTCCCCGTTCTGTCTATTTTTAGTTTAAAAATAATGTAATCGTTTTCCCTTGCTTTTAATCCACTCCGCATACCTGCACTATAATTGTGCCCCACACCGCGGCTTCAGCGGCTCTCCAGCCTGGGAGTCTCCTCGCCATCTTGGGGGTCTGAAGGGGACGTCGGCCGGACGCCATTGTGGTCAGCGCTCTAGCAGTCAGGCTGACTGGCTAGAGCCCTATTTAACCTCAGTATGCAAGCGCGCGGCGTGTGTGCCGCAGTAACGCCGGAGTCATGCCAGAGTCCAGCCCGTCTGCGCCCGTCCGCGCTAAGGACGGGCTGGACGAGTGGGCCACTGACCCTACCGGGGGTGGACACGTTCATATCAGGTATTCTCATCATGATCTGATCAACCGTAAACCATCTTGGTTACCGTGTCACTATATGAACCCCCCGGAGGCTATTCAAAAGCTATCCCCCTGTTGCAGGTGTTTTCGGACAAGCTGCACGGGATTTGTTTCACCATCTGGACCCACAAAAGCAGGCACTAGTGGTAAACCTGCGCTTAGCACGAGGAGGGAAAATGGATTCCTTATTAATGCGAGATCTTTGATAAAGAACAATATTGCCTTTAAGGACTTTGTCTGGGATAGAAGACCCTCTTGGGTCTCCGTTACGGAAACGTGGGCTAAAGACTCCTCGGGACCGGACCTGGTGGAGGCGGTACCGGAGGGTTATACGATGGTTAGGCAGGATAGAGTGGGACGTACAGGTGGAGGGTTGGGCATCCTTTATAAGGATTCTCACTCCTGCCGTATTACCCCATTATTAGTCCCTCAGGATGCCTTTCAGGCCCTCTATTTCTCTATCAATGCAGCATATGCTGCTCCATTTATGGGCATTCTCATTTACCGCCCCCCTGGGCCTAGAGCAGATTTTGGTCAGCATCTGCTCAGCATTTTAGAACCTTATTTTGGTTGTGAGCACTTAACGATACTGGGAGATATGAACTTCCATCTAGAAAATCTAGAGGCCAGTGAAACCCTCTCTCTCCTAGATGCTCTATCCGCTTGTGGGCTGCAGCAGCTAGTCAAGGGGTCTACCCACCAGGCGGGCCATATGTTGGATGGGGTCTTCTTGAATGACAGTCGGCTGACTATCGATGTCCCTATCCCGCTCACCTGGTCGGACCACTTTGCGGTCCCCTTGGAATTGATTGCTACTCCTGCAAACAGCAAGCGGAATGGACCTAGTAAAATGGAATCCAGGCGAACTCTTAAGAGTATAACTAATGACTCACTTGCTTCCCTGATTCCCATTATGGCTATTTCTACAGAGGAGGATGTGGGTTCGGCTGTACTTAAGTTAGAAAATTCCATCATAGTAGCTATGGATGAATTGGCTCCAGCCTCCCTACGCTACTCTGCCAGAAAAAGGCCGTCGGCCCCTTGGTTCTCGGAGTCATTAAGACTACTCAGACAGGGTTGTAGGAAGCAGGAACGACTCTGGCGGGCCAGCTGGGCTACGCAGGACAGGGAAATCCACAAATCCCTTTTGAGGGGATATAAGGCTGAGGTTATGAGAGCAAAGCAGGAGTATTTTACAAATCTTACTACCTGGCTTACATCGCCAAAAGAGTTCTTTAAGATCGCGGACTCACTGTCTACCCTGCAGACCCCGGACCCAGTCGCTAGCACACAGCAGCTCTGTGACGATATTGCCCAATATTTCCATTCAAAAATTGTCGAAATTTATTTGGCCTTAGAATTACAAAGGGCGTCAATATCTTTCTCCCCTTCTCCATCCATCCCCCCCTCAGTATCTGCCGGGGTTTCTTCCCTGGTGTGTTTGTCCAGTTTTCCACCTCTTTCCCTTCAGGAACTGGATGTTCTCTTGAGTAAGACCAGGTCTGGGTCTCCCCTTGATCCCTGCCCACTTAAACTTCTTAAACAGTGTAAGAAAACTCTCTTGCCCCCATTACTGGACATTATAAACAGGGCAATGCGGGATGGCATTTTTCCCTCTCAGTGGAAGAGGGCGGCGGTTAAAACCCTTTTGAAAAAGCCTACCCTAGACCCGGAGGTTCTTAAAAACTTTCGCCCAATTTCGCTGCTCCCAGCTCCTGCAAAGATGCTGGAAACCCATCTCAACCAGCATCTTGCAACATTTCTGGAAACCTCTGGTCTTTTGGATCATTCGCAGCATGGATTTCGGAGGGGTCATAGCACGGAGTCGGCCCTTACCATAGTGCTTGATAACATCCGCACCAGAGCTGATAAGGGCCAGACTTCCCTCCTCATTCTGTTAGATCATACGGCTGCTTTCGATACCCTGTCCCCCTCGGTGTTACTATCTCGTCTGAGGGAGATAGGGGTGGAGGGGCCAGCACTTAGTTTGCTGGCCTCCTTCCTTGACCAGAGGGAACAGAGAGTCAAGTTGGGGGAGTTCCTATCTCCATCCAATCCTGTGCAGTGTGGGGTCCCACAGGGGTCGGCATTAAGCCCGACCCTTTTCAACATCTATGTGACCCCACTTGCCAGGCTCATTAGATCGTTTGGGATGGAGGTAGTCTCCTACGCTGATGACACTCAGATCTTGGTGTCTCTCGCCCAGTACGTCAGCTCCTCTGCCTCCAATTTTAGACACTGTATGGAAGCAGTTGCTCAATGGATGATTGACAATTCATTGAGGCTGAACGGCGAGAAGACAGAGATCCTAGTGTTCGGTGGGAAGGAGGACATCTGGTCCGCGGAATGGTGGCCTTCATCCCTGGGAGCTTGCCCTGTACCCACGGCCCTGGCTCGGAACCTGGGAGTCTTGATCGATCCGGCCCTTGCGATGGGTCAACAAATGAACAGGACAATATCCACTTGTTGGGGTATTATCAAGATCCTGCGGAAGATCAAACATTATCTGTCCCTGCAAACCCGCAAGCAAATTGTGGTCGCATTAATAGCTTCCCAGCTTGATTACTGTAATGCCTTATATGCAGGAATAAACAAGGGCCTGTTACAGCGACTACAAATTGTGCAGAATGCTGCGGCTAAGTTTGTGCTGGACGTGCCCAGGCGTTCGTCAGCCACTGCCGCTAGGAAATCCCTGCATTGGCCTCCGATTGAAGCCAGGATTTCCTTTAAGATTTTCTGTTTGATCTATGGGGCCCTGAACAGGAATGGGACGGGAGGAATAAGAGACCTGCTGGTTCCGTATGCCCCCTCCAGAAACCTTCGTTCCTCCAAAAAGTTCTTGTTATCAGTCCCCCGCATTCGAAGAGCTAGTGGGGAGGCAGGGCTTTCTCTAGCCTTGCTCCGAAATTGTGGAACACTCTGCCCTGTGAAATCAAATCCCTGCCATCATTGCAAGCCTTTAGAAGGGCTCTGAAGACATGGCTCTTTGCCAAAGCCTACCCTTAGTTTTGGGATCTGCCTTTTTTGTGTTTTTTTTCTTGATAGGCGCCTTGATGCCTCCGGGCTAAGTAGCGCTATATAAGTTCTCATTCATTTCATTTAATTTCACATGCAGGTTTGTACTTTGTTCCTAAAAAGGCACTTTCATTAATTAAATGGACTCACCAAAGAAGAGGAATTTTGCAGAAAACGTGCAAATGTTTTGTGCAGTGGAAGAACGAAATACCTTAGGAGATGGCTATGTCTAAAATAAAAAAAAGAGCACAAGCAAGCTCCATGGAGAAAGTACACTGCATTCCTCTTTTCTATAAATGCTCTTACTTTGAAGTCACCCAAAAGCAAAACAAATACCAGACTCCCACGAAAACAAAGCTTGACATTTGACTTCCGTCTTTGAATGGCCAGCAAATGTGAAGAGACAATAACAAGATTTAAAGGCCTATGTTTATTATAGAAAACGAGGTAGTGGAAGAATACTGTAAACATGGCTTTAGTGTGGGGAGGTACGAACTCAAGCTGACGAGCCTAAAGCAAATAAAACCAGCAAAATGAATGGTAGAAAACGTGAGATTCAAACCACAAAGCTAATAGCTTTTGATCTTGAGCGAGAGGAAAATAATTTGCATCAACTCGTACACATTGAGAACAGCATGCGCAGTCGCCGATGGAAGTGGCTGGCACCAGCCAATGCCTCTCTGAACTCTACAACGCTTCATCTTTTCATCACAGATGACACACAACAAGTCCACAGAACTTTCAGAAAAAGGGTTGATTCGGCAGTCCAAGAGCCACCACAGGGACACTCTTTCACCGCCTCATCCACACATTTTTCACCAGATATTGTACATAAAAACCTAAACAGCCAAAGATGTTCCTTTATAGGCCATTCTTATTACTAGGGTCCCCATGATCACAAGCACTAATGTGGAAATTGAGTGTGGAGAGAATAAAAATGTATTTTGTCAGCATAAGTTTTTCAGAAGAAAGGAAGAAGCTTTTAGATCTAGTTAGGAAGAATATTTTCAAATTGTCCAACAACTTAATTGAAGCTGGTCTGCCTGTCTGCCCCACACTTACCACATATTTTAGTCAATTGGTTTAAGATTTTCAAAAAGATCTACAATACATTGCACAGTCAGGCATAAGCCACAGTACAATAGATAAACAATGAATAAATAATTACATATAGTAATAAAATTAGCATGGTGCATGCCTTGACCAAGGGAGAGACAACTGCAATTTAAAGAGTAAACAATAAGAACTAAGACTGTTTTTAAATTGAAATGCTCTGCAATATTCTAGGATATCTGGAGTAGCTAGCCCTCCCTGGTTTTTCCTTCTCCTTATTTTAGTCCAAGCAATTCTGGTTTTTTTAGATGACCATATAAAGCTTGATAACTCTCCCTGGATTTTCTTTATGTGCTCCCTATTGAATTCCAACGGAATCGCACCAAAAATAAAAGTAAACTTAGGCAAGATTGACATTTTTAAGATGTTCGATTTCCCCAAAATCGTCAAGGGTAGGGCTTTCCATACATTCAATAATCTCTTAACTTCCACATGTACCCTCTGGAGATTAGCCTGTGCTACCTTATCTAGATCTTTAATAAGGTCGATACCCAAGTATCTTATTTTTTCCTTATTATAAGGACTTTGATAGTTCTCGTTCCAAGTCATGGTTTCAGTCTTGGACTTGTTTATTAGGTAGCCCGAGATTTTCCCAAACTTCGTTAATGTGTCCTCAGTAGCTTTGAGGGCCTCCTTAAGGTCAGAAGTGAATATCATGAGGTCATCGGCATAAAGAGACACTTTTTTATGCCAATCTTGATATGAAAATGGAACAATATCTGGATGGTTCCTAAGACATTCCGCTGCAGGCTCGATATATAGGTTAAATAGTAATGGGGATAAGGGACACCCCTGGCGTGTTCCTCTCTTAATCGATATTTGGTCGGTCAAATCCCCATTTATTAATATTCTGGCCTTAGGTGCATTATAGATATTTTCTACCATCTTTGAGAAATTAGTTCCTACATCAAATTTTTTCAACACCTCACTTAGATAGATCCAATTAACTCTGTCGAACGCTTTTGCTGCGTCGACAGCAATTATCGACAAATGTATTTTCTCACTTGTGGCTATGTCCACTGCTCCAATGAGCTCATGAGTTAGTTCTTGTAAACTCCTTCCTGCCACAAACCCTTTTTGATTAGAGTTAATCAGAGTGCCCACTACTCGTCCAAATCTCTTTGCCATTAATTGGGTGAAAATTTTGTAATCGCAATTTAAAATCGAGATAGGGCGATATGACTCGCATTTCTTGGGATTTTTGCCTGGTTTTAGGAGGACTGTAATATTTGCGCCCTTCCATGACTCTGGGAGGCAGCAGTTTTCATGAAAGATTTTATTAAAGAATGAAGTAAGAGGTGTCACTAAGATGTCCTTTAGTTTGATATATAGCTCATTTGGAAGGGCGTCTGGACCTGCAGCCTTGCCTCTTTTTAGATTTTTTATGATTCCCTTTACTTCTTCCGTTGTGATTTTAGTATTTAATTCATCTTTCATTACTTGTGATAAGTTAGGAAGATTTTGTGAGTCTAAAAATGTTTTTATCTCTTCCACTGTTGGATTACAATCCTCAGAGTAGAGTTCCCCGAAGAAAGCTGTAAATTCGTGCCTTATTATTTCTTCTTCTGCTCCATTAAGCTGTGGGTTGCTAGGGTCTATATAGGCAATTTTATTTCTGGACCTTTCTGTTCTTGTCTTCCACGCCAGTAGTTTTCCGCAGCCTTCCCCGTATTCATAATGGGCCAACTTACTGCAATCCCATCTTTCTCTGATTTTATCTTCCAGGGTCTCAGAGAGTTTATCTTTTAGCTTACTTCTTTCTAATTCTAATTCTCTCCCCCCAGAGTCTTTTAAGATCTGTTGGTCTATTGCAATAATCTTATCTTCTATCTTTTGGATCTCTTTGTTAAGCTCTTTTGATTTATATGAAGCCAGACCCAAAATCGCTCCTCTGATCATCGCTTTATATGAGTCCCAAACTATATGGGGTGGGGCACTCTCATTATTTATCTCAAAGAAGCTTTTGGTTTCTTGCCCAAGTTTTGCAACAATATCAGGGTTTAGGAGAGTCGTGCGATCCAATGTCCACCTTGGGGTTTTCCTTACCTCATTTAATGATAGTGTCAATTGGACCGCAGAGTGATCTGAGAGATGTGCTGGTAGATGGACCACTTGTTTGGTCTTTTCCAACAGGCCTTGGTCTATTAGAAAAAAATCAATTCTAGATTGTATCCCTAATTTTTTGTTCTTAAAAGTAAAGGACTCTATCTTATCTCCCTTTTTTTTCCAAATGTCGATCAGATTTAGATCCCTTTTATAAATTTTCAGCCATTCTCTCATTTTTGACAGGTTTGCTTGTTTCCCCCTTGGATACCTATCAGCTTTTGGGTCTGGGATAATATTAAAATCCCCTCCCATGATAAGCGAACCTGGTAGAGAGATTAGATGGTTGAACAGGGTCTGCAATGGATCAGGGTCATCTAGGTTCGGACCATAGTAACCCACCACCGACAGAGAATAATTGAGCAATCTGATGTTAGCTATCGCCCACCTTCCCTTAGGGTCTGTTTTTACGGATTCTAACCTGACTTTCAAGGAATTCTTGAATAAAAGAGCAACTCCCTTTGTGACACAATCTTGATTTGTACATACATATGAGTCCACCCACCTCAGATTTTTCGCTATCTCCTCCCACTCTTCCTTCATAAGGTGTGTTTCCTGAAGTATTATTATCTCACTATCTATTGATTTTAAATATTCGAAGATCTTTCTCCGTCTACTCTTTGTACGTAGCCCATTTACGTTCCAGGAGGTTATCTTAATTTTTTTCATCTTCTGAATCATTTTTTTTTCTTTTCTGTATTGCCACCCCCCGGATTTCTCCTTCTTTTTTTTTCTAAAGATTTTATGAGGACATTTTTTTTAATTTTTACCCTATCTTGCTCCCCACCCCTGTGTGTTTCCACCCCCTTTTGTTCCCCCCTCCCCTTCTTCTTTTTTAGCATGTGAGTGTTAAAATTTAAGTAATAGTGAAAGAAAAGAAACAACAAAAGTGGGGAGACACACTCACCCTCCCTGGGGAAGCCTCCCTTTCCTCTTTTGGGCTCTATTCCTGGCCCCTTTTGAGCTCCTTACCTTAATTCATATTTTTTGAAGTATACCACTACTCTTTGGATTACGGATGTAACTGACTGTTCTATATTCAGATTTGTGTTAAAGACTGAATCTTTATCTGGTCACGCATAAGCTCCACGAGTGCTCCCACTTCCTTGGGGTCTTTGATATTATGCATTTTGTTCCTCCACATTATTCTGAGAGAGGCAGGAAATTTCATCTGGACGGTTGCACCTAATGATTTTAGTTCTGGCATCAACTGTCCTAATTCCCACTGCCTATCCTGAGTGACTTTTGCGATGTCAGATCGAATTTTAAATGACCAATTTTCGTTGCTGATATCTCCTCGTTTCAGTGCCTCACTCAGGAACCTTTCTTTAAGAGTATATGTCTTAAAATTCACTAGAATTTTCCTCGGGTTCTTTCTCTCTTTTGTTTTGCCAAAGGGGTCTCGATGTACCCGCTGGATATCGTCTCCTAACCCAAGTGATTTACTCCATGGAAAATGATCTTCCAACAGTGCAACCACAAATTTTTTGACATCTGAGCCCTCTTGGCTTTCCGGAACATTGAGAAGTCTGAGGTTGCATCTTCGGGATTGATTTTCTAAAGCCTCAAGCTTCTCTTCAATATTCCTGTCCTTGGCTTTCAGGGACCTAATTTCCTTCTCAGTAGTTTCCATCTTTTTGTTCAGACCCTCCACTACTGCTTCTACTGTAGTTACTCTCTCTCCCAGGGCAGTGAGCTTATCATCCAGCCTCTCAAACTTGTCATGCATCTTGTTTTGATTACTTTCCGAAATCTCAAATCTTGCTCTCATCTCTTCCATCATTTTTTCTAAGAGGATCTCTGTGCTGTTACTTGGAATAGCCTGTGCCGATGCCTGTGCACATTCTCAATCTGTTGCCTGGTTCCAGGAAGCAGATTTAAGCAGGTTTTTAGAAGAGTTGACACCTGGACTTTGTGACGGACTTTGGGATGGACTTGAAGTTGGGCTAAAGCCCAAATTAGTTTTTGAACTAGTGCCTTTATTATACCCAGGGCTAGGAGTATCTGGGCTGGGCAAAGATACCTGACTCGGAGAGTGATCCGGGACTGGCTCTTGGATTAAACAATTGTCCTGTTCAGTTGTCACCCCTTCCGGGCTCACTAGGTTCTTTACTGAGTCGGTATCTAGGTTATTTTCCGCTTCCATATCCTCTCCTATTTCGCCTTCAGATGCAACAGATGTGTAGTTGCTTCTTTCGCAGTTTTCCTCCCAGCTACTCTTTTGGAGCTTAAAGTAAGACCTCAGTGATGGGGTAACTTTCACCTTGGGAGCTATACACTCTATGCCTGCCTCTTTGTTATCCCTCACTTGTCCTTTTTTATTGTTAGATTTATTTACTTGAAGCTTCAGGGTTTTACGAGTGATTCTCCTGGTGATTTTAGGAACCACCGGTTGTTTGGTAGCCAACGGGAGACTTGTCTTAAGGAATTGTCTGTTTCTGAGGCAATAAGCAGACCTACCCTTATCGTCTGAATTGTCTGGGATTGGGGCCAAACCTAAGTCTTTTTTACTTATAGCCTTTTTCTGAGACCCCTTAGCTTTTTTCTCCACACCCCCAGGAGGAGTCAAACCAGACCTTACCCCTTTCTTCTGAGTTAGGGCCCCCCTTTCTGGTGCCACAAAACAGTCGCTGGTTACTGGTAAAGGGAAAACTGCCTCATCCAAATTCAGGCTTAACCCCTCCACTTTTGCTGAGGGAACAATCACTTTACTTTCTTTTTTCTGATATAAAAATGAGTGTAAGGAAAACTGGGCTATTAGCAAATCTTTTGTGTTGTTATCTAGGGTAAACCCGTTTAAGCCCTTAATTGGTTCAAAATTTAAGCCCCTATGTGATATGTCAGGCAGTACTGTTGTTTTTCCCAAACCTGCTCTCTTTCCTGTATCTGAACCAATACCTTCACTTCCATCCACTAAGTGTGAAGCAGAGTAGCCTCTTGTAGATCCCCCAGCCTTTCCTCGCAGGTAAACAGCAATTCGGCTCGCAGCCCTCCGACAGCACCGGTGAGCTTCTGAAGCCACCTCCCACCAGTTCACAACTGAGAGGGGGTGAGTGAGGCGAGGCATCAATTCCGCGGCAACCTTGCTTCACCGATTCCACTCTTACAGGGTGCACCGCGCCGAGTGCCGCGTTATCTTCAGACTCGGTGTCTGCCCATGCCGAGTTTTCAGGTAGCTTCCTGCCCACCATCCCACCTCCCGGCACGCTTCAGCAAGATCCGGCGAGTTGAGAGCACGACTCCACCTCCGTCCAGGAACCGCTGTGAGGCCGCCACAGGTGAGGGCTGTAACGGTGGAAGGGGCGCGCTCCGATCCGATCCGGAGGGATGCGGTGAGGGACGCAGCGAGGTCCGTTTCTTTCTCTTCCCTGCCGGTTGATGATCGCAAAGTTCCCTTGCGATATACACTATACTGTATTCCTAATTAGTCGCATCGAAAAGATAAGATTTAGTTTTGTTTGTCAGTCAGTCAGTCATTAGCTCCGTCCTAATGTTCGTAGCGGGTACTTCCCATGATTTTCTTTTCTTTTTCCCGAGGGAAAGGTAAGGAGCTCACGACCGGCGTTAACGCCCGGCCGCCATCTTCCCCCAATGGAAACATAAGAATTATGCTAGGCCCTTATGAAGATTACCCAATATATTTACAGAAGCTAACAAAGAACACCAGCCACTTTCTTTTTAAATTCGGTCACCCGAAATTCTTCAAAAAAATTACATTGAAGACTCTGAGGGCAGCCGCTAAATCGTCGTACTGTATTAGATCTACAGTGAATATCCCACTCCACAGTGATAAAGCCCCAATTTGGAACTCACCTTCTACACCTGAATGCCTCAAGGACTCCCTCTCAACTCCTTTAGAAACAGCAGGAATAACAACATGGGGACAACTGTTATATCAGAACAAAATCATGGAGTGGGAGATCCTGAATCAGACCATGAACTTCGCACTATCCAAATTTAAGTATTACCAACTTTTGAGCTGGTCAAAGTCCGTAAAAGAAACCAAGACTGGTAATATACTCCTGGAAAAGAAAATGTTGGAAAAACCCTTCAAGAAGGAAATATCATTCTGGTACTGGGCTCTCATAACTGCAGGGGAGGAGGAATTCCGGATACCGGAGAGAATTTGGGGGAAAGTTCTGCCAACGCTGGATACGACCAACCTATGGCAAGTATCAATGAACAAATGCTGGTCAATAGTAACATCTGCGGCATTAAAAAGAAACCATTTGTATACCACTCACAAAGCTTATTGGACGCCGGAAAAATTATCTAAATTCAGCGGATCTACGGTGAAGTCCTGTCCAAAATGTGGTTTAATGAAGGCCAACGACCTGCATGTGTTCTGGCAGTGCCCCCATCTCGATGGCTTCTGGAAGGAAGTGGGTAAGACTATTGAAGAGGTACTGGGAAAGCAGCTAACTGTGAGTATTGATCTAGTTCTATTTGGGGTATTTGGCTCCCCCCCAGTAGTTAAGTTAACAAAACAGGAAGAAAATCTGGTGTTTATTTTGATTCTCGTGGCTATGAGAGAGATTTGCTTAAAATGGATCACCTCATTTCCACCGAATAGGGGTGAGTGGCTAACGACAATTCTAAAAATCTATAGTCTAGATAAAAAGAAGAAACCCTTTCCTAAAAAATATAGATTTTGGGAGTTATGGGAAAATCATCATTCTGGCGGCTAAAGCTCTAAGGGAAGTGGGGTTGTCCTCTCTGATTCAGTTGTGTGGGGCCTGGTGTTTTTTTTGTTGTTGTTTTTTTTCCTTCTTTCTCCTTAAGTCCGATGATTAGTGCAAGCAACAACCCAACTGGGTGAAGGCCAAATAGAGTAGCCAATATGGCTAGCTCAACTAACCCCGAAGAGTAACCTTCAAAAATAGTAATTGGAAGTAAGGGGCCCCACAATTTCCCAGATGGGAAACTCTCGGATTCCACCAAGGGGAAAGTGGGACCCTGATATCTCCCTACTTAAATGTTGCACAAATGAGGACTAAATAAAAAAATAAAAAAATAAAAAATAAGAACTAAGACTACTAAGGGAAGATGGTGTGGCAACGAAGGAGGCATATCATGATAATTTGCAATGGGTGCGGTGGGAACAGCGGGACAGGGAGAGAAGCAGGGTTCAAGGAAAAGTATGGGTGGACCACCTACAAGTGTCCCACATGCCTGCTGGTGTTTGTACCTCTTTATGGTAAGCAATGCAAGGAGGCAAAAGCTAGCAGTGGAGCAATGTTAGTAGCTACCATCCTTGAGGGCAATAGATCGAAAAATGGTGTTTACAGTGGAGTCTTGTCATTGTATTAGGCACGGCAAGTCTCAAGGAGGACATTCTAGCTCATGGACAGTGGGAACCTCCAGAGCCGAGGGTCTCTTTGTGGCAGAATAGAGCGCTTTCAGGTTCTGCCCACAAGACAACTCCCCATTGCCAAGCGCCAATGATAGTAGGTGTCATAGTTTTCCAGAGGCGCGTCACAGAGGAGTGAAGTGAAAGCATGAACTCTAGAGCGAGGAAACAAGAGAAGGCCCTGTGAGTCTTGGGGTGTGTGAAAAGGTCCAAGGCATAAACTTTACATTTATGTAAGTCAGTCTGTCCAGACACTTCTTGGAGTTGGCCCCAGACCAATAATGTCCAAGATTTGAGCATGATCAGATCATCTGTTGTAGACAGCGCCTATGTGATGGGCGCATGCAAGAGCAGTCAATTCCTGGAAAGAAGGCATCTAATTTCTCAGAGATCAGATAGGCTCTATGAAACATAAAATTACATTAGTTTCAGACTGGCATTCGTGGATACCATCAACTGGTGCTCATTCAGCATCACGAAATGCTCTCCCAAGCTCAGTGGGAACTTCCAGAGCCCAATGGCCTCTTCGCGGCAGAGTAGGATGCTTTCAGGTTCCGCCCACAAGACAGGTGCATCACAGAGCGTAGCAAAAGCACAAGCTCTAGGGCAAGGAAACAAGAGAGTGTCCTGTGAGTCTTGGGGCATGTGAAAAGGTCCAAGGCACAAACTCCCTATTTATATAAACTTCCCAGTTATGTCTGGAGTTTTACTAGTGACCCCAGACTAATAATGTCCAAGATTTGGGCATGACCAGATCTTGTGTTGTAGTTCAGAGCTTATGTGATGGCAGCGGGGGCAGGAGGTGTTGACTCCTGGAAAGAAGGCATTTATTTTCTCCTGTATCAGGTAGGCTCTATGTACGATATAACATTTTATTCATTTCAGATGGCCATTCCTGGAGGTTTACAGTTGATGAGGACAGGGGTCTGTGGGTGCTCCTGAGTGGACAGAGTGATTGATGGCTGAGGTGCTCTGTGCTGGGAGCTGGTTCCATGCGGTTTTCCGGTGGTTGGTGTAAGCATCAGGGCGGGGGCAGAGGTGGCTGAGGGTGCATTTGGCGAAGGGTTAGGGTAAGAAGACTTTGTAGATGGTGGAAATCTTGTCATGGAAGAAATCCGCCAGGGTGTCACAGAGGTCTTGTGAGTGGGTGATGATGTTCTCGGTAGCTGAGGGGTTGGAGAACTCCTTGACAATGTTGAAGAGTTCTCTGGTATGGTCAGAGCTGGCATCAAGTCATTCAGCCATAGTGTTCTTTTTGGTCTTGTTCAGGAGTTGGTGGTAGTAGTTGAGTGCTGTCTTGTCAGTTGTCTCCTTGCTTGTGTGCCAGGCCTTTACTAGTCACTTGCAGTTGTGTTTAGTGGTTCCCAGTTTGCGGTATATCACCTGGTATGGTTGGTGGGTCTCCTGAATTTGGTAGGCTTGATGGGGCAATTGTGTCAGCGCAGCTGGTGATCCAAGTATTGCAGTCTTTGACTGCCTCTTTGAGGTCGGTAGTGGTGTCAAGATGGGAGGTATTGAGGGCATCAGTCCATTGGCTTTTCGATATTTTGGTCCAGTTTGTGTGTGTTGTGTTGGGCAGCTTGGTGGCAGGTACTGCTGTGATGGTGAAGGGGGTGATTGAGTGGTCTCTCCAGCTGAGCTCAGTGGCATGGCTATACCTGATGCTATTGCTGGCTGTTAAAATGGGGTTGATCGTTTGTCCGGCATTGTGAGTGGGGTTGGTGAGTCCGAAGTTGCTCATGCTTTCAAGGGAGTTGGCTGGGTTTGCGTTGTTAGCTCGAGGAAGTGAAAGTTGAGGTAGCCGAGGAAGAGGACGTTTTCGGTGTTGATGGCAAGGGGGGCGATGAAGTTGGGATGACATCACTGAAGCTGGGGTGTGGTCCTGGAGGTTTGTAGGCGAGGGTGCCTCTGATGGTTGTTTTGCCATTTGTTTGGATGTGGAAGTTGCGATGTGGCATGATGGTGCCATCAGTGGCGGTGGTGCAGTGGTTGGAGTCTTTGTGGATTATAACTATTCCACCTCCGTGTCTGTAAACGCTGTCACAGTGAGCTATATTTTAGCCATTGGGCATGGCTGTGGCGATATCAGGCATGGATGTCTGGTTGAGCCAGGTCTCGGTGAGGAAGACAACATCAGGGGTGAGGGAGGTGATGGTGTCTCAGATCTCGGTGGCATGTTTATGGAGGATAGGGCATTGAGAAGGAAGCAGTGGTGTTGTCCTAGGCTGGTCGTGGCAGGTGTGGTGGGTACATATGTGGGTGTTTCGGTTTTACAGTAGATGAGACTGTGGCAACAGGAGAATGATCCTTCCATTAGGCATGGAGAAGCAATGCTGCAGTTGGTATTTCGAGGTCTGGGGTTCAGTGCTATCATCTCTCTGTTGGTTAGGTGTGGGTGGCAGGAGAGCCAAGGTTCCTGGTGCTGTGCATGGTTCAGTCATGGATTGGCACAGACAGGCCACCTTAGGCGCACCATTAAGTTGGTCCTGGGGCGAGGCGGCCGTTGGGCTGGTTAGTGCGAGACAGGAGAAAGAAGCAGACTTTGAGGTGGGAAAAATGAGCAGGCAAATGAAGCCGACAATACAGTGTGAAAACAAGTAATAAGGTGGCGAACACCGAGGAGAAAACAAGTGATAAATAGAAAAAACAAATGTTTAGATGGAAAAAAACGGGTGATTAGATGGAAAAACTGGTAGTTCGAAGGACAAACAAGTGGCTAAAGGAAAACCAGTTGATTAGAAGGAGTTAGAAGGGAACAAATGTGGTTAAATGAAACACCGGTGATTAGATGGAAAAAGTGAGTGGTTAAAAGGAAATCACGAGTGGGAAAACAGGTGACTAGAAGGAAAATGCATAATTCGAAGGAAAAAGTGAGTGGATAGAAGGAAAAACAAATGGTTAAGGAAATATGGGCGATTAGAAGGAAAAAGGGAGAGGTTAGAAGGAAAAAAGAGTTGGGAAAAAATGGGTGCTGAGAGCGAAAAACGGGTGATTATAAGGAAAAACTGAGTTGTTAGAAATAAAAAACAAGTGGTTACAAGGAAAAACGGGTGGGTAGAAGGGAAAGAAAACAAGTGGGTAGTATAAAAAAAATGGGTGATTAGGGGGAGAAATTGAGTGTTAGAGTGGGAGGAAACATCAAAATACAAGGTTCAGTGCAGCGGAGCTCAGAGCACTACCTGGCCTCAGCAACGGGGAAGCTGGCCCAGGAACATGCTCTTCTCTGCGCTTGAAATCATTTCTTCAGTTTACATGCCTGCCCTACAAGTAAATAGCTGCCCTACGCGCATGTGTCCTCCTGGCACTAACTGCACATTTCTGATCTGTTTCTGCTTTAATTATCAACATTGTGCCAATAGGCTAATATTTCAATGCTAGTGCTAGATTGATTTGTATATTTCAAGTTAACAGCAATGTTTCTTTAAAACTGGGGAGCTTTTGTTTGAATTGGCTCAAGTGAACATGGAAATACATATTGACTTCTCAGAACTGTGTCATTACCTCTATTCACTATTCATTGATGGTATAATCTTGAACTATTGTTTTCAATAAGTTTTAATAAATTCGCTCAGATTTCATTATTTCTTCAACTTCCTAGCAAGCCTTTGATTAAGTGGAATGCGTGGTTAAGATCTTTGAACTTAAAAGAAAGCCTGCGATTTTCTTTAGTCATTTGAGAAATGAAGGGCAGCAAGTTTTTGATAATGTACCTCCAGCTGCTGCCACATCTGGACAATCCGGAGATTCTAATGAGTATAGAAGGGATTGCAAAACTTAGAGTCAAATTCTCAGCATAACCCAACATTTTAATGCAGAGATTATATGTTTTCAAGAAGAAACAAACAACTGATTAAACTGTTCATATTTATATCAGCGTTGAGCGCATTAGGTGCTATGTGCAATTTTGGAGCGTCAATTGACATATACGTTTGAGATCAGTTTGTGTATAGAGGCTTTTAAAAAAAGATAAAAGAAAGGAAACTCAGTTGCAGATTTCCTCCATTGTCAGAGGTTGTTGATCTCACCAAAAGCAGTGAACGTTCAATAATCTCCAGTCGCATGATGGCTCAGGAGTCCACTCTTTTCCAATTGTTAATGCTGTGGGGTATTCTGAATATGCTGATTCTGTATAAAATAAAGCAAAGTCATTAAGAATGCTGTGCTGTGGATCTGTCAAATATGGTCCTGGGGAGGAGCCAAGCCAGCGACCGCGATGGCCGCTTAGGCTCCCGGCTCCGTGAACCTCCACGCCCTGTGCCTACATCCTGACCTCTATCCTGAGCCGGCGCTGTGTATTCGTGAATGCGACGAGATGCTGTCGCTGGCGGTGTGCTTCCGTGGTCCCAGCGAGTTTTTGAACCATAGAACCTTCCCCCTGCAGTCTGCGGCCTCCGTGGTCTAGGGGCCGGGGAGCGGCGTGAGAGGACGGCCGGCCATTACTGCTGCAACATCGGACGCTGGGGACTGGGAGGAGCTGACCGGTCGGCATTGGAAACCCGGCTGTGCTAATTTTCGGCGGCCGTTTTCTAGCCCATCCTGTGTACAATTCGATGTGTGTACCGAGCATTGTGTGCTTGTAGGGACCCCACCATATCTGAGTCCCTCGTACGTGCGCAGCTCGGCCATTGCACGCGTCTTCCCGATATTTGTGGGTGCTTCCCGGTGAAGTGGTGAAGACTTTGCTAGTGCACCTTGGCCCCAGTCTGTGCTGTTCTCCTGGTGCTTCTTGTCCTTGCTCTACTACCTTTCGGGGGTGCACCATGGACCCCGGTGCTCCTTTGTGTGCTGCTCGGACTCGTCGCACCGCTGTGCTGGAGGGGGCCGGATCGATTGGTCTGGAGAGTGACATCCTGATTTGTGGTCCTCTGCCCTGCACTGAAGTTGCTGTATGGGGGGACGCAGCGGCTCAGACACTCGGGGCAGAGCCCTCGATCCGTGCTGTCCTTGTCGCTTTCGGCTCCCTCCGCAATGCTTTGGAGGTAGGAGCCCGAGAACTGGGAAAGAAGCTGGACGCCATCTTGGTTGCACCGGGACCCATGAGCTTGGACTGCCCTCGAGTATGTGCTGCTGCACCCGTCTCTATATCCGAGCAGAAGGTTTTGGCTACATCAGGGACCGTGGCGACGCTGGAAGACCTGGCTTTTACGATAGCTATGCTTAGCTCAATCAGTTGTGCACGTGACTTGTCGGGACTCAGGTCGGCCCTGCGGACGGAACATCGCTGCCGAACAGTGCTTTTGACTACCCAGCCGCCATCTCTTTTGCGGCTCGGTGGTGAGACTCGCTCTCCCATGCTGGCTCGGCTGTATCCTGACTGGAATTTGTCTGTTTGGGCTGTACTAAGAGGATTTGATTTTCAGACTCTGTGTTCGTATGGCTTTTGGCTGCCCCGGTCCCACGAGGAGAGACTTTTGCTTTGTTTATTTGGATCGTTAGTGAGCGCTATATTGAAGAGTGCGGTGCTTGCTCAACGTACATGTGTTGGTAGGTGGGATAGAGCAGGTCAGGGGTGAATCTGTTTAGATTTCAAGGGATGGACGCTCGGCCAGTGATAGCGACGATTGCATTCTGATATATTGTCACAAAAGGCGCCATTGGCTACTGATGTTCCCCGGGTTTCACTGGAATCGGACCTGGGGCCGTTTGTCGTGCACGGGGTGGGGGGGGGCCGGGGGCCGTCTCGAAGGTCCTCCTCGATACTTTCCTATCTGTTGGGGTTTTAGTTGTTAATGGGGCGACAGGCACGCTAATTGGGGGGGGGGTAGGCCATAGCCTTCTCAAGTGTGCGGGGTGGGGGTTTGGGGGATTTTCTTATTGTATCTCCTTGTTTCTATGGCCTCTTTTTTTCTTTCTTTCTTTCTTTTCGTAGCTTTCTTAACTTCTTCTCTCTCTGAAGTATATAGTGGGTCACATTCTGTGCTGTTAGGAGGGGTTTTTTCTGTATTGTACGCCTATATATGCCAATAGTATTCTTCGATTCTGTGGGAGGGAGGTGGGGTGGCGCTGCAGGAGTATTCGCTTGTTTATCCTGATTTATATCGTTTTATGTCATCCTTTTGATTAATTGGCTCGAACTTTGGATATCCTGCTCCATGGCTAACCTTACGTATGACTTCGTTCGACTGTTGGTTGTCTGATCCTTAATTCTATATCATAAAATGGAATCCTTTCGAATCCCGGTTTTCACTGGGCATGCTCAACGATAATATCATATTCTGACTTTTGCTATGGTTCCGGAATGCGGGCGGATGGGTTTCGTCATACTTGATTTGAATTGCTCTGCATCTAACTAGCGGCCGGCCCGGAGGGTTGTAGGCCCATATCTGTATTCTTTTGGTGTAACAATAAAGGTTTTCCACAAAAAAAAAAAATATATATGGTCCTGAATCTGGAGATTGACTCCTTGCCTACTAATACAATTTAAGCCAACTTTATGCCGGGTAACTCTAGGTTCCAAAATAACTCTTTACATGATGTGGGACTCAGGTGCACCTATCACTATCATATCTGATACTTTATTTTACAAACAGTGGGGGGGTCTAATGTTCTCCTTAGTACACGGGACATCATTTCTAAAGTCTATGGTGATCAGGATATCGATATGGCTGGGTTCCTCATAGACACTGTGTCTTGTCTTGACAGACAAGTGTCAACTAAAATCTTAGTTGCAGCCAAGGGTAAAAATATTGTCGGCTGGCAGGACCTTGAAATACTTGATCTTATGTTTGTTGCTTGGTGCTCATCCACCATTCAGGGTAGCAAATGTATCTTTACTCACTTTTGATGATTTTAATCCCACTGAAGATATTGTTAAAACATTTCTTAAATGTGTTTCTAGTAAGAATGAACTCATTCAGAAATATGTGCCCATAATTCAGTTGAAGAGGCATGCGATACCTGTTACACACAAAGCCAGGCCTATTCCCTTGATTTTTACAGCTGAATTGAAAAGCTATTAGAGAAGATAGTTGGAGATGGCATTATCAAATCTACTTACTCCTCTGAATGGGTAACTCCCATTTTAATTGCGCACAAAAAGGATGGTGAGATTCACTTGGGCACTGATCTGCACATTCACAACAGGAACATTGTGGTTGATTGCCATCCTCTGCCCTAGGTTCAAAACGTACTTGCCAACAGTTTAGATGCTAACTTTTTCACACTTTTGGATCTCAAATCAGCTTATCAACAGATCCCATTAGATGAAAGGTACCAAGAGTTAACCAGCTTTGTAACTCTTTTCGGAGCACTTAAGCTTTGCAGACTCCCTTTTGGATTGGCTTCAGCAGCTAGTATTTTTCAGCGCCTCATGGATAACATTTTGTAAGGTGAGTGGGGTACAAACGTTTCAAGATGATATGCGGATATTTCCAAAATAGTTTCCTGAATATAATCACACTCTTGAAACAGCTACACTAAATTTAAAGAGTTTGGTATCACTCTTGCCACAGATAATTGCAAATCTTTAGCAGAAAATATTGACTACTTAGGACAACCTGTCACTTTCAGTGGTATTACTCCACATTTTTCATTCAAGATGCACATCCACCCAGTGACAAAGATACACTTTGCTCCTTTCTCTGGCTAAGCAAATACTATTCATGGTTTGTGCATGGGAATGCTTTTATTATGTAGCCACTGAGGAATTTAATCACAAAAGGAATGAAGTATATTTGGTCTGATGATGTGCATGACGCTTTTCAGAAATTGAAGAATCTCATTATTTCAGCTCCAGCTTTAACTTAATTTCTAGCAGTCAGAAAGTGTTTTCACAGTTATGTCAAGACAAAGAAAACACCATTGCCTTTGCCTCTTGCTCTCTCATTAGTGTGGAAGTCAATTACAGCATCATTTCGCAAGAGGCATTTGCATGCTGTTGGGTAGTGAAAAAGTTCAAGACTTTTATTTGGAGCTCTCATGTTAATATACTTACAGACCACAAACCATTGCTTCACCTGTTGAGTGGCAGTCATTTAGGGAAAACATCATCACGATTGGTCAGATTGTTATCACTGCTGAAAGAAGTTAATTTTATGGTAAAATACATACCTGGTTAGAAAAACATAAGAGCGGACTGTCTCTACAGGTAACCCATCAGAGGTGAAGAAACCAACACACTTCAAGATAATGAAAATGTGATTACTTTTGTGGAGGATATACTGCGGAATGAAGGCGTGATCACACTTAAACAGTGGTAAGAAGCTTTCAAACAGGATGCAACCTTACAGTCTGTCTTCAAATTCATGAAAGAAGGTTGTCCCAAGGAAAATAGCTTGAGGCCTCTTTGAGGCCTTTGTACAGATTTCAGAGGACCTATCAGTTTAAGGGGTGCTAGTATGTAATGCTGTGTATATGCCTCCTGTGACTATCAAAAATGATATTATTAAGGAGGCACACAAGGCCATTTAGGGGTCAGTAGCACATGCAAATATATAAAACAATTTTACTGGTGGCCTGCTTTGGAAGCTCAAGTTTCTGCATTTATTTATAATTGCACCACCTGCTTGGTAACTGATAGGCATTGGAAGGTACATGAGGCACCTATTCATAAGGTTCTTTTCTCACGGAGGATGCTTGCCAAAAAGTGGCACTTGATTTTGTGGGTCCATTTGAGTTATTGCCTATTAACAAAAAATACAGGATGGTTTTGAGTGATTATTTTTCAAAATGGGTATATTTTGATTTTACCCTGTTCCCAGCACTGGCGCTATAATTAAATTGTTTGCAATTATTTTTGATGTAGAAGGAGCACCCTAAAAAAATTGTTGCAGACAACGATACCAATTTCACATCAGCTCTCAAGAAAGACTTCATTGTGGGTTTTCCCATTACTCACCTCAGAGTTGCGCTTTACTCACCTTTTGCCAATGGTTTGATCGAACGCATGAATAAGGTCTTAAAAGAGGGTGTGCAAACAGCCTTGACCATGGGTCTTGAGGTCAAAACTTTTCTCAGGGAGAAAGTTTGGCATATCTAGTACCTCCACACACTACAACAGGTATGTCTCGATTTATGATGTTAGGCCAAAGATTTCGAAGGGCTTCAGTTTGTCCTGACTGGGTGAGAGAGGTAAGCAAAAAGGGCACACCAGACTTGCAAATTATCGCATCCGAAGTTGAAGTTATGCAAAGTCAGGTTACAGAACATTTTGAAAAAACACACTATGTCGAAGAATTAGCATTGACAGCAGGGGACTGGGTATAGAATAGAAATCACACTACAATCAAGAAGGGTTTGTCAAAATTTTCAAAACCAGTTTGAGTTGAAAGAGTGTCTAAAGGCTCAGTACTTATAAAGGACAAAGACTGGTGGAGTAAGAGAGATCTCATTATGATTAACCAGGCAGCAAAAATTCAAGATGTGCGAGGCTATGTTGGCAACAATTCCTCTATTGAAAGCACTTGGTGGCAAACAACTCAAGAGCATTCGACTTACAGTCAAAGGTCATCTCAGATTTCTATTGCAGATGATTTGTTACTTACACAAAGGCAACCTGGTACAGAAATTGTTCCTGAACAATCTAATGATTAATTGTGTCTCATAACACCAGAGCTGTATGCAATATTACTATGCCTTTTAAATATAAGGATTATTATATTACTTACTGTAGGGAGCTGGGTTGTTGTTGCAGAACCCCCCCCCCCCCCACACACACACACTTTTTGCCTGGTATTGTCATATAGCTACTGTATATCTTTATAATGCGTTAAGTTAGCATAGGCACATTACACGTTTAAACGCCATTTTTCCTTTTGCTGCTTATGCACACGACACTTAATTGTTGATTTAGCTTTCAACCTAGTAGTTCGTTGTGGTTTACATGAGAATAATATATTATTACTCTGATATCAGCTTTGCTTAATAAACTATGTCTGTACAGAGAGTGCTGAAGCTTCAGGAACAACACGATACTGAATTGTTATGAGGTCTGTTCTTCGCGCCTTTATAGACATAACATAAGTGCAGCTTCTGCCAACTTTAGGCTTTAGGCAGGTTTTATATTGCTTTGCTCGAAGCACACAAACACACTTGATGCTGTTCGCATGCAGAGAGAGCTGGTGTATGCTGATGTGATCTCTTCATTCTAGGATCCTGAGGTATGGGCCCGCCCTAATTCAAACCCAAAGAGACCTTCTTAGCTATTAATATAATATGTGTGTTAGGGAGGGTGAGAAATAAGTGTTGTTAACTCTTATTCATTACAGCATGTTAACATGCTGTCACCATTTGCTTTCTATGGACTAGTAACTATGCTGATAACTTTGCTTCTGATAATATGTTTCCTTGTATTATCTAAGATACTGCGCCTGAGAAGACGGCATTAGTAAATAAATATTTCAAATGTGCATGTGTCCTCATTTACTCCACGTTCTGGTTTGAAATGATTGTATAACGAAAGAGTGCTCATGTGTTCCACGTAACCAGAGGTATTGTAAGCTCATCTTCTGGTTTGTCTAAACATTGGGAGTTTGTTATGACCAATGAGACACTGTAGCTAGCTCGGTAAGGGGTTTGTTGGGTACTAAGGTGAGTTTTGGGTCACCCTAATTTGCTGAGGTTCCAATCCTCTGTGCACAGTTCTGTGGGAGAACAGAAACCCTACTACATGGCGCCCATACGTTGGTGGACTTATATCATGACACTCGAGTAGTATATAGTTCAAACCTTAACCCCTTTACTGTCGTTTCCGGAAAACGGTGGTGTCGGTGAAACCTACCTATTTTTTGAAATAGGTCTTTTCAAGCTTGATTCTATCTAAAACGGTTTCTTTTGAATTACTACCCAGTTGTGCTACAAAGTTTCCTTTGTTTTTTCAGTTATTCCGGTGCAATCATGGCGCAGGCTGTGGCCATCCCGCAGCATAGTCGCATTGCGGTGCGCAACCGTTTACAGGCTTACCAAGTCCCGTTAGATGGCTTGGCTGTGATTTTGGTGGTGTGTGCAGATCCGGCGTACCCTTTCGAACTGTATTATTCGTGGGTGACGTTTCCGGGAGTGGACGCAAATTCTGGTGTGTTCCACACCTACACACCCTCACCTGTACCGGCTGAAATATACACCGTACAGGGCACTGGAAATACCTATTGATCATTGGCAGCATCGCGTTTGGTTTGATGGCGCCCTACCCCACCCTTTATCCGCTGTGAGGTTAGGTCCGCTGTCCATTCCAGGCACAAATTGCCCTGCATTGGGTGGATTCACCCCGCACCCGAATCACGGCGCTTGTCCCTTGGCGGATATTCGCAGACTATCTGGAACTCCCTGCCGATATCTCTAAGGAATCTTGAGGATCTCCCAGCCTTCAGGAAGGCGCTAAAAACTCATCTCTTCCCCAGGACAGGCTAAGCAGCTGTAATTTGTTGGTCTATGGTTCAAAGCGCCAGGATACCCTTTGGGTGACAGGTTTGCGCTCTATAAGTATACCACAAATACAAATACAAAAAAATACTACATGTTGTCTCGATTGCCGTGATTCGTGCATTAGTGCAATACATAGGTCGTCATCTCCCGGGAGGTCCCCCGGGGGGTCCCCCGGGGGGTCCGGCCGTTCAGACGGAACATGGCGGTTTAAGACTTAATCCGGTTATGGTCAATTCGGTTTTTGGTAAGCATCCCGATGATAAAGATGATTTCCCTTTCTGGCTTGCCGAGAAGTTTGACCAACTGGAGGCTGTGTTTCCGAATTCTACTCCTGCTGATAAACATAGAATGTTGACGATTACTTTGCTTAAGGATTTAACTCCTGAACTCGTTGACTGTGAAAGTTGGGGGAAAACTTTTGCGGCCGTTTATACGAGGTGTTTCGGCACCCCGTCTATGTCCGTACTGCCTACGATCGTTAAACGTGTTCAGGATGATCACGGACCGGAAGCAGCGGTTGAATTGGGTATGCGCCTGTGTGGTTCTTTTGAGATTGTTAGCGATCTCATCCTCTCCAATATAAAGGGAGATGCGGTGAACTTTCAGGTGTCGAATGCTTTGGCTGCTCTACCCGATGCCGAAAAACCCCGACAGTTAGCGAAGATTGTTGTGGCCGCATATAAAACTATAGGTCGCACAAGTAAAGGTCTGAAATATTTTCCTATCAAGGAGAAAAAACAACCACAGGGGCAGTCTGCTACAGCAGATGTCCAGCCCAAGTCCAATAAACAGAATTGGCCTAAAAAACAGAAACAGGGGAAGCAACAACAGCAGACTCAGTATTCGTATCCTGCGCCACAAGTTCCTGCGCCGACAGAGAGAGTATATGATTTGCGCAATCGCGCGATGATTAAATCACCTGATAGATTTCAGGTTTCTGAACAACGCTCTCCTCGTTCCTTTCAGGACTCATCGGCCCCGAAGACCGGTGGAGGAGGAGGCGGTAGGGGACGTGGTGGCCAACAAGGACGTGGCCAGTCCCGCCAGACAGACGGCGCAGCGAAGCAGGAGGATTCTACGCCAAAAAGACCGCAGTTTGCGAAAAAGAAAGTCGCAGTCTTAACAGTGCATCGATATGCCACAGATAGTGAGAACGCGGCTTCGGAATCTGACGTGGGCTCTGACCTTGCTGGACAGCGCGGCGGAGATTACCATAGTGAGAGAGGCGCTGCGTCTACTACTGAGGGTGACAGCGACTGATGTCTACGTTGTAATAGAAACAGCCGATACGAGACTTGCTCCCCCTGAAAGACTTTATGAAATTGTCCTGTTAATCGAAGGTGACATACAGCGTACCGTCAAAGGGGTATTTTGGGAAAATCTTTCTTCTACATATGATATTTTGCTTTCGGAGGCTGACTGGCCCCCACCTTTTGTGCTCGCGGCGCCGCGAGGGGAGGAGGTAATCCTCCCCAGTTTCGCGAACACTGTCTCGGAAGAGCATGCGCAGCATTTTGCAGAAGAGTGGGCTCGGGCTCTCGCACCGGCTCTGTACCGTAACCAATGTGGTTGGGATAAATTGTCCCCATGCCACGAAATTCCGTTGCGGTCTCAGCCGCAGCCTCAACCTCAATATCCCATTTGGCGTGAAGCCAAGGCTTCAGTCACGGAAATCCTTGAACAATTGGAATATCAGGGAGTTATTGAAACGTGTGTGTCACCGATTAATAATCCTCTTTTTACTGTGACCAAGCCAGATGGATCATATTGTTTGGTATTGGATTACCGGCATTTGAACTCGCATTGCCGTAACTGTGCAGTACAGAATACTCACGGCTCTGCCCTAGTGGATGGTCTCGTGCGTAAGCGTTTTAAAACAACGCTTGACATATCCAACGGTTTCTATGCCCACAGATTGGACAGCTTTAGCTCCCAATGGACCAGTTTTACATGCGCTGGGGTCCAAACACAATTCCGGCGTCTCCCAATGGGCTTTAAGAATAGTCCTGGTATATTTACCGCACGCATAGTCTCTATTTTGGAGGCACTCGACCCGGATGCTTGTTCGTATGTGGATGACATATATCTCACAGACGACGAAATTTGGGAGCATCTGTGTCGTGTAAATTCTATTATTTGTAACTTTGCAGACATGGGTTACAAATTTAACTTTGCAAAATCGCACATTGCTGAGCACACAGTGTTATTTCTGGGCTATGAGCTCAACAATGAAGGTCGAGGTTTGGCACCTCACTTCTTGGAGAAATGCGCACAGTTGCGCGCTCCTACTACACTGAAAAAATTACAGTCTTTACTGGGCTTTTTAAATTTCGGGAGGACATACATTCCGGAATATGCCCAGCGCATCAAGCCTTTGTATGCTTTGATACAACCAACTTTTTCCAAATCATGCTGGCTGCCGGAGCATTCAGCCATCTTGCAGACCTTGCAGGCTGATCTGCTCGCTTCTAAGTTCTTACTGACTCGTGATAACCATACCAACCTGGTGATAAGAATAATACCGGGGACAGTGGGTTTCACGTACCTCACTTTTAATGAAGGAGACACAGTACCTATTGCTTACAAGTCACACTTGTACACTTCGGCTGAGATGCGGTTTCCCACTGTGGAAAAGGTTTTAACAGCTGTGCAGATGGCTATTCTTAAGGAACGAGCTCTGTCACAGGGGAAACGCATGTTGGTTGTTACACCCTGTCCTCATTTGGAGGCAGTCACGAAAGCCAGTGTACCAAATTCAAAAGCTTTGCACCCTCGGTGGATTCAGTGGGCTGCGTCCTTGACGTCCACGGATGTCACGTTTATTTTTGACGCCTCATTGCAGTCGCAAGAGTACTTGCAGTATGAGTTTGTTCATCCTGCTCCTCTAGCTATGCGACCTTTGGAGGACTTCCATTGTATCATTTACACTGATGGTTCGGCGCAGGTTGCGCATGGCTCTAAACATGCCTACGTTTCCGATGGCGCCATTGTGGTCGGTGCTATGTTGAACGATGAGTTCATTTCCAGGGAAGTGCACACACTGCCAGTGGGCGATTGCACCGCACAATTGGCAGAGCTTCGTGCTCTCTTACTAGCGTTGGAGTACGCAGATCCTAGTGTTACTACTCTTATTGTCAGTGATTCTTTCTACTGTGTCCAGTCTTACAATGAAAACTTGTTCTTTTGGATTCAGAATGACTTTCGTGATTCCAAGGGTAGCACAATAAAACATAAGATGATCTGGGTTCGAGTGGCGGAGCTTAAGGCTACGTTGCCGCTCGTTTTTGTAATTCATACTCTTAGCCACCAGCGTGTTGGAGTCCACGCTGTCGGTAATTCGCTTGCTGATGAAGCAGCGAAATCAGCAGTGTCTACATTCTTAGTTGCAGCAGTTACACAGTCCAAAAGTAAGATTGATAGTGACATCTTGGCGGCTGTTGCTGCCACTGAGAATGGAGGTAAACATCCTACGGGGTTCCCTTCGAAGTACACATACCACTTAAGTCCCGAAAAGGTTCCTTTTGTGAAAATTCCTGATGTTGGGGAACGTTTGATTCCCAACTCGGATCGCAGGGCTGACTTGATTACGGCGGCTCATGAAGGTGTGGCGTCTGCGCATGCGGGCGTCTCAGCCACTGTAACTCAATTACAACAACGTTTCTGGTGGCGGGGACTGTACAAACAGACGCGTGATTATGTCCTTCTTTGTGACATTTGTCAGCAGATTAAACCTTCGACTGCTGCGCGTCCGCCACAGACACAGTTGTACATTTCTAATAAACCGCTAGGTTGTGTTTACTTAGATCACTGCGGTCCTTTTTCATCTGATACTGCGTATAAGTACATCTTAGTTGCAGTTGATTCATGCACACGCTTTGTGTGGGTCTGGCCCCATCGCAGCGCTGATTCACGGACTGTCATTAGAGATTTGCGCATCTTTGTAGGGATTTTTGCCTGTGGTACCTTCCATTCGGATCAGGGTCCGGCTTTTGCCTCTAAGGCGTATAAGGATGCCATGAATTCGATGGGGGTCCAAGTCAAGTTTTCGTCTCCCTACAGACCTGAGGGTAATAGTGTAGTGGAGCGAATGAACCGTGATTTAAAGCAATCTTTGACAGCTCGAGTTATAGGCACTGGCAGAAACTGGCTAGCCCACCGCTATGGCGTGCAGCGTGCTCTTAATAATCTCCCTAGAAGGTCTCTGGGTGGGCGGACCCCATACGAAATGCTCTTTGGCATCAAGATGTTCGTCCCTGACCTTGACGGTCTAGACTGCGTGGCTCGCGCCACTACCTTTGACGTAGATGAACATTGTAATGTATTACAGGATCTACAAAAGACCAGAGACAGTCTTGCGAAGGAACATTTGCCCTCCACGTTGGATGTTGCGTTGCAGATCCCGGTAGTCGGCTGGCTACCCCAAGTTGGAGAACTGGTTCGAGAGAAGATCGACAACAAGAAAGAATTTGGTCCTTCCTATCGAGCTCCGGTTCCAGTACTTGGAGTGAAGGGCACAAGAACAGTCATTTTACCACCACTTCCTGGTCGTAAGGAAAACAGGTTTATCTCAATTGACAATGTCAAGATACACAGAGTGGCCGATTCTTCTTAGCATGACACCGGCTGTTTCCTGTCCTTCCATTGTGAGAAATTCTGTTTTGCCCACTACTTCTAATCATGAAACTGAAGTTGCAATCGAGTTGCCTGCTATTTCCAGTCCTTTATTAAGTACTTTACCCGGTACAGACCTTGCTGAAATAGACTATACTTACCCCACTTACTTGTCCATGCCTGACCTGCAAGCCCGTTTGGCCACAGAATCCAGATTTTCATTTGACACTGTTTCCAATGTCTCGAAGAAACCCTCGCGTTTTGCAGTTTATGCCAGCTTGTTTAAAAAACATTTTTTGATTCCGCCTTGGACATATATTTGGCTGGTGCTTTTTTCAATGTACCTTTTTATGTCGATTGGGTTTGTGTTTTATTTTTTCCGTCTTATGAATGGACACTATGTCGAAGAAAGAACATGCATTCGACATCTAAATGGAACTTTGGCCCCCCTTTCCTCATCGCATTCTGCTCACAGATTGAAAAGAGACTTGACATTTGTTAACATCACTGCTTGGCCTGTCCTTGATGGGATAGTGTAGGATGCCGTTAGGTTTCAAATTCATGGCCCTACCGAGGTTGTTAATGTCCCCAATGTGCTTAGGGTTAACATGGGGGATGTTGTGAAACAAAACATATGTTCTGATGATTGGGATGTTCAGGCCGTAGAGTCTTTGTTTTCTGATTTGAAATACTATGCTGCCTTTGATGCTGAGGATTTGTACTTAGAATCTGCTAATTATGGTGATTTGTTTTGCTTTCAACATTTTGGCAATCACTTCTTACATAAAACAGCGTCCAGAAGGAATACTGTAAATTTTACACAATGGGAGCATTGCCCAGCTCCTAAACTGTAAAAAGGTAGGGCTGAATTCGACCAAGAACCCTTCAGTATTTGCCCGGCGCTAGCCGCCTCTCATACCATTCGAGATTACCAAACAAAGAGGCAGGCGCTGGAGACAGAAGGCAGGAAACAGGAGTTTATTTCGACGGAGCAGAACACGTCAAATCAGACAACAGGATATCTTCTCGAGGTGCTCTAACCGCATCTCTGAGGCCTGGCCTCTTATACACAAGTTTATGGCTTTATTACATTTATGACATCAGTAATGTTTCTTTGAAGGACAGAAAAGACATCCTCGGAATCCCCGGGCCAGGCCCGTTCCCACACACATCTACAGTAGAGTTCTCACCCCGATCTCAGCATGTGGTGGTTATCGCGCAGCTGGACATTCCGCTGGGAACGGGGATGTGTGTGATCAGTCGGATCTTCGGGGTGCGAAAGCATTGATTAATCCCCGCTCCTTTGATGCGAGGCGAGGTCCTACTGTAGGGGGCAATAAACTGCGTCTGTTGGGCTAGGTGATGGCCTGGGATCAGACCGGACAATCGGGCAGGGAGGAAGAGGTTATCAAAAGGGCCTGTTCTTTGAATGAGATGAAAGAGTGAGGGGGTTCAGCACGGGATGTGGCTCGGAGACAGGGTTGCGTTAGAGGTGCGCTTATGGCCCAAGCAGGAGAGACCGGGGGCTGTCGGGGCGCGGGGGAATGCTTACGAGGCCGGGGAGTGAGGGGGAGAGGCGCGCAGGCTATTGGCAGTGGGCAGAGAGGCCACGACACACAAAATGGCTGCCACTTACGCGCATGATGGGGCCTAAAAGGGACAAGATGGTGTGGCCACTGTTTCACGATTCTCACTTTACTTTCAACAGTGGCTGTGGTGAACATGAATGAACGCCGCTTATATATACCTAATTTTGGTCATTTTCCACAAAACAAGGCAGTTCAAATACTTTTTTTAAAAAGTACACTTATTTTACTGACTTCAATCAGTCTAATCCCGAGTCCTTTTATTTCAAAATGACACAGAAGCCTATGTCCAAGGTTAGACTTATCGATACCAAATTGTTGTATTCGAAGTTCTTTCTTGATCAGCTGGTTATTGGCGGCTATGAATTATGGAAGGAAACTATTGACTTAAAATCGGTTTGGGGTTCTAAAAACTGGCAGGTACAAGGCACTGAGGCTTTGCACCGTGCTTGTCTCATCCCAAATCAATTATTGTTTTTGAATTCTTCTATTTCACAAACGACGTGCTTTGGATTGGCTACTTCTAAAAAATTAAGTTCTCCGACCATCCCAGAGTTAGAAGAATATACTGGCTGGAGTAATTATACTCAGTTTTCGATTAGGGACTTGCAAACCCTATTGCTGAATTCATCATTGAACATATCCAGTATGGATCCAAAAGGTTGGCTAGTGTGGCACAGAAGTGCGGATTCATGCCAGCACCGTTTTCTGGGTTTATCTGATGGCTTTACACAGGTCAGACCTGATCCACGTTTTGAAACAGAGCATTCTGTCACGACTTACTCTGTGGGCAAGTTGTGTCAGAATTGGCTGAAACATTCAACATTGTCTGCAGTTAAATTACATCTTGCAAAGCTGAATGAGGATGTAGATTTGAATGATTTCATAAAGGGCCCGGCTAGTGGTAGATCAAAAAGATGGATATATGCTGTTTACAATGAAATCTGGAAGACATCACAGATTGAGGCTGCGACACGCCTTAGAGCTATAGATCAAGCCAATCTAGAAAAAGTGCTTGCTGTGGTAGATAATAGTATTAACATGCTTTCTTCCCGCATTTACACTTTAGATAATATTGTGTCTTCTGTAGTGGATATTGTGCATGATGAAGTGTCTGTGTTGTACCATGGTCAGAATCAATTACGTTCTATCATGCAATTTGCATGGACCCTTCAAACGTTGAAGGCTGGCAAGGTGCCATGGACCTACATGAATGTTTCTTCTCTCTTTGCCCCCTTTAATTTGACTGACAAGCAGCGCTTGCTTTCCATGCGGGATGCTTCATTTTCTATGTTACATATTGAGAAATTGGAGTCCTTGCCTTTTTCGGTGGCAGAGGCCAACGATGCAACGTGGCTTATCCACGGTTTAATAACTTTGCCTTTTGCTTTGTATAAATTTACAAATTGTATGAGATATGTTGCCATAGGTCGATATGAACCCTTAGGTAGTGCATTTCTCCATGAAGTCTGGTCCCTTCCTTTCACTTATAGATGTTTGAAAGACGGACAGGAGGTTTATCTGAATGGGGAGGAGTGTACAGAAACACCGGACCATTCGCTAATGTGTAGGCATATACAATTGCACGGTTCTTGTAACCAAGACCGGCCTAACTTAGCCTGTGTTTTAAAAGGGACTCCAGTGCCTGCAATCACCCCGACTTTTACCTTGTTGGGAAATGGAAGTTATTTACTTTTAAATAATGAAGATTGTTGCGGGTTAATTAAAGGTGTAGCTTATGTGGTAACCGTAACTGAGCGTGTCGTTTGCTGCAGAAATGTCCTGTACCCACCCACACATGAAAATAGGGAGGTTTCCATTTGGCCACGCATCCCAACCTTGAAAGCAGAATTCAGCGGCATGAGCAGAATAAGGGCTCTATTGTCCCAGAAAGAAGTGGCCTTGAGTTCGGCTAGGGAGACTTTCGTTCTTCACATAGCTAACACCCGAACTGAGGTTCAGGCCCTTTTAAATACTGATTTACCGTTGCATTTCAGCGAGATGGTACATTCTATCTTTAACGCGTCCTCCACAATTGGCCTGGCGCATTTTTTTAAATCTGTTAGCAGTGGTCTTGTAACTTCATTTGAAAAAATCTTTGGAGTCATCCCTGCTTTCTTCCATTCCATTTTTTCGAGTTTGTTTGGTGGATTCCCGGTTATCCTGGCACTAGCGGCAGCCGTTCTAGTGATTGTTTGCTTCCTGAAATATGGATGCCCCACATGTGGAAGGAGCAGCCCAGCCCCTACTGGCGCTGTTTCGCAACCGGATGCTTGAATATTATAGCACGCTGCCGCTTGCGATTTTAAGCACGGCATATGGATTATCGTTTCGATTTTCCTACTTCACCTGTGTCCAGCCTGTATTTCACTGCCTAAGCTGTGACTTCGATTGGGCCATTGATTTGTGTCTCTGCGGACCGGTTTCTCCTGAAGTCGACTTTAATCAGCTGATGAGTCCCATCGTTACTCACGAGTTGGTTTGTACTGGCGACAGGATTATGGCCTTAGCAGCGATGCATGGACTAATGGGTCCTTGGAACATTCTTACAGCAGCGCAAGATTTCTTGGCACTGAGCTATCTTGAAAACCCACCGAGTTGTCCTCTGATGGTAATAGAGGCTCCAGTATTGGGTGAACATGTTTGTTCTTTTCCTCTTTTGAATTGAATGGCTAAACTGTTTTCGGATGAAGACGGTGATTTCCTGTTGGAGGATGCTGCTGCATATTTTGCATATTCGGTCTTGCCTTGAAGACCCTTATTGGTTTATGATGATGCGCCACTTTTTTGCATTTTTTTCACCTCCCAGTCCTATTGGCTTGAGTGTTGTGGAATTTTTTCTATTTTGATTTGATTACTGCAGTTTTTTATATTATAAGGTTGTTCATAGTTCTTGAACTCTGCTTTCATGAAGTTGCCCTTATCTTATCTTATCTTATCCGTCCTCGGATCATGGGGGGGTGTCATATAGCTACTGTATATCTTTATAATGCGTTAAGTTAGCATAGGCACATTACATGTTTAAACGCCATTTTTCCTTTTGCTGCTTCTGCACAAGACACTTAATTGTTGATTTAGCTTTCAACCTAGTAGTTCGTTGTGGTTTACATGAGAATAATATATTATTACTCTGATATCAGCTTTGCTTAATAAACTATGTCTGTACAGAGAGTGCTGAAGCTTCAGGAACAACACGATACTGAATTGTTATGAGGTCTGATCTTCGCGCCTTTATAGACATAACATAAGTGCAGCTTCTGCCAACTTTAGGCTTTAGGCGGGTTTTATATTGCTTTGCTCGAAGCACACAAACACACTTGATGCTGTTCGCATGCAGAGAGAGCTGGTGTATGCTGATGTGATCTCTTCATTCTAGGATCCTGAGGTATGGGCCCGCCCTAATTCAAGCCCAAAGAGACCTTCTTAGCTATTAATATAATATGTGTGTTAGGGAGGGTGAGAAATAAGTGTTGTTAACTCTTATTCATTACAGCATGTTAACATGCTGTCACCATTTGCTTTCTATGGACTAGTAACTATGCTGATAACTTTGCTTCTGATAATATGTTTCATTGTATTATCTAAGATACTGCGCCTGAGAAGACGGCATTAGTAAATAAATATTTCAAATGTGCACGTGTCCTCATTTACTCCACGTTCTGGTTTGAAATGATTGTATAACGAAAGAGTGCTCATGTGTTCCACGTAACCTGAGGTATTGTAAGCTCATGTTCTGGTTTGTCTAAACATTGGGAGTTTGTTATGACCAATGAGACACTGTAGCTAGCTCGGTAAGGGGTTTGTTGGGTACTAAGGTGAGTTTTGGGTCACCCTAATTCGCTGAGGTTCCAATCCTCTGTGCACAGTTCTGTGGGAGAACAGAAACCCCGCTACAGTATGTGATGCAGATTGGACTGAGGTGTAACCAGGTCCCCAGTACCAGTGTTCTTTGCCTAAAAATGTTCAATTGTTTTCCCCAATTGGCAAAACCTTTAGCACCCTCTGTAAGTCGCAAGTAAATGTTACCGTCGTACCTAGGCCCTGAGGTACTAAAGAGGGTCCCTAAGGGCAGCAGCTCGAATTGTGCCACCCTAAGGGGCCCCTTACCAAGCACTGACAAGGCTAACATTGCAGGCTGCATGTCTTGGTGCAGACAAAAGTGAAAACACAACATGTCACACATCCCTAACATTACATGTAAAATGTGTAAGTCACCCCTTCAGCTAGACTGACAGCTCTAAGGCAGAATGATGAATATTACAAGTGTGGGAATACCTTCATGAGCAGATATGCCCCTGTACTGGTCAGTCCTATTACTCCTAGTACAAGTGATGATGGAAGCTAAGCCATTTTAAGACATGTAATGGACACTGATGAAAACAAGTTCCCCAGCTACACGATGGCTTTACTGAAGATAGGGATGTTTGGTACCAAACATCTCATATTGACACATGCGCCTAGAGGGCAACCTAGATGTGCCCCCTGAAATCCCACGAGCCTCTGGTGTGCTCCCTGGTTGGTTTCTGCCAGTCTGCCACCAGAGGCACTGTTCTGACCTCCTAGGGTGAGAGCCTCTGCTTTCCGGAGGCCCAGAACAAAAGCCTGTTTGGGAAAAGGGTGTAACACCTCCTACCACAGGATGGCCTTCTGATTAGCCTTCCTAGGCCAACAAGCTTCAAAGAACTGACACCTTTGAAATGTGAATCTGGCTCCCTCTCACAGGAGAGGAAGCAGACCCCCCCTTGTCCAGAGCCCACTTTGGCACCTGAACAGGTGAAAATATTAGCTAGTCAGGCAGGCGTGCCACCCCGAGGCTAGTTCCACCCCTAAGATGGGCTAAACAGAGGTGGACACAATTTTTCAGAAGTAGCCATATTTGTGATGGCATACTTAGGAATTCTGGGGCAGGGTTATGCCCACTTCTAACAGTAGGTGGTCATATAGGGGGGTATTGTGACCTCAAGGGTCAGTAGCCCATTGGCTACTACCCTACACTCCCCTAATGCCCCTAAATTCAGTATTTACAGGAGTCCCTGGGACCAGAGAATCAGACCCTGATGACCTGAAGAAATAAGACATAGGAGAAGAGTCGCACGGCAAGAACAGAAGACTCAACAACTGACTTGGCACCAACCTTGCCTGCCTACCTGCTGACTTCGCTTATTTCACCAAAAGCTAACATGTTCTGTAGCTGATGAGTCCCCAAAGCCTGGGAGACTTGCCAACCTTCACCCAGGAACCAAGTCCTCCTGAGGGATAGCGGATCTGTCCCTGCATTCAGCAAAAGTAAGGGGACTCTGGCCCCGCCAAACCCGCCGCCGCCGCCAAGCACTATTGCACCCGAGCCCCCCAGACCATGTCGAAGTGGGCCAATAGTGTCAGTGTGTTCCCCAAGGCCTCTAGGTACTGAGTCCACTGCGGAGTGACCCCTTGTGAACTCCCCGACGTTGCAAGTGGCCTCTATTGACAGGCCTGCTCAACTTCGAATGTTGCGAGATGGAGAAACCCAACACCCTAAAGACCATCTGCACCCGGACCCCCGACCCGAGGAGAAGAGAACCAAGGGTGTCACAACGTCCCACAACATCACAAGAACCGATGCCACTCGCAGGTGTCACCGGACTGGTCACACAGTCCCTTGTTGCAGCCTCTTTCTACCGTGACCATTCTTTATTGGATAACATTGGGCACCCAATGCTGTCTTGCACCTCTGCATCTGGCCGGCCTAGTGCCGCGGGTGATGTCCTGCAGGTGCTGCCTAGGACCTTACTCACCACTCCCTTTAACTTCTGAAGAAGGGTCCTGTAAATCGCTGACAAGAACCAGTAAACCACATATGATTTTCGTCCCATAGGTTAACATTGCAGAACTCAGAAATTGCAACTGCCAACTTTTTGAACTGAAATATATTCTTATTTAAAAACGTACTTACCTGAACGATTTTCTTCTCATGCCTAAACATATTTTTATAAATTGATGGGGATCGCCTTTATGAGTTGTGTGTGTCATTTATTGACCATTGTGTGTATTTTTAGATGTCTTTCACTCCTATGTGTTAAGCTTAAGGCTGCTCGACCACACTACCCCCAGCCCTGCCAATTACCATGCATCAGGCATTAGACTAATGCATTTCATTGTGGTGTTCCGCATCACCGCACTGAAATGCCAAGTCACACATAATGCCTCCTTAGCGCAAAGCCTCTTATAATTAGCACTGTGCAAAGCAGTGCACGTCCGTGGTTCTCGTGGTTCTCACGGTCATGGGGGTTGGCCCAGCTCCTCTCGCTCTGGCTCCATTCACCCGACACCGTGGGCATTCACATGACATGGCATCACGGAGATTCTGCAATGGTATGCCCAATGGCTGCCTACAAAAGACACTGATAGGCAGTCCATCTGTAGCGCGAGATGGCAGCAGTTTGAGTAATTTTTTAAGTTTGGCAGCCACAGGCAGTCTGTACTGCTTGTGTTGTGGCACGTGGGACCAATTTGGTTCCTACAGCCAGGCCTCATTAGGTGATGCTGCATGAGTGAGTCCGAACCTCACCCGACCTGGCCGGCTGACCTGACCGCGGTTGGTGGAAAGAGTTTGGTGCCTGAAATACAGCCTCATGAATGCCGCGCAAGTCATGACCGGACCACCGACACTGCCGCCCACCTGAGAGTCATCGCGGCTGGCCCTACCCATACTGAGGCTCGCAACGCTCTGTCAGACTTGGTGTCTGTCACTCACGTATTTAATAATTTCCTAATGTATATTTATTTTAGGTCGTCAACATTATAAGCCTGTTACAGCTCAGTCTGCTCACAGTGCTCTGAAGTCAGAGTTTGAGGAGGTGAGATCATGTTTAGAGATTCAAAGGGGTTAGGGCACAGCTTTCCAAACTTTTCATATTGGTGACACACCTTTTTTTTTATTTTTTTTAGGGACATGGTAATGAGAGTAAGCGTTGCGAGCGAGCCTGAACCACCTAAGGGAGATTCGTGGAAGGTTAATCAAGCAATTGTTAATCTGTGCTAACAAAGACAGTGACTGGCAAAACTGAGTGTAAGCAACGTTAGGTTTGTGCATGAAACAAGAATATAATCATTCACACATTGACACATGCCCCAGTGATTTACGGCACAAAAAGGGCAGGTGCACGCACTGCCAACCCTTTCAACCACGCACAAAGTCCACCTGCTGCCTTGCTGAATATGAGTTATACAAAAATCCATTCAGGAAGGCGGAATTGTGAGTGATAAAAAAATCATGCAACTTATCAACTGGTCTCTGCGCATTGAACTCAGGTGGGACCGCTTTCCTCTGCGCAGCGCGCCAAAAGGCAAAAGAAAATAAGACGAGTCATATGTTTTCCATTCAGCACTTTGAGCTAAAATTAACTGCATATAAGAGACAAGGACAAATACATATATGTCAAAGAAATTGTAAATATTAAAATGTATGGGGACACAACATATCTCACGAAAACTGTTCATTGTTTTTTTTTAGAAATATATGATTTGTAATATAGCACACATACCTTTCCAAAACATGATGTCCTTTATGAGTAACAATATGTAAATATGTGCAAGAATGAAAAACATTGAATAAAAACAACAGAACTTACTATTTTATTGAGATGAATGAGGTGGATAAGATGAACACAGCTGGTCAATATTTGGTGGAATATTAGATAAAGACACTGATGCAATCATAGTCTTGGATTTCAGCATTTGGAAAGTTATGATGAAGGTTGTCTCCAAGCAATGTTAAATGGTCAACAATCAGCGGGCTGATATCACATTTCAGCTGGCACTCAGCAGTTTTGGAAAACATTTCAAAATTTCCTTCGTCCACTTTGCTTTTCCAAATTGCTATTTTGTCTCTCATAGAACAAGAATTACAAAATGTGAATAAAAACAACAGCACTTGTCTTACTTTTTCAATGAGATATATGAGGCTGATAGGATGAACACAGCTGGTCAATATGTGGTTGAATATTTGATCAAGACACTCGCCTTTCATCATCAAGCATTTTCAAGCATCCACGTTTCAGTGTCTTTAAAGTTGTCAATGTTGAAAAGGATACTTCACAAATGTATGTAGTAGAAAACTGCAAGAGAATTTTTTGCGTTTTTTTACCGAGGTTTGGATGCATTTTTGTAACACGAACCCAAAAGCTGTCTAAATCACCCTCTGCGTGCATCATGAACATACTTCGATCATTTTTTATTTCAGCTAATTCTTCTTCTTCAGTAAGAGAGAAGTTCTCAGGTGCAGTTGAAAGAAATGGATTTCTGATCCAATCCTAGTCTTGGATTGCAACATTTGGAAAGTAATGAGAAACTTTCTCTCCGAGCAATGTTAAATGGTCAACAATTAGCGGGCTGATATCACATTTCGTCTGGCACTCATCTGTTTTGGAAAAGATTTCAAAACTGCCTTCTCACACTTTCCTTTCCCAAATTTTTATTTTGTCTCTCAAACCACAAATGTTAGCTACTGCTGTTAAGATATTTTCTCCTTTTTCTTGCATACTGGTGTTAATTTTATTCAAATGTTCAAATATGTCAGCAAGATATGCCAATTTTGTGCACCAACGTTTGTTTTGAATTAAATATGAGCAAATATTCTTGATTTAAGAGGTCGGCTTTTAATGTAATTCACCATTTGAATCACTTTGTCCATAACTTCCCTTAATTCCTTCCGAATGGTTTACGCGACTAGTGCCTCGCGATGTAAAAAGCAATGCGTAAATATGATAGTTTCATTTTCTTTCTTTGCTAAAGCTATAAAACCTTTTGTTGAGCCAACCATTGACAGTGCACCATCTGTGCATATCCTGACCCAATTTAACCAACGCAAATTATTTTCCTTCATGAAGCAATCTAAAGTTTGAAATATATCCTCACCTCTAGTTCTCAATGGAAGTTCTAGGCAACACAGGAATTGCTCAATAATTTTGTCAGTATGAATGAAACGTATAAAAAACAGTAATTGAGCTAACCCACTGATATCTGTTGATTCATCTAGTTGCAATGTAAAGATCATATTGTCGTCTTGAAAAATATCCTTCATTTGCAGCTTAATGTTAGCAGACATATCTTGAATCCGTCTTCCAATTGTGTTATCTGCCAAAGGGATTTTATTAACTTCAATCTCAAATTTTGGCCCAAACATTGTTCGAACAATAGCACAGCCAGATTGCCTTATGGTGGTTTCTGCAACAGTGTGTGGTTCGTTGTTTTTGGCAATTATTTGAGCAACCAAGTTAATTGCCTTTTGAGCTTTCTCTGAGGTCTTCATTCTCTTTGTGAATGATACAGACTGCTTCCTTTTAGATTTTGCAAGCTCAATAAAGTATTCTACTGGTTTTTCTGACAAATGGCTGTGTATTGTGATAAAATGGCATTTTTATTTATTTGGTATCATACTTTAATTTGCAAGTATTTCCCCACAAACTAAACACTGGGGACAAGGATGGTTTTAATTACCAGAAAATGTGAACCCCAGTTCCACATAAGCTTTATTATATAAACGGGGATTGGCGATTTTCCCTTTACACTTCTTATGTACTGAGACAGACAGTTCAGTTGATTCTTGCGTACTTTGCTCAATAGCTGCAACAGTTTGTTCTTCGCAAATGTCATTGTCACCAGCTTTTCGCTTCCGAATTATAAACTTATCCATTTTGAGTTTCTGTTTGCCTTCCAGGAAAATGAAGAAATGTGAAAATCTAGAGATAGGAAGAACATGAGATATGAAGTTTAACAATCTTACACCTTGCTTACAGTCTTCATTCTTTCCAGTAACATTTCAGGATTTGAGTAGTAGATACTCATGTGAAATCAGAGCTCTGAGCACAAGGTGGGACAGAAGTAATAACTGCATTGATGTTGGCTCTGGCAGACTCAGGATGCCAAGTGAGCTGTCCAGAACCCACAATTATATTCCATCCTTTATCAGAAGGCCCTTAAATTTCCACGCCATGGTCTTCCCTGCAAACTAGATTGCTTACTTTCCTAAAAAAACAAATCAATGTCTCATTTTTAATCTACTTATTTGAACTGGAAGCAATCAAGAGATAATCACATAAACAACCACATATTGCTCTGCTATGACACTGAAGCCTTTTTGACTGGATCAGAGACAGGCAACCTAAATAAGGTAGCAGTGCAGCACGCGGAAAACATGCCATTGATGGTGGAAGCACCATGCCAATTTTGCCCATGGTAAATTCTAATTAAGTTGGAGGACCACGTTTCTGAAACCTCTAAAATGTTTGGGAAATCAAACTGTTGCCCAAGCTGTGTTGAAAATAATAGCTGCCATCTATCAAGAATCTAGTTCTAATCTAGTCAATAATATCATAGGACTTAAGCTTGGCCTATAACACAATAAAGCAAACACAAGGAGATGGTGGAATGAGCTCTGAAAATTTACAGACACTCTCCCCTCAGGCACAGATCTAGGTTGAATCCATCATCATTCTTTAGCTTACTTCGCCACCTCAGTTCAGCCCCAGCTATATGACAATGAATGTACAATAGAAGAGTAAGCAGTAAACACAGAGCTGGAATCGCAACCAGTTTTGAAAGCCAGAAATATTAACAAAGCATTTCCTTAACAGAAAAAAAGTGTGCTTGAAACATGACTTTTGGAATGTACAAACAACCAGAGTGCAACACTATCATAATGGCTAACTGAACAACTCTAGTTTTACAGTTATATTCACAAACATCTCAATCCAGCATACAGTAAGGCTCACTTTAGTGCACAAGTAACTGAGCGCTCATAGGATGGTAAGAGTATAACACAGGTTATTTGAACATGGTGTTTCAAGTCTCCAGCTTTACAAATGAATGTCTGGATTAAAATTAGAGAAGCCAAACTAAGGTAGCTTGCTTCTGTGACTACGTGATCCACATTAATGAAAAAGTATCTTCTGAATAGACCAGGTTAGATTTCCAATTACCTCAGGATTGATCATTTACAATATTTTTGTGGAACAGTTATTTGGCGATGAGCCTGAGGGTTTGGGATTAGCTTTGAAGGCACTTTGTATATGTTTGTCGCACTACAGACTTCATTCTGTGCAGTCCAACAAATTGTTGACTATTTCAAATAGCACTTCATTGGTCCTTCTGAAAATAAAGGTGCATGTAACCCATAATTGACTGGACCGGTTGGGTAGTTAAGAGGTTTTTCTTTAGCCCCTCATGTGAGCACTGGTGGCACACAGGAACATTGTGCACCTAGATAAGTAGATGCTGGCTGTGTCTGTGCAGACAGGCCTGGACATGCGCTGCTTTATTTTTATAGGGCAAACTTGCCTCAAAGGTATTCAATATGCTCACTAAAAACAAGCACAAGAAAGGATCAAGCTGCGGCCAGTGCAACTGTAAGCACGAAAGGCCTTTGGCAGGGGTGGACATAAAAACTGACCTTGGGCATAGCACAGACAAAAATGGGTGTCAAGGCTCTGCTGTGCGAACCAAGTGGGGCACGAGTGGAGGAGTATTCCCACACAGGCCTTTGATGTCTGCCAGTTTATCGACTCAAGCACATCTTGCACATTATGTACATCATGCACAGACAGACAAAGGGTGACACCTCTCCTCACATCTTTATCCTCCTTAATTCGAAGTTAAACAAGCCCTTTAAATTGCAAATAGCAGCTGATACTATAGAAACAAAAACACATACAGAGGCCAGTACATTAACGCTGTTGGCATCAAATTAATATGCCGCCAATCTCGGAGGTGTCGTTTCTATCCTATAGTGCTAGGTTAGTTAACTAGTATGGCACCAATCTTGGAGGTATAGTTACAGCTAGGTGCTCATTGTGTCAATTAATTTTATCTCAGTTTGAATGCCAATTAGAGTGGGGTATGTAGGGTCTCATTTAGTATAATATGCCTCTTTTAACAAGGGATGAACCTGTTTTGTGGAATCTCATTACAAAGTTACCAAGTTATTCCAGTTTAGCTATACAGACAGTTCAGTCCGGTCCATTCTTAATATATTGGTCCCGCGCCAGTGCTGTGTCACACATTTTTCTTTCATGGAGCAAGAAGTGCATAGCTATCACGCTACCATGCTACCACTGATCCACGAGTTCATGTTTTGCACCGACAAGAGAAGTGTCTAGGCATGCTATCTGAACTAGAATGGGGCAAGACTTTAGAGGCGACTGCAGATGTGCATCTCTGTCTGTCAGTGGCTCTCACTCTTTCGAGCTCGATTCTCTCTATGTAGTTCTCTCTCTCACCCCCCCCACACACACATACACAAGCATATCCCCTCTCCTCACATACACACATATATTCGCACTCTCACTCTCTCTCTTTCACACGTGCACACACACACACACACACACACACTCACTCCCTCTCAGACACACTTACAGATAGATGCACACACATACACCTAGACTCTCACACACACACCCTCACTCTCTTCCTCACACACAAACACACACACACTCTTTCCCTATCTCGTTCACATGCAAATTCTCCCTCTCGCTCTCTCCCACGCTAACACTCAGATAATATGCGCAATATTGGTCACATCATGCAAGCATTAGCAATCATAGCTGGGCATTAATAACAATGGCCTTCAGTTGGTGTTGAGTATTGTTTCTGCGCACCTGCAAATGGCGATTACTAGCCCACGCCACCTCCCTTGAGTAAGCCTCAGACTGCTCTGGAACACTACCCTCTGCATTTACGCTGTTGGCCTTAAAATTAATATGGCTCCAATCTTAGAGGTGTAGTTTGTACCCCTTCCCTGGTGCTAAGTTACTTAACTAGTATGGCGTCAATCTCGGAGGTGTAGTTACTACACGTCCGAAATTGACGCCATACTAGTTAAGTAACCTAGCATCAGGGAAGGGATACAAACTACACCTCTAAGATTGGAGCCATATTAATTGTATGCCATCAGCGTTTTAAAATTTCCAAAAACTTTTCTAAACCTCACTACTTACTTACCGAGTGATGGTGGGGTAGAGGCGGCTCCGATGCCACTGTGGTTATCAGGGGTGCAAGGGGCCCAGTCCTTTCTATTTTTATCTAAACATGTTTATATTATGCTCGGTGCAATAACCAAGGCACAGTGAAACAGTACAGTTGAAGTTCGTATCGCAGAAGATAATCCACTTACAGTACAGAACCAAGGAATTAATAGTGACAGGAATCACAGGAAATCCACATTGCGCATTATAACCATTGAACAACAACGAAATACCAAAGGGCCCAGTCCAACCTTAATGTAGCTATCTTTTATCTCCCAAGGCGGGGATAGGGTCCCATATTCTTTGCTAGTATTAGAACCTTGGGCAACCTTGCTATGCCACAGCAGCCGATTTTGGAAAAGGGGGGTGGTGATGGACAGAGTTTCTGAATGATGCAGAATACTCTTACCAAGTCAAGAGATCATGGTTTTAATCCATCACCATTTTTTAGCTCAATGCACCATCCCAGCTCAGAACCTGGCTATATGCAAATTAGTCTGTTCCTGTCCCAGTGCATGATGGGAACAGGGCAAACCAAACTACCAAGCCAATTCTTATACTGGTAAGGAAACAAGCTTCCGGGGACCGGTTTCTGGGATCACAGCCTTCTTCGGCCCGGCTTGCTTGAATCCTGATGGTGCAATGAGCAAGGGACTCACGTCTGAGCATACCCTCCCACACATAGTGTGGATAAACCGATTTTGGAAAAGGGGGGTGGTGATGGACAGAGTTTCTGAATGATGCAGAATACTCTTACCAAGTCAAGAGATCATGGTTTTAATCCATCACCGTTTTTTAGTTCAATGCACCATCCCAGCTCAGAACCTGGCTATATGCAAATTAGTCTGTTCCTGTCCCAGTGCATGATGGGAACAGGGCAAACCAAACTACCAAGCCAATTCTTATACTGGTAAGGAAACAAGCTTCCGGGGACCGGTTTTCTGGCATCACAGCCTTCTTCGGCCCGGCTTGCTTGAATCCTGATGGTGCAATGAGCAAGGGACTCACGTCTGAGCATACCCTCCCACACATAGTGTGGATAAACCGATTTTCTCTCTGCATTTACGCTGTTGGCCTTAAAATTAATATGGCTCCAATCTTAGAGGCGTAGTTTGTACCCCTTCCCTGGTGCTAAGTTACTTAACTAGTATGGCGTCAATCTCGGAGGTGTAGTTACTACACCTCCGAAATTGACGCCATACTAGTTAAGTAACCTAGCATCAGGGAAGGGATACAAACTACACCTCTAAGATTGGAGCCATATTAATTGTATGCCATCAGCGTTTTAAAATTTCCCAAAACTTTTCTAAACCTCACTACTTACTTACCGAGTGATGGTGGGGTAGAGGCGGCTCCGATGCCACTGTGGTTATCAGGGGTGCAAGGGGCCCAGTCCTTTCTATTTTTATCTAAACATGTTTATATTATGCTCAGTGCAATAACCAAGGCACAGTGAAACAGTACAGTTGAAGTTCGTAGCGCAGAAGATAATCCACTTAATGTACAGAACCAAGGAATTAATAGTGACAGGAATCACAGGAAATCCACATTGCGCATTATAACCATTGAACAACAACGAAATACCAAAGGGCCCAGTCCAACCTTAATGTAGCTATCTTTTATCTCCCAAGGCGGGGATAGGGTCCCATATTCTTTGCTAGTATTAGAACCTTGGGCAACCTTGCTATGCCACAGCAGCCAACACTGCACCAAATCCATAGAACTGGCTGAGCAAGGCCTCTTCTCTTCGGTAGGAAATGAAGGTCCAGGTATAAATGTACCCTACACCAACAAAATACATACAACACTCTCCTTTAGCAACATTATGTACACAACAAAGTACAAAACCAAAGAACTTGCCCACTCGATGTCACATGAACAGCACATTAGCTCTTATCAACATTTGAATTAGACCATACAATTAATATGGCTCCAACCTTAGAGGCGTAGTTTGTAACCCTTCCCTGGTGCTAAGTTACTTAACTAGTATGGCCCCAATCTCGGAGGTGTAGTAACTACACCTCCGAGATTGGCGCCATACTAGTTAAGTAACCTAGCATCAGGGAAGGGATACAAACTACGCCTCCAAGATTGGAGCCATATTAAATGTATGCCATCAGCGTTTTACTAATTACTTACCGAGTGAGTGCCTGGGATGGTGGGGTAGAGGCGGATCCAATGCCACTGTGTCACAACAAGGCTGCGCACTCAGGGCAGAGTCGTGAGCATCGTCATAGCACTCCCGGAGGGGGGGGCTGTGGAGGAGGTCAATACTTCCACTGGCCTCTCACTGTATCCATGCCCGCGTCACTCCGCCGCTGAGACCGCAGCTGAATCGAGCTCCTGACCACTAGGCTCCGCTCCTGCTCTGCCTTGCACGTCGCTAACACTGAGAGAGGCTCGAGTCGCATTCCCCTAATATCGGCCCCTGACATCATCGCATCGCGCGCCACACCTACGCATGGAGCGCAACACAGTAACGGATCACGCCACACAGTTTAGAAAGCTGTGAGTTAGGATGCAAAGTCAAGAGGATTGGGGTGGGGACTAAATTATTGTACATATGGAAGTACAGTGTTAAAGGGGGTTACAAGAGTGAGAGTATGGGGGATGATGCTTGCAGTGTAAGTGCTTCTGCTCACAGTATGCTGTCGTAATCCAAACAAACTGTGCATATGCAAAGGTTTATTTCCCCCTTGTTAGAATAAAAAAGGTTCCAACAGAGTTGCTTGACAGTTTTTGTAGCAGCCATTTGGCCTCTGACCCATTGAAATGCATCTTGACATTTCGAATTCCAGTCAAAATTCACTTTTTAAGCATATTTTTCAAACAAACCATACTTGCTGCATGAGCCACATAATAGTAAATACAATTCTCAAAAACCTACAAAAGATTTCAAGGCCCTCTTAGTCCTTTCATTGTGCTGCAGTAGCAGCAGCTGTAACCAAACAAGGTGAATAATTGCTGCCTTTTGAAATGGCATGTGCATGGTATTCTACTTTCTGGTTCAAAACCTTGCTCTTTTCATTCTGTAACAAACTCTCATGCTCTTGAAATATGCACTACACTCACTCCAAGGGCAGTCAGCCTCAGGCTGCTCTGCGGTCAGTGCTACACACTGCTCACAGCTCTAAGCTTAGCTGTCCTACTACCCACTGATCAACAACATCAATGAATCTCATAACAGAGGCGGCCATCTGCTGCATAGGCGTGGTGGGAGAAGGTGCAGAGGAGGAACGAGTGAAACCAAGCCGTGGAAGTATGAAGCTTTCTCACACCCCTCTACTTCCCTCAACACCCCTGAATCTGGGGCCTAGCTGCAGTGACACACAGGTTCCAAGCAGCATCACCATGTATGTAGCCTTCTCACACCTCCTTCTTCCCCCAAAACCCCTGAACCTGGAGCCTGGCTGCAGGGACGCATTGCCTCACGGCAGCGCCCCTATATGAGGGCACTCGGTTAGTGTCCCTCCATTGCCGGTACTCTGCAGCAGTTATAAGATGTTCTTAGAATTTCTTGTTGCCCAAATGGGTGTAATGTCTGATATTTATGTTTCCCTCATCTTCAGTTCTTGATTTTACTCGCAAGAAAGTGTCACTCATAGTCGTTGAATGTCACTCATAATTACACTGACATTATGAAAATGTCACAAATAAGCAATCTGAAACCTTGGCAGCTATGTTCCCCCAACAGAGCACTTTGGGATTGCATAGCAAGCCCCTGTCCACTCATAAGGGATACTGTGGACTCTTTACACGATATATCAGATTTTTGATATACCACATAAAGAGTCAGCTTCCTACACTTACAAACAAAATAATAGATTTAGTGTGTGCTGTTATGCTAAATTTAGATATTTGTATTGTCTTTTTTTCAAAAAAGAATTTTGCTTTGTTTTTTCAAAAAGGGAAGGTGTTATACCATAAGACACGAGTAATGTATTGAGTGAGCAGTACCGTTAAGAACTTGATATGAATGAGTGAGCTCCTGCTTTGCGAAGGGAGCTAACTTTTCAAAGGTAAATACATTCCAGTTGCTATGTTTCCTTTTGAGTCAGTGCTTTATGGCCGTGCTGCTGTCATGGATGCCATTTGGGAGTAGTCAGTGTCCCTGCTGTGACCTCTAGCTTGCTCCCTGCTACTCCTGGCATTTCCTGTCGAGCCCTGGCCTCAGCGACGGCAAAACCTTTGCCTCTTCTGAGGCCAGGGGTCACAAAGGAATTGCCAGTAGTAGCACAGAGCCAGCTAGAGGTCACAGCTGCGACCCCTGACTATTCCCAAATGATATTTATGACTGGTGTCTCGCATTGGTTGCTTAGTCTTCCTTGGGTGCCTGATGTATTAGGACAGCTGCGTGTGGGCTCCTTATTTATTACCTTGTACTTCACGAAATAACCGCTGTACTTTTCTCTGCATGGCTCCCGAAGTGTCTATGTAACAGGTGACTCCAAAGAAACCTTTAATCCACCGAAGGTTAGGCATGTGAGAAGTTTTTGCGGGGCCCGAGTCTACAAACTCAGCGCTTTGGCGCCACTTACAGTGTTATTCAAGTTAAATGCCTCATCATTAATAAACAGAGTAGATTTGCTATAAAATGCATAAATAGAAGTTGCACATGCGCGGGCCGAAAAAACGTGAGTGGCATGGGACATATATCTTTCCATTCTTACGGGCCGGCCTCAAGCTTTCTCAATTCAAGCTGTAAGGCCGGCATCGTCTCTGATGCAATGACATACGATGGCGTTTAGGGTCACTACAGGCGTTACTTTATATTTTTTCCTTCATAGGTAAAATCTCCATTAGGCTCTGTTTTAAGCGTCTCTGAAAGGAAACATAACAAAACAAGCATTGGAAATGCAATAGGTCTCGCATTAGAAAAGTTGTAGCTATTGGTCTTGTAAATGAAAATTTTTATTTATGTGTTGGTTTTTAAAATAGCTAAATTGATAGCTTTGTCATTTACAATGCTAATAGTTATAACTTTCGCGAATGTGACACCTATAGCATTTGTAATGCAACATGTTTTGTATTTACGTGACTTAGATGGCAGCTCTGGTCGTTAGGCCACATCTGCGGTTTACCTGCAGCACAGAGTACTACTACATTAAGTGGTGTGACAAGCAGAAGTAAAAGAACTCCAGTTTCTCTTGAAATCAGAAGCACGCTAAAGGGGGAAACAGTAGTGAAAAGACACGTGCTCGGTGTGTAAAATGTATTTAGGACTCGATCCGTATATATTTAAAAAAAAAAAAATCACAACATCTGTGCTTAATTCTCAGTTGTTTACATACAAAAAAGGAGCAAAACTGAGTGAAGTTGGGCTTCAATACTACACATTTTCCGTTACTTGGAAATTTTAGAATATGTAAAAATATAAGCCAGCTTGCCATTCCCTCTTCCCCACCACCACGTATGTTATGAAAACTGAGACTGGTATAAAAAATCGGAGCATTCAGTGGAGGCTGGTAGGGGACAGGGGGGTGGGGGGTGGGAGGGTGCTAGGAAAACAAGACGGAGGGAAGGAAGAGAAGGGGAGGGGGAGGAGAAAAGCGACACGGCGGGCAGGGGAGGGGGCGGAGCGGGGAGAGCCAAAATTACAGAAATGCAGCTTTCCAAAAGCAATAGACGAAGTGCTGCAGAACTGGAAGCTGCCGGAGCCGCACTCAATGCACATTAGGACTGGAAGGAGAAAAGCGTAACTTCTCACGAGCCCAGTTACTTTCACAGAAAAATCGGAACATTCAGTGGAGGCTGGTAGGGGACAGGGGGGTGGGAGTGGGGGGTGGGAGGGTGCTAGGAAAACAAGACGGAGGGAAGGCAGAGAAGGGGAGGGGGGAGGAGAAATGCGACACGGCGGGCAGGGGAGGGGGCGGAGCGGGGAGAGCGGCGATGAGGGTGTGAAGCAGCAGGGGCCTTTGAAGTGAAGCTAAGCTTCACTACAAAGGTGTGGGAGGAGTGCTGCTGAGGAACAGATGGCGATTTGATGATGTGCATGCGCATTTTAGGTCAATGCGCTTGCGCATTGACCTAAAAGCGCACGGGCACAGCATCAAATCGCCAGTCAATCACCAGTCTAGGTAAAGCTTATTTAAGCCCCTATAGTCTCGCTCTGCTCAATGTGCATGCGCATTGAGAGGCGAGACCTAAAAAGAGTACAAGATCCATCCTTTGCATACACATTGGAGGCAGGCCCGGACTGGCCGTTGCAGGCACCGGGCAATCCCCCAGTCGGCCGCATGGGTGGGGGCCGGTTTTGGGCCCCAGGGGGACGTTTTTGTTACAGGAACGTTTTTTGCAGCATAGCTGCAAAAACGGCCCTGTAACAAAATCGGCCGAAAACCGGCCCTGGCAAAGAGTGCGGTTGCACCCCCAGGGTCGAGGGGGGGCCGGCTGAGCACTTTGCCAGGGCCGATTTCGGGTCCCAGTCCGGCCCTGATTGGAGGCTGTCGCGGGCCTATTCTACAGTGCCAACCCATCTGATCATATGCGTACTTATATGTTATTCTTCCTTGGCCAATACCACTTTCGGCCGTATCTGGGAAACTGAGGGAAACAATACATGTAAAACGAACTGTCGTTTCCTTTTTCTCGATATTAACAGCACTGAGCATGTCTTCCTCATGTCCTGTTTACCTAGCGATACGTCACCAGCAATATATCCTGTTCCGGATATGTAGTTTGAAACAGATGGGAACCCCGTATATTGTTTAATGAACTCGAAAAAGAGAAAACATAATTGTACTGTAATTAACGTTTTGATCAACAATTTAGCCCATTAAACTTGTACTAGATTGCGACTAAAGATGTATTTTTGTACTTCCGAAATAACTGCTTACGTTTATTTATACCAACACAATAAACATCTTAATAATATGAAAGGCCGGTGTCTCTTGTAGAGGCGGTGGACGTCACACTAGCGTGGTAACAGTCCTTTTGACGTCACACTAGCATTGTGGCGGTCCTGTTGACGTCACGCTAGCGTTGTGGCGGTCCTTTTGACGTCACACTAGCGTTGTGGTGGTCCTGTTGACGTCACACTAGCGTTGTGGCGGTCCTGCTGACGTCACACTAGCGTTGTGGCAGTCCCCTTGATGCTACATGGGAAAGGGGAGCTCTTGTGCCTTCAGAATCGGGAGGTGGTTGAGTCTCAGTGGGCTAGTGGTGGCCCTCTGAAACTGAGCTTGATTATAAGGGACACTTGGCCTCACTGGAATTGTTGGCTTCAACTCTTCTGCTGTTGGCTTGTGTGCGAGGAGGGAGCCTGTTTGAGGCTGGGTTAAATTTAAAAAAAACGATTTATGTAAGTGCACTATCTTGTATACCCTGCATTCCTCCTCTGTTAACGTACATTTTAGAGGTTCTCCGTAGCTCCGTGTGTTTTTAAACAATCCATAGAAACAGTAGTAATCTTAGCAAGTACTGAAACGAGGGATCACGAGTAATTTATATTTTATCTGATGTGTCACTATCGCTTTCTTGGTATTCAACTTTTATACGTATGAAGTATTAATCCCTGGTACGAAGATTAAAATACAAATGGTGTGTCGAGATGATAAACAACACTGTGTGAAGTAAGAATACATTCCAATAAATCGGCCAGGTTGCCGCAGTGATCAAATCTTTCCGATTCTTGTTTCACTTCGTTGTCCGAAAGATGGCGCTATGGTACTGCATTTCTCATTAACTGTTTTTTTTTCTCTGAATGCGCTGTCAGAAACTCACCATGCCTGTCCAAGAAAGAGTAAGTTGTAAGATGTGTGTTTGATATCACAAAAACAGCAAAAAAAGTTATCACGTGGTGTTTCGCTTGCTCCTTGTTTGCACTTAGTTTCATCTGGAGTTAGGATTTCACACACAGCCAGAGCAGGCTACTTCAGGACATCTGATTTCGCAAGAAAGCCTACAGATATTAGCCTTGTTCCCACCCTGTTACTTTCTTTTGGCATAGGTTACATAAGGGATGACGCGCTACAGTTCTAAGAGATTTTGGAACAGCACTCAAGCAAACTTTCAGCGATAGTAGTTTACTTGCGTTAAAGATGCTCAGGTTCGCAGTTGCTGCTAGTCTCCTACGAAAACACTGCTTAAAAATAGATACAGAAAGTTAACTATAACGAGAAAGGAATGGTGGGTCCAGCTATCGTACCGTAGCAAGTGATTTACTCAACAACTTTATGCTCAGAGTTTCAGTGTAACGTTTATAAAGTAGGCATCTGGTATGGTCGGTCCGTGGTCACGAGAACACCTGTCACCCAGCCGAATGCAGTTGCCGTGCCCTTAGCTGTTGGGCGGGCATTCTTCGTGGGCCTCGCGCCCCCACACCTGGCTCTGTCTTTCACAGGCTTAATGTTTATTTTGGCTGTTTGGTAGAGCGCAGGCCTAGCTGCTAGGGGTGACACAGCACTTTAAGGAGGGAGGACAGTAGTATTAACACGGGAGCATCTCAGACTGCAGCACACACACTCGAATTGTGTGTGACTCAAGAAAGTTAGTTAGATCATTAACCGTGCTTAATTTGTAAAAAAACAAAAAAAGTGCTGGGGCTCGTCTCAGGTTGGCACGGCGGTTTGCCTCAACCATCGCTGCCAATGACAGTACCAACAGAACTACTAACCCTCACATTCCTGCAAATTTGCACTCAGACTATTATCAGCTCCCAGAATGGCCTGGGCGGCAGGTATTAGTAATTTTTCATCTAAATTGAATTAATAAACAGCTGTTGTGGTGCTTGTCACTAAATTAGGCAAACAGTGCCACCACGTGGCAGCCCGACATAAGTGCTGGTGTTGACAATTAAGTGCTGGTGCCGATCACTGGAAAACCTGAAGCATTGATTCATTAAGCAGTTATTCGTAACACAAATTCTGAATTATACATAAGCATTACAAAAATGTACAGTTTGATGTACAGAGAGATAAAGCGATCTGTCGAACCAGAAATTAGGAGCCAAGTCTCGGAGTTCAAGAATCAGCAGTTTAGCTACGGTGCATGCTCCACCCTATACTGTGAGCAGATTAACTACTAGACCTGACCTCATGCCATGTTGTGAGCAATTTAGCTACAGGACCAGATCCCCTTGAAGCAGGTCAGCAATGGAACCAGGATTCTTCTCATGCTGTGAGCAAATTAGCCCCTATGCCGGATCTGCTACAAGGCAGTAAAGAGATTAACTAAAGACCCAAATCCCTTCACATCCACGAAAACACGTGTCCACCTGTCCAGCTTGATCAAGTAAATATATGCAAAAAATACTCACATTTTGTTCACTGAGAATATTAGAACTATCTAAAACAAAATTATGCCAGTCACTCACAAAATAACTACTCACAAACAAATCATTGATCGTGTGGAATACTATGTAGACTACAAGATCTTAACAACTATCAAAAGTAATAAAGCAGTTTAAACTCCTAAACTATTTTAAGATACTATCTTAAACAGATCATCAAAATAAACTTTTGCCGCTTTGGCAATGGATCTCATTCACAAAGTATTTACTTTCATTCTCTAAAAACAGACGCCAGATCGGGAACAACCAGTATCTTAGAAGATTTGCTCCAAGGGAAGAACATGAAGATAAAGACAGCAATCCTTTACTGGGCCATTTTAGAAGCAGAAGACGGCGACTTTACTCTGCCAGTTTATCTGTGGGGAGATCATGTTTTGGACGTCAATTTGGAGAAGCTATGGCAAGTATCTTTTGACATACTACACACTACAGTCTCCCCCGCCAATTTAAAACGCAACAATTTTTTCTCTCTTCACAGAGTCTATTGGTCCCCTGCTAAGCTTGCTAAATTTTCGAAGGACATTATTCCTTGTTGTCCAAAATGTAAGATGGAAAAAGCAGATGATCTCCATATGTTTTTAACATGTCTGGTCTTGCATAATTACTGGTGTGCGGTATCTGAAGGTATGGAAAGTATGTTCAAGTTAAATATACAGGTCAGTACTTCACTTATATTTTTTTGTATTTCTTTGAATTTTGAATCACTCTCTCGAGATGTTAACAAGTTGTTGTTTTATTTAGTTATTTTAGCTTGAAGAGAAATCTGTAAATTATGGATAAAAGATTCCGCACCAACCTATTTAGACTGGATTAATTCAATTAAATATACTCTGAAACTAGATAGCATAAATTGGAAGAGTAAAAAACATTTCCGGACTCCGGGCATTTCCTGGTTGGATAAGCTTTAAGAACAAGGTCCAATGATTATGCCTTTTTGTGGATTAATGTTTCCTAAGATCAGTTCCATGGTGGCTAGTTAGATGAACTGAATTGATTATTATGTCAGCTGGGTATCTACAAAAAGTGCTTCCAATAAGATCCTCGGAGTTTATAAGCATTCCTGGACACATTTGCTATCAGTGGACGGTAACAGTTGAATGAATTTCGAGAATATCGTTAGGCGTATGAGGATTCAAAACAACAAAAAAAACAGACACCAGATCACCCCGATTTTGAAAAAGGCACACCCTGAATCCCGTATGCGATTGAGAGGCGTGTGTCAGAACAACTCACCAAATGCATCTCTGCTAATCATCCCCAGCCCTCTACCATTCAGGCTTCACAGATACTGTTGGCACAGAGAGCTGCTTTTCAGTGGCCTCATTTGGCACTGTTGATCAGAACAAATTGTCGAATCCGCTAGACTCAAGAATGGGCTTTCACTGTCAAGCCCTTCATTAGTCCTCCAGTCCAGCTGGTGAATATTGGAAACCACACTACATCTGTGGCACCACCGAAACGTGGTGTTTTACAAGGGCCATCATAGAATCTATATTTTACACTCTAATTCTCCAAAATATGAATAGGTACTTGAGTCAAAATACATCACTATGCTAATGGCATACAATAATAAACAAGCATTTACAATGCAATGGTTTCGCCTTTTGAAAAGTTTGAGCTATTGGCATTGTAAATGACAAAATTTGTATTTATGTGTTGGTTTTGAAAACAGATAAATAAATGGCATTGTCTTTTACAATGCCAATAATTTAATCTCTACACTGTTGTGCAACCACCCAACACATGCACTAAACAGCAAAATACGTATACACAGCCCAGGGGGAACACTGTAGGGTGTGGAAGGAGAGCTAATCGCCCCTGGCGCCACACTGCACACTGAGCAGGGACAGAGAAAAATATGAAGCTATGCACACCTAGGACAACAGTGCAGTTACCAACTCCTGGCCTAAGAGTAAGTAGCATATACTTATATATATATATTTTTTTATAGCGCTAGTCATACCAGTGGAGGGAGTCGGAGCACTTTACATCAGATGTTATACAGACAATGAACCAAAAGTGTGTAAATCAGTCTATAGAAAATGCTACATAACACAATGGGGATTATAAGGTGTAGTAATCACGTCATTCATGCTTATTGGCAGTATATTTCAGCATTTCAAACGTACCACAGTGGTTGGCTAATGAGAATACATTATAACCAAAACTAACCATTTTAATCAACATTAGGATAATGTAAGAGGGGGGAGGGGGGAGGGGGGCTAACGTTCTACCCGGCACTGATGAGAAAACGTCCAGGTCGCAGTCAAGCATCACAGTGGCCCCGGGGATAACCACATAATGTCTTCAGACAGCAGCTTGCTGGTAAAGGGCAGAAACCAACGTGAGAACAGATGCAGTCCTTGGCTAATGTGTCATCCTGAAGGATGAGCAATGTTTAGTAAAGATTGCATTTGTATACTGAACAAAGTGTATTTGCACATTGAAGAAAAAAAAGCAATACCTTCAAATATTAAATAAGTTCATGGCTACAGTGTTCGCACAGAGAAGAGGCACAGCACACAAAAACATTCCCTAGCATGAACGAACTGCTTTCCAAGGCTACACTACAGTACTAGTCCAGGGAAATGCAAAGCAGAGGAATGCATGCAGTCACAGGAACTGCTTTAACAAAAATGTAAAATAGCACGTTGAAAATATGGTTATTGTTCCGTTTTATTTTATCACTCAAGTATGCTTAAAAGTTCCCACAATGAAATGTTGTTAAGCAGTCCGTTTCAGATGCGCGATGACTGAAGATGCTTCAGTAATCAGTCTTGGTTGCCCGAGCTTCCTACTCCCTGGACTACTCCATGCTTGGTGGGTGCACATCCTGAAAGCCACTACAACCTTAAAAGGAATGATACTTATTGAAGTGTATCCGGCTTCTTATCGATCCAATACAACACTGCTTTCTCCTTGGTGTGCTCTTGAACGTATAATAGGGGTTTATAATGAGGGCATGACGATGCTTGAAACATATGACTGCAATAATTTTCAGGAAGGGGAAACAACACTAGACGAAAGGAGCTTTAGAAAAGCACGGTTTAGAAAACAGATTAGAAAATTAGAGCTTTCGAATGTTTCTAGGTAGCAACGTGAGGTAATAACTTCCCAGGAGACGAAAGGGCAAAGGGGCACTTCATAGTGCCACACCCCGTGAAGGGAGTTTTTTTAATGACTGTTCAGACTGTTTCTGTGAATTTACTACAAAAAGCAGGGGACCTTAAACCGGACTGTTCGACTGGCAGTTTTCACTTAAAACAACAATGCACTCACTTATGTAGTCCTGGTTCACCTTGATTGAATGTAAACTGAAGATCGTTTAACTGTGTATATACGTGCCTTCTTTTGGATAGCCTGTGAGAGGCTCTAGCTCCGAGAATTTGCTAAATGTAAACAGTAATCTACAATGTGAATGCGGAGTGTGTAAATTTAACTGATGGCCATGTACGAAACTCAATTACGCTGACAACCCATACATAAGTAATGTACGTTTGACGTAATCTTCATGCTTGTAGCTGGTTTTGAATTTAGAACCAGTGACTGTATGGAATCCCAGATCATATAGCATCCAACAAGCTCACACACCGATTCGTTGTCAGTAAGAGAGAGACTGGTAGGTTAATGTTCGTTCTCCACTAATGTGGATGTGTACTTAGGTTCATGCGCCTTTTGCACAAACGTTTATTTGCGTGAAACGTCACGGTTACTTTTACTGTAAGTTTGTTTCTTTGACAGTGTGAAATGTAAGCCACTTAAGCACCTCGAACTTGAGGTGCTGTACAGTGATTAGTGAACTAAACGAATTGCTCAAGCCTTAAAATCAGGTTATTTGGGGAATTTGGCTTCAAACTTCAAAGGTTTGGGTGAAAGAGGGGCTAGTAAGTCTGTGTGCTGAGTCGAGTGTAGCTGATGCCAGGTCAAACGAAGCTAAACAGGTTGCAGAGTTCGGAGGGCCAGCTCCTTAACCAGCGTTAATAAAATATGATGTGCGTATGTTATAATACCGATTTGAAAACGCTTGGTCGCATCCTTCCTACTCAGACCCCTATTAACTATCTATACCTACATGTGTATGTAGTACCCTCCTCCAAATAGGCTATACAGAAACAGCCTTGCAAAGGGACGGAACACGGAGAGCGGGAGGGGGGACGGGCACACGGAGAGCGGGAGGGGGGACAGGCACACGGAGAGCGGGAGGGAGGACGGGCACACGGAGAGCGGGAGGGGGGACGGCGGGAGGGGGGACACGGAGGAAGGCAGGACAGCAGCAAGCACTCACCAGAGGTCGGGGCAAATGACAAAATGAAAGGCGGCCCAAAAAAAAATAAAACCACACGCCCACAGCCGCATGACGTTGTCAGAAGAGGCAGGATGAGAAAAACATCCCAGGAACGCCCACGAGTCGCCTCGCAGGATGACGGACGCCTCTGTTTGCCCATGGCTAGCGTCCATTTATGGAGCTAGCCAATGGGAAACAGAGGCGGGACGAACATCCATACTGTAACTGAAAAGATATCGGCCTGGGCGGAGCACTGCGTGCTCTCGCCAGGTCGAAACCTAAAAAGGACATCCCATTTCAATTATATTACAACCCTCAAACTATATCGCATGAAAATTCAGCCATCAGTGCCAAAAAAACGTTCTCCAGCTTCATGCACAAACAACACCATTTTTTCTCCACCCCCCAAGCCCAAAAATACGTTTCAAGCAGCTCTGTCGAATGACATCAAATGTAATGATCCCCAGCCACCTCTCTACCCCTCTGTTAAACCCTTGTGCTTCACCATTGGCAATCCTCTACCTTTCTCACCTCACATCAGTAATTTAGCAAGATCATCACATCTTTTTCTTCATTCACTGAAGAAAAACATACACCTCTTACCATTAACTTTGTTAAAAAGTGCAACAGATGCACTAGGCATTGTTCAATTAGGCATAGGCAAGACCATCTGACCTGGCGTTCCCTACACTTATTTGACTCCAGCAAAGCTGTCTTCAAGTCTAACACACATTTCATATCTTACCAGAGAGAATTCGATCATACCAGACAGGTGCTCAAGAACCTACAGTGGCTTTCAAATCAGAACCGAATGAATTCATAATCTGATGCCTGACGTACAATGCCCTGCATCTTGGCACCCCACCATATCGGAACCGTATCTGGAGGTCTAAAAGGAATACAATGCATAATTGATCTTCAATAGGAAATTCCAAACTTTATAACAACTCTGTCACTGAAGCAGTCTTCTTCCGGTGCTGTATCCAGACTAGGAATTTCTTCCTGTCCCAGCTCAAGATTCAACAGGAACTCCCCTCCTTTTGGGAACAGATGAAACAAACATTCATTTCGAAATCAAACTAATTTGAAGTAATGTGCATATATTTCTATTTCATGCTTCCCCTCTACCTTACCTCATTTGACCTTGGATATTAATATTACACCTTACAAATGTTAAAAATCTTTTGTGCATTTGTAATTCTGTTTTTTCTTGTAAAGCACACTAAAACCTTGCAGACATGGCTTTGCTATAGAAATGTGAAAATAAAAATTAAATAACTGAGCAAATTAGTTACCGGAAGATATCTCTTCTTATACTGTGTGGAGATTAGCTTCAAGACCAGATCTCCTGCCAGACTGTGAGCAGATGAGCTACGGAAACCAGAGGCCAGATGTGCAAAGCCAAATCACAGGGTTTGTGACAGCAAGATGCCTTTTTTCTTTGGGATTAGCCCATTTTGTGAGTTGGAAATATCTACCTGACTCACAAAATAGGGTTCACGTTCCATACTGAATCATAATTGGTAGGCGTTGTGAATATGGTACCCCTTCCTAATTAGCGAGATCCAATTGTACGTAACACAATTGTGGTCACAAACTATTGACCAGTTACTAACACCTCAAAATGAGGTGGTAACTGATTTACAAACTGGAAGGGGCCCTCTAGACAGCTTCCTTATGTGAGTCCTTTCAAGTGACCTTGCGGAGAGCGGGCAGTGGTTCGGTGATTCCTACACTTGCTGTGAGCAGATAATCTGCCTACAGGACCAGACCCCCTCCCCTGCTGTGAGAAGATTTGCCATAGAACTAGATCTCCTCCCAAAGTGCAAACAGATAAACCATGTTTAAAGCATTTATTTCTTTCAGAGTGTTGTACAATGCAACAGGTCACCTCTGGCAGCTCCACTGTGCCCGTTTGATCAGTGGAGTACATGCTAAATATACAGAACTGCTGCGGTGGTAGAATCCCGCAGGACATGACTGTACCATTCCTAAGTGTCGACTCTTGTCATAGCAGGTGCTCTGTCGAAGGTCAGTCTGAACAGCTGTTTTCAGGCGTCTCCTATAAACCAACATAGTAGGGAGCATCTGTGGCTTCAGCTTGTCCCAGAGCCTTGGTTCTCAACTAGCAAAGGTTTGGCTGCCTCATTTTGTATATTTCGCCTTTGATGCCTTTGAAGTAGGCCAGCACTTACACCGGTCAAGATGTAGTGAGGGATCAAATACCGAAAGAGCCGTTCTACCAACTGGCCTTGTGTATAAGTCACAGATGTAAACCATAGCAAACGGAGAGATGCCGGCGCTGACTTGACATGATCAAGTCGCCTGGGGTCAAGCATGTTCTGGCCGTCTGATTCTGCCCTATGTGAAGAATGTTAGTTAATGTTTTTGAGGGGACAGGTGTGTAATTCAAAACAGGGGCCTCACCCAGGCGAGTCTGCCATACACCTCCAACCTGTGTCCTGAACCTCAACTACTCATGGGGAACCTGTGCTCTGCAACTTTAGACCATGGTCTTTGACCTTGACATACATGGTAATGGCCAAGGACACTACAAACAACCCATGGTCTGTATGTGCAGACAACAGGGCATAGTGTACGTCTAGCACATGCAGGGCATAGCCGTTGTGCATGCCTCATGTGTAGCTTACAGAGGGCGCCACCCATGGCTGTTCACTTCATAGAGACTGCTGCCTACTTCTAGATCTACAGGACACGCCAGACAGGAGCACCTGTCTTGTGAGAAATGTACAAGTGGCACTGTTACAACTGTGCTCTATGCACATTGTAAACAGTGCATGGACCTTCCCACAACAGGTGCAGAGCATAAACACTCACTCTCCAAGTGCACCCATCAAATTAGTGGGGTCGCATTCCCAATGTGCATAGTGCATCCACCCATCCTGATTGTGCACTTGTAAGAAGACCCAGAGAACCACTTCCTGCCACTTTCAGTGTCTAAGGCCATTTCAGCTTAGACAGCTTATGTCGATTGGAATCTGAAGATCACTGGCCAATCGTGGATCCCAACCGTTGAAGGTGGTTATTAGAAGTGGACACCCGGGTTCCCGGTCAAGGGGAGGCAGTATGTGGACAGGGGAGAATGAGACAGTCAAAGGGATTGTCCTGGCTACAGAGATGAGAGGATGTTGAATATTTCTGTGTTTTTCAGTGTTGAACATTAGGCTGCGCGTGGCTGGCGTATAGTGTGCCGTATTGAGACAATATGAAATGTTTTCTGGAGATGCGAGGGCTAGGAAGATAAGATAGCAATTTAAATATCATCAACAAAGAGGTGCTAAGAAAAAGCAAACGATCAGATAAAATCTAGACAGGCTGTGTAAAGAGGGGCACAGGGATATTTGGGGGTGGTGTGGGAGAAGATCGAAGGATTCCTTAACAGAGTATTGTGGTCTGCTAGAAAGGAACCCAAACAGAAGGGTTCACAGCATGCCCACTGTTGACTTGATCGACCATAACAAATTGCAATTAACTATGAAAGTTTAATAACCGTTAAGAAAAATGAAAACAGAGCTAAGGGGATTGTTGTGGGAGAGTGAGGGAATTCCCGTGAAATTGTAATACTTATAGAAATGGAGCATGCAATTTGGTTTGTCAGTGGGGCTCACTAGTGCTCCCTTAGCAAAAGTAGCAGAAATTAAATTATACAAACAAATCAGTGTCTTTTGATGACTTGTCTTATACGAGTCACAATCAGCGCTCCCATTGTTTCTGAGCTCCCTCTTATCCTGAAGAAGGCACCCTTTGATTTTTCATCGAAAGTGTCACCCCCATACTATTAGGTTGCAATTTCTTACAAAATTGTCCTATTCGGATGGTACATCCCCTGAAAAAAAATAATGAACTTGAAGAAGACCTCAAGGAACTAGGATTTCTGACTTTGCAGGACAATTGCAAAAGAACCAACCAACAGGCAGCGTATCTATGTTGTCGTTTCTAAAAATGTGGACCCAATGTTTTTAGGGCTCGGGCCTACGCCACCACGAAGTGGGGGGCGAAGCTTCCGAGCTCTTATGCGTTAAAAAAAAAAAGAATTCAGAAAGGGGTCCGGCTGGCACATTCCTTACTTTTTTATGGCATCTGCCTAGTGATTCGTCTTCGCTGTGCTGTGTATTTAGTAGCGTTGACGTGATAGGCTATATGTAATTTACGCGTGCCCGATTTGGCATATTTTCGGCGGTTTCGCGCACGGCAGACTTATTAATCTTAATTAGGAGCTGTCAGAGTGCCCGTGTAATGCAATCCAGATGGTGCGAGCGCGTTCACCATTGCATTGCATGTATCATGCGCGCGTTTAACATTTACCTTTCGCGCACGGCAGTCCATTCATTTTAATTAGGAGCTGTCAGAGTGCCACGTTCACGGCGGAGATAATGGAAAGAAGTTTCCTGTAGCTTCAAGGGCAGTCACAGTATTTTTTAAGATACCTCGCATACAAGCACCCTTGCCTCGCCAATCCGCGTGTCTTCTAAAATAAAAGTGCGCAGTCTTTCAAGATTTCTGAAAAGATATTTCTGTTGTTGCACGAACATTTGCCTCTTCTCTGCGAGGAGTGATTTCCGTAGCAGTTTTCTCCTCCCTTCAAAACACCTATGTAGATTGCGGCGTGTTTTATTTGCCATCACCTTGTTTAGAACTGCTGGTGCTGAGCTCCGCCTGGACCCACTTAAAGACCTGCTCTCTCCAAATGTAATGCTGCCCTCGAAATATCCACTTTGACCCTGTTGCCATAATTAAGTATGAACCCGCAGTGGGCCTGATTCTCCGGCCCCCTATGCAGCCCATGTCTTGAATATTGCGCACGTTCAGCCTTCACACGGTGGAATCCCAACATGTTAAAATGACGTGAGCTCTATTCCAGCCGAGAAAGGGAGACCGTTGTTCCTAAACTCCTCCATACTAGTGTGAGACCACCCAGGCTAAGGCCATGAGGCTGCATGGTCCCAGGGGGCTACGATCGTCATCATTTTAAATGGTTTGTTTACGTTCCGCGGGGAGGCCCTTCCGCCCCTTCGGGCAGCATCTGAAGGAATTCTGGGCTTTAAAAACAAACTTGCTAATCACTCAGTGTTCACGGACACAAGGGATAGGGTTACCAGCGGGGTGTTAGCGGCCTCGTGGTGGGGAGGAAGTCGGACATCTTTGCTGCAGTTTAGGGAGAGAAGACGCTGGCGGGGGAGAGGGGAGGGGGGGTCGGGGGGTGGGGAGATGGAATAAACGCAAATTTGTGTCTGACAGTTAACACTTCAATGGCAGGGCATGGGCAGCAAACATTATTTGGGGGGCAAATACCCCCTAAAAAGCACGAAGGTTCGCAGTTCATTGTGGTTTGTGGATATTTGCACTCTTAGTCTTATCAGGAATGACGGCCATCGGCAGGTCTATCTTGGCGCCTGTATACTTCAATGCCTTTGGATTTTATATTCATGATTGAGGGGCTACAGAGGAGCTGTGGGGAAGGGGCGAGCTACAATTCAAAAGGTGCTGTGATAGGGGTCGAGGTGCATTGAGTAGGCCATTTTGAGAATATTTTTTCCTGGAATCCACCAGTACCACCACCACCAGTACTACCACTACCAGTATTACGGGCAGCAGTACCACCACCACCAATGCTACTGCTACCAGTACCACCACCACCAGTACTCCTGCTACCAGTACCACCACCACCAGTACCACCACTACCAGTACTACCGCCACCAGTACTACCACCAACAGTACTACCACTAACAGTACCACCACCACCAGTACTACCAGTACCACCACCACCAGTACTACCACTACCAGTACCACCACCACCACCAGTACTACCAGTACTACCACCATCAGTACTACCAGTACTACCACCACCAGTACTACCACTACTACTGCCACCAGTACTACCACTACTACAGCCACCAGTACTACCACTACCACCACCAACAGTACTACCACCACCACCAGTACTACCAGTACCAGTACTACCACAACCAGTACCACTACCACCACCAGTACTACCACCACCAGTACCACCACCACCAGTACTACCACTACCAGTATTACGGGCAGCAGTACCACCACCACCAATGCTACTGCTACCAGTACCACCACCACCATTACTCCCGCTACCAGTACCACCACCACCAGTACCACCACTACCAGTACTACCACCACCAGTACTACCACCAACAGTACTACCACTACCACCACCTCCAGTACTACCACTACTACCACTACCAGTACCACCACCACCAGTACTACCAGTACCACCACCACCACCAGTACTACCACTACCAGTACCACCACCACCAGTACTACCAGTACTACCACCATCAGTACTACCAGTACTACCACCACCAGTACTACCACTACTACAGCCACCAGTACTACCACTACTACAGCCACCAGTACTACCACTATCACCACCAACAGTACTACCACCACCACCAGTACTACCAGTACCAGTACTACCACAACCACCGGTACTACCACCACCAGTACCACCACCACCAGTACTACCACTACCAGTATTACGGGCAGCAGTACCACCACCACCAATGCTACTGCTACCAGTACCACCACCACCAGTACTCCCGCTACCAGTACTACCACCACCAGTACCACCACTACCAGTACTATCACCACCTGTACTATCACCACCTGTACTACCACCAACAGTACTACCACTACCAGTACCACCACCTCCAGTACTACCACTACTACCAGTACCACCACCACCAGTACTACCAGTACCACCACCACCAGTACTACCACTACCAGTACCACCACCACCACCAGTACTACCAGTACTACCACCATCAGTACTACCAGTACTACCACTACTACAGCCACCAGTACTACCACTACTACAGCCACCAGTACTACCACTACCACCACCAACAGTACTACCACCACCGCCAGTACTACCAGTACCTCCACCACTAGTACTACCACTACCACCACCACCACATTAACACACTCCATAACACTTAGCAAAAATACATTACCATTTACAATGCCATTAGCTCAAACTCAAAAAAATCCGAGCCCGATTGCATTTCTAATGCTTGTTATTACTTAGGTCTACTTTGGTATAGTGTTTTTGTAAATTCATTGTGATTTTGAAACTTGTGTACTTTGTTTTCACGTGTGGTGGGGAATTAGCACGTTGCTTAGTTATTTCAAACTTTAGTTTGAACTAATAATGTTAAAATGTGTGGAATAATACTCGAACAATGGATAAATAAGTCAAATCGACAGGGGGCGACTGTCGTGCAACCCAGGCCTCCAGACAAGAAGTATTAGGTGAGTTTAAAGCATTTAGTATCCGGCCGACTTGGGCTGATTCTGTAGAGGGAAGGGTTGAGGTCCGTCCCCTCCACTTGGCAATGTACAAATCACAGCTTATCGGCAATGTCTCCCTCTGCATATAGTATATACTCAATAGTCCTAATAAAATGAGAATAAATGTTGATCTTTCGTGGGCTATGTTAATATAGATTAATACGTTCCGGAGTTTTAGGATACAGCTCCCCCCACCCCCCTCATTTCCCCCTCCGCCTCCTTCTATTAACCTTTAGTCACTGAGTGACCGCGACAACAGCGATGACGTCACGTGACGTTGCCTTCTTTGTTCGTTCTTTTTGATCTGCGTAGGCACGCGCCACAGTACACATTGGGAGGGAGGGGTGGGGGAGTGAGCAGACCAAGAAACCAAGTAGAGTGTGAAAAAGGCCGCTTTAATGAAACAGGTGCATATTTACATAACATAACCTCGGCAAATGCCTAACAATCTAAACCTTTACCAAATGATTGTATTGTTTTTCCAACCCCCAAAACACCCGCCCCCGCCCCTCACCCTTCGTCAAACCCGCCCCCACCCGTACATACCCCATCACATATTAAAACCATACAACAGCCCCATTAAAACATTATAACTTCAACAGGCCCCAAAACCATATCTCAAAAACCCTACTTACAGCCAAAGCCAGTCCAGATCCCCCAGCCTATGCCTCTAAACCCGAATTCCACCTGAACAACTTCCCCTGACAAAATCCAAATTCCAAACTATCAACTCCCATCATGCCCAAAACTGGCAAATCAAAATATTCCGCCACCCAGAAAGCAGTGGGGGAGAAACCCCGACCCCACCTTTCTGCCCCCCAAACCACGCCTGAGAATTGGGGGGGGGGGGGGGGGGGTTGCAGCCAAAGCAGGAACAGGCTAAAGGAAGAAAAACCGCCTAACCCAAGAAACTTTGGACCTTCAAACAGCGGGACAGCACCTCCCGCAGTTCCAAGAGATATAAGTCCATCCCCAACCGGGACAGATGAACCCCGTCACTGTGAAAAAAGGCTACAGTATCATAACGTATGTCACTATGAACAACCCGTCCAAACCCCAAATCTCTACAAAACCTAGACACTTCCAAATTAACCTTCCTGCGAGACTTGTCAACAGCTTTAGGTTTAAGTGCATTCCTCCAACACCTCCTAGGAATCAATTCCGTCCAAAGGACATGACACCCCGCCCACTGCTGATGCAACAAAGAAAGATCCTTCTTCATGGTTCTAAGAAGAACAACACCTTTAACCGAACACAAATCATTCTCCCCAAGATGTAAAACCAAAACATCCGGACAAACCCCGCCCACCAACCAGGAGTTAAGGGCCGGGATAAGATCCTTCCATAACATACCCCCCCTACCCTTCCAAACCACATTGAATAAACGGTCATTGAAGCCAAGCATAGCGCCAAAATAACTCAAACGAGCTTGAAGTTGAGCTCTTTTAACGAAGGAATGTCCCACAATCCAAATAGTCAGGAAGGCGGAACGAGGACCAGCCACAGAACCTGCAAGAAAAAGAAGTATCAGATAGGCAAAACAGAAGAAGACGCAGGCGCCTCCCTAACTCCACTTCTTACATAGCGCTGAAAACAGTTTGAAGTCCAGCGCCCCAAACGCATTATGTCCTCCCTCGACCAACCCCTATTAAAAGCCTCTGTCGCAGCTCCAATTCTAAAAGAATGTGTGCTATAAAGTGACTCATCAAAGCCAAGCTGACGCAGCGCTTTCCGCAACACCATGCGCAATTGATATGTAGTTACCACAGAACCATCCAAGTGTTGAAAAACGTTATGTTCCAAAACCCCACCCGAAAACTCCCACCAGCGCCGCGCCCAACGCAATGGGCAAGTCTCCAATGAGGAAACAGCTTCCAACCAAATACCCTTGCCTTTTTGCCTCTGATCCGTCTTGGAATGAGAAAGCCATATATGAACTCCTCTACTCGACAAACGAACATCCCCCCACAAAACTCCTTTGTTAAACCTGTTACCCAACAACTCGGACACCCTAAAAGCTCCAAAAAACATCCACACCATCAAAGTGGCAAAAAGGCAAGCTTCCGACCTATCCCTGCAAACCACCGGCAAGATCGACACTATACTTGCCAACTTCTGCCACGACAAAGGAGACCTCACCGCCTGAACACCTCCCCGCTCCCGAGCCCACCCTTCCAACATTCTCCTACTCAACTCCCCCGCAGACGGCGAGTAACCCCAGAACAACTTACCCATAAATGAAACACCCGCTAACTTCCCAGCAATAGTAACTCTGGTCAAACCCTTATCCATTAAACACAAAATAAACTGAACTACATCCTCTGACCTCTGCCACTGTTGTTCTCTCTTACGAGCTCCAGAAGACAAAAACTCTTTCCACGCCAACTCATAAGCTGTTCTAGTAGAAGGTGCCAATGAACCTACCACCAGCTGAAAGACCCTGTGTTGCCTACCGTCCACAGATGCTCCGGCATGGGAGTCGGCGTCTCGTCTGCCTCCAAAGCTAGCCCACGGAATCTCTCCCACTGTGAACGAGACAAAGCATCCGCAATGTCATTGTCCACACCAGGAATGTGCAGGGCCCTAAAGCAAATGTCAAATCTAAGGCATCCTAACACAAAGACCCTGAGCAATTTCAGAACTTGCACATCCTTCGCAGATTGTCTATTGATTACCTGCACCACAGCCAGATTATCAATCCTGAAAAGAACCTTCTTGTGAGCCAACTCCTGACCCCACAACGTAACTGCCACAACAACTGGAAACAGTTCCAAAAAGGCAATGCTCCGTCCACCATTCTTCCAAGTCTCAGGCCACTGTTGCGCACACCATTTTCCTTGCCAGTACAAGCCAAAACCCTCGCTACCAGCCGCATCAGAAAAAATTTGCACATCCCAGATCCAATCAACCTCCCTGTATAGCGGAACACCATTGAAGGAATGCAAAAAGGTGACCCACATACGCAAATCCTCCTTGACTCCCGCAGACAGACGAACCCGGTGATGTGGTAAGTAACGACCAGACAGAGCCCTGCCCAGACGCCTACAGAAAGTCCTGCCCGCCCTGACCACCCTACATGCAAAATTAAGGTGACCCAGCAAGACCTGAACCTCCCGCACCATGACCTTTTCTTTAGGTAACATCTTCTCCACCAACTCCAACATGTTCATTTTCTTGTCAAGGGGTAAACGAGCTTGCATGGACTGAGAGTCAATTTCTATCCCCAAAAAAGACATGGTCGCGCAAGGACCCATGGTCTTCTCCGGAGCCAATGGCACACCCAAATGAACCATAAGTTTTTGAAACGTAACCAAAGCATTGTGGCAGTCCAAAGAATCAGCAGCACCCACAAAGAAGAAATCGTCCAGATAGTGTGTGACCAAAGTGTGACCAGATTCCTGTGTAAAGAACCATTGCAAAAACGTACTGAACTTTTCAAACAACGCACATGACATGGAGCAGCCCATTGGCAGTGCTTTGTCCACGTACCACTTCCCAAGGAAATGGATACCCAGAAGATTCCAATCTCCAGGGTGGACTGGAAGCAATCTGAATGCGGATTTAATATCGCATTTTGCCATTAACGCAGAAGGGCCCGCAGCTACTACCAACGACAGGGCCACATCAACAGAAGAATAGGAAACAGAAGCCGCTTCATCATCAATAAAGTCGTTCACTGACCCACCCTCTGACCATGACAAATGTTGGATGAGCCTAAACTGCCCCGGATCTTTTTTGGGGACCACTCCAATGGGTGAAATTATTAAATTTTCCACAGGCCAATCATCAAACGGACCCGCCATTCTACCTTCACACACTTCCTTATTCAATTTCTCCTGGACTACAGCCTTATGCTCACCTGCTGATTTAAGATTCTTCGACCACCGCCTCAAACGAGACCCCACATAACCTAGATGAAAACCGTCTCTAAAACCTGACACCAAGAACTCTCGCAACTCAGCTGACTCATAACCTTGTAAAGCTTCTGACAAATGCATCACATTAACCGGTGTATGAGCCTTTGGACCCAAAACCTGATGAAGATTTCCCTCCCCTGGGAGCTTGAGGTGGCTGTGGCGTGGCGTCCTGAACCCTGCTGTGACCACTGTTGCCCACCTGGAGGCCTAAGCCCCCAACATCTTGACAAAGGGTGGCTCTTCTTCCCACACTGAGAACATTCATGCCGGAACTTACAAAACTCTCTATTGCATGTCCCTCGATTGAAATCCCAGCAGGTCCCCACACTAGGCTGTGCTGATGTAACTGGCCCCACCCCTCCCCGGGTGGGTCGCGCCTGAAAGGGGCGATAGAGTAAAGGCAAACCGCTGGCTGTAAAGATTGTTTTACCACTAGTTGAAGCACCCATAGTGTGTTGCCAAAGGTCTGTGTCCAATTCCCCCCATTTTGCCTCAGGATCCCAAGCCATACGCGCCCTAAATTCTTCATCATATTGCGCCCATGCAAAGTCAGTCCTTGTAAGTTGCGCCTTACGAATCACATCCATGTACTTAAACAGTGAAACGCAGCGCTCAGGGAACTTCTCACAGTATACACTGGCATATATCAAAAAGGCTGCTGTCCAATTTTCGATGGTCAATGGGACTTTGGGGCGCTTAGCCAATTCGTACTCCTCCTCTTTGGAACCCTCTTTAGCACGCACCTCCCTATGTAATAACTTTAAGAGTTCCACATACTCACCATTCCATATTTTCTCCTTAGTGCTCAACATTAAATGGGCCCCTAATGGCTTAGTTATGCCCATATAGGGCAACTTTTTAATTTTCAGCTCTTTACTATGTAAAACCTTTCCCGTTTCCACTCCGACCGTAGAAGTCCCACTGTCAACCTTAGCAGGCACAACTGAATCAACCCCTTCAGTACCCACACTCTGGTCCATAACATATCGACCCTTGTATAACCTACCCTCAGACCCTTTAGAAACTAAATCCTCCCCAATCCCAACAGACACCATTTGAGCCCGAGGCACCATATTCTCACCTGGACATAACAAAGGAGGCTGACTCGGCTCCGCTCTCCACGCCACATGTGAAACGTCATCTGCCGTCCGAGGAGCCCTCACTGAGGGGCCGAGCTCTCGAGGCCTGGACAACGCCGCTCTAGCATGCACCACCGGTGCCTGTGAAGAACTAAGAGAAACATGAGAATGCCCCCCCCAGACACAGCATCACGCACTTCACCCTCCTCAGGGCTATCCTCATCATAGTCCAGAATTAACGATTCATCCAACTGGGGAGGGGCAGGCAACACCACCTCCTTCCGGACCCGTTCCAGGGTCTGTGAACGATCACGGGCCTTACCAACCCTTAACTGTGAGCGAGGCGGGGAAGCCGACTGTACTCGCCGGTACACCCCACCCCTATTACCACTCACAACACCCTTCTCCACTGGCAAAAATTGAAGACCTTGCGGAACAAGAGAAGTCGCGCCGGACCTGCTCCTGGAAACTGCGCTGTAATCCCTCGGTGGAGACAGCGAGGTCGCGCTTGACCTACTTACACCGACTGCGCTGACTTCCCTCGTTGGGGCCACTGAGGTCGCACTGAACCTGCTTTCACTGACCACGATGGGCTCCCTCGTTGGTACGGGACGTGCCGCGCAAGGCTCCACCCTCTTTTCACCTTGGCGCAAATGGGCTGCCTTCCGCCCTACCAAGTCCGCTGCTCCAGACCGCTCCCTATCCTGAAAAGAAAAAGGCCGGACTGATGTGCCGGGTCCCTTACTACATAGATAACCAGAAGCTGAAGACACTTCTACTGCCGCCCTACCAAAACTCTGACCGCCCTCCTGAAAATCAACCGAATCAACAGGCACTTTTCCTTTAAGAACAGCACTCAAACGAGGAGGAGGGGGGGAAGGGGCACAAACTTCCTCATCACTACTGCAATCTATTATTGCTTGAATTATAGCCGACGCCGGACCCTGCGCCTGAGAACCCAGACCTACACCCTCCTGATGTACCCCCGCCAAAACACCTGACACCCTATTCCGCCTGCCAACCTGTAAACCTGGAAAATGCACCACACCAGGCCTCGAAACCGCATCCCCCTGACCCTCACCTGTTTGAAACTGCGTGGCCTCACTCAGCCCTTCAGCCCAAGAGGGAAAAATATCCAGACCCCCCAAGACCGAACCCTAACCCCCGGGTGAGCCCCACCCAAATGCCCCACCACTGAAGAAGACCCCACCAACCCCTTGTCCGCCGCTCCAGAAAAAGAAGGAACCTGAGAAAAGGCCAACGCCTCATCCCCCATACCTGTCTGTAAAAGATAAGACCCATCATGCCCCCCTATCTGCGCCCACTCTCCCTCCCCAACAGAACCACTGCACACCGAGACCACCTCCCCCCTAGCAGATAAAGGGGGAGAAAACAATAAAGGGCTAACAGGAACCAAGTCAGCAGCAGTGTCTCCCTCCCCTTCATGCAAAAACGTAACCTCCGCCTTCACAGGCAAAGAAATACCACGTGGCCCTGAAGGAGTGACTAAAAACTCTCCATGCCCAGCAACAGGCGCTGAACCAACCGCCTGGGGATGCCTGTCCCGTGAAGGAGATACCACGGCAGGCCCAGGAATCACCGGCCCATCCTGAACCGGCCTAATTTCCAAGGCGTCATATTCCAGTAAGGCCTCCGCCCCTCCACCGCTAATGACGTCACCAACCGTCACCGCGGAGGCCGAAGCGGAGCGCCTAAAATCCCCACGCCCTCTAGAGGCACGCCGACCTCGCAGAAGAGGAGCCGAGACAGCTCTCTCATGTACTCCTGACACCGGTAAGAACACCGGCGCCGCCTGCAAACCCACAGCCCCTGCCGGCCCGCCCACACCAAACTCTGACACACACCCCGCCTCAGGCAGCCCAGAAACACTCCCCCGCCGAGCCTTCACACCCGGGGCCACTCGTCTAGTCCTAGAGCGGCCCCGGTCACTCACCGCTTCTTGGCGACGGCGTTTCGGTGAAACGCACGCTGCTACCACCGCCGACACACCCGCAGACGCCAGACGCTGAGGGCGCTGCGGCCGGTCACCAATGACCAAGTCCAAACGGCCCGCCTCACTAAGGAGGCGGATCGCTTCCAACACTCGGTAATCTTCTGCTGCCATCCTAAAACCAAGCCTAATGAATTAAACCTACCTATAAACCACAATAACTGCCTCACAAAAACTGACTAAGATAACACCCGGCCACCAGGTCACCTAAGCCTAAAATGGTGGCCGGGGGGAGGAGCCCAAGACACTTATAGGCTGGGCTCCTCCACAACTAAAAAATAGCCCAAAACCAGCCCAAAAGCCAGCCTGCTTCAAAATGGCCCCCACCCGCCCCTCCCAAACAGCCCGGGGGTGGGGACCTCCCAGGGGTCGGCTGCCCCCCCCCCCAAGCCCCCTCTGAGCCCATTCTCCTCAGCAGTGACTCCTCTCTCAGGATCGCCTAAAAATGAGGATGTCTTTCCTCTGCTCGAGAGAATATGATAGCCCAGCTTTTTGTTCATAGGAAAGTAACGACGTTCATCATGTGATTCATAAATGTGTATGATACGTTTTTGTCGGTGTTTCGGAGCTGAATGACTAGGCCTATCTCTTTTCCCCTTTGGCAAGCGGTCCCCACACCTGTCTCTGAAGGCCTCAGTTGCTGGCGGGCACCCAGGCCGCGCTCAGCGAGGGAGGCACATTGGATCTAAAGGCGCCTCCATGGCCGGGCTCAGGACCACTCTAACGAGTCACCGAGCTGGAACACTGACAGCTGTACAGTGCACCATGCTGCCGGGTGTAGGGGAAGTCAGGGTCGGACTGGCCTTCGAAGCAATGAGGCAGTAATCTGAGGTAAAAATCCTAGCAGGAGAGCACTTTTAGTGACCGGCCGCTCGCAATTCATGTTCTGCTGCATTCACACTGTTTTTATTAGCACAAAATACACTATGCTCTAAAAAAATAGCACTAAATGCTGGTAGTATTTTAGGGGAAAATCCTATCCCAACAGCACTTTCGTTTTCTGGTGTTGCATTTAGCTGTATTTATTAGTGAAAAATGCATACTCGCGTTCATTATGGATGTGAGGGTGTATTTTTGTCTAAGAAGTAGCGCTAAACCCAGAATTAGTCTTCTTGTGTAATTCAAGCATAATGTCGCAGAATTCTTAGGTAATTCCGTGTGATTTCGTGAAACAGAATTATGCGAGTTACACCCACCCCTATTAATAAGTTTAATGTAGGGATCCTTTGTAACCCGCAGGCCACAAATTACAACCACAGTAAACTAGCTGAGTGTGATATGCATTAACTGCAAACTACTGCTTGTAACCTGCAAAGGAATACGTTTGAAATCTATGCACTGATTTTTTCACCAGTGCTTTAAATGGGCCGGTACTCACCGGTACTGATTACCGGCACTTACAAATTTTGTTGCCTTTAATACCAGTACTTCTCAGTAGCCAGGGAGAGTACCGGTACCCTGATTGTCTGCAGGGCAGGCTCAGGTTAGGTTTCTCCTCCAGTGCAGGGCAGAGGGCGCTCTGCTTCCAAGGGGTTTGTAATTAACCAACCCCTGAAATAGCCTTTTGCCGAGTTGCTGCTGATCAAGATTCCAGCAGTGCCTATTTGAATGTTCTCAAACTGCAGGGATTTGAATGGGCGTGTTTGTTTTACGCTGTGATTAACAGGACAGGGTCTTTAGAAAGACACCGCACTGTCAATCAGGTGCGCAGCGACCATTCGGGTGAAACTACTTTAGCCCCCCACCCCCACCTCTCCGTCAGGTATGTGAAATGAGCTGGGGCCTCCAGTCAGTAATCTAGTCTCATTTTGGCTATGGCAGCTCAAGACAGTCCACCACCTTCGTCAAAGCCCATTTTCTTTCCATGTTTTTGTTCAGAACAGGATCTGCTTCCCTTTGTGTGCCCCTCCAACACTAATGGCTGCATTTAAATGAAAACAGCGACTGCCCTGGGTAATGGGTTCAGGGGTGTGAAGTTAGCCCGGCTCTTAAGGCAATAAATAGCAGGGAACCTGCAGCACTCCAGGAATGAGCTCCCATGGCAATTGGTGGTGTATTTGGTTGGGGGAAGGATACGATGAACATAAAAGGAAGGGGGAGGGAGGAATGTAAAAACAGTTAGTTGACAGGTGAAGTTGGAATTACCACTTTTTCAGATACAAATGGCAGATGTTTGTTGAGTTCTGAAATCATAAATGGGCTTAGAGATGATATTTTAACACAATTTTGTGTAAAGTCAAAACTCTGGTACATTTCTTGTTAACCCGCACTCCGGGATCAGTAATACCTAATGTGCGCTATATAGTTATGAGTAATGTTATTACAAGGACATCTGACTTTTCCACACAATATACATAGATCTATGTGTTGTACCTAGATACAAAGTGTCATAAAGTGAAAAACGCTTTCAAATCACCATTTGTCACGTTTCATGAAAGGTGTCTCATAAAAATGGGCTTTGCTTGCTCTGATGGGGTGAAAAGTTTGGTGGCAAAGTGTGAGTTTCCAGGGGAATTAGTTTAACATAAAACTAGCTGTCCCCAATGAGACTAAAATTAGAAGTTAAAGGAATTCCTGATTGACACGAAGTGAGCTTTTTGCAGTCGGGCAGCGAGATGGAGACGGAAAACTATCTCCCATCTCCCTCATTATTTTCAATTGATCCCTATGCATTGGGACATTTATACAGAGTTGCAAGTACTTTGAGCCAGACAAATGTGTGTATTGTTGAGGTGGTTTAAGGACTAGCTCTTGGAGTACCATTCACACTGGAACCTCCTTGAGATTGGATTACGCCCACCTCCTCCCAGGATTAGTGGCGTAACACAGGTCCTCGCAGTCCCTGCTTTGTGGGGGGGCCCTCGAGCTGCAGGGGCCCCCTCAGCACAGTACTCAGGCCACTCTATGTACCTTGCAGGGGGCCCCTTAAAGTTTCTTTACACCACTGTCCTTGCTAACTACTTTAAAGCCAAAACAGAAAAATCTAGAATAATTGTAATTAAGAACAAGCATAAGTTACACCAGTTTAAAGACTCTGATAAACTCAAGATATTGAAAGACTTACACAAAGCATTCTACACTATGAGAAACAATCCACCAAGGAACATCTAATTTCTAAACAAACTCTTCTCCCCTTCCAGAAAGGTTTGTATCCAAATGGAAATTGATTAGACCTCTCAAACCTGGAAGCAAATATTGCTGAAAAAGAAATACTCAATAGCTTACAATGCCTCAAGAGAAATAAAACCCTGATGACCTTCTTCCAAAATTCCTTCAAGCTCGCCCTGAGTCACTAACTCCAAGATTCTTAATTCGAATGTCTTCAAAGATGCTGCCAGCCTCTCTGCACTTTTATACATGCTATAATCACCCGCATCCACATCGAAAACAAAGATCCACAAGATACGAAGGAGAATAATCTCATCTCAGTGATTAACATCAACTGCAAAATCCTGGCCAAAGGAAGAGGGCTGCTTAAGTACCCACTGATCTCCGGACACAGGCAGCAAAAAGTAAGAGACACCCAAAGCTCAATCATCTGACCACTATTTTTTAAGGTTTACCTCAGACCTCTCCCAGAACTCATCAAATCCTTCCAACTCACATGTCATGACTATGCATATGATACACAGATAATCCTTAAACAAGACAAACCAAACAAGCTTGAAACCACACAACTGCCTGAAAGACATTGACTGTTAACAAACCACTTCAAACTCAGCATCTCACCTAAAACCACTCAGGACTATTTGCTTTGTCAGCGAGCGTTAGCTGTTTAAGATAAATAACTAACAGCAATAATTTTGTTGTAAATAATTTTGAAAATGTTTAAATTCTTAATTTGTGGGATTGTGAATTAAACATGACTGTAGAAGGCATAGTCATAATGGTTAAGGGTAACTTTCTGTGAGAAGATTTCAGTCGAGAGGCTGAGTTTCAGGTAGTGGAGGCTGTGTTGGGATGGCAGTATCCTTTGAAGAGTAAAAGACATGTATCAATTCCCTGAGTGCTCATCTGCCTGTGAAACTGGTATCCTGACTTTTTGTTTGGCCCTAGCATCATGGTAATCTTGCATGTGCGCTGCAGCCTAGGCCTGTCCCTGGTAATGAGAGGTCTAGATCCTGTTCTGTGACATGCAGGGGTACAAAGCACATTAAGCACAGGACTACTGTAAATGCCCTGGGTAAGTCACTTAAAGTGGTAGTTGCAGCATTCTGAGTTTTGTGAATCATTTGTGTGACCAGACATTTTTCTTTTGTTATGTAACGGATGGTTTACTGGCCCATCTCATATAAAGTTCTGCTGTTCTGTGATCCCTAGATATTGCGCTGACATTCCATGTGCGTGTCTAGTTTGTGTATGTTTAGTGAGCGTGTAGCACACGTATGGTGGTAGGAATCTGTGTGTGGTAACAATCTGACAGCTAGGGCCTGTGGATCCATTTTGTATGACCTCTTGTGTAGTATTTATATTCATATATGTATTTATTTTTAGATTAATATGTGCAACGCATGGTCCTGAAGATGGTCCGATGGATTGTTTAAACCAACTAAGGACCGTAACGTCGACGCTTGACAACGTTTTGCTCATTGTTGTATCATCATTTGATTTCTAAATGATTGTATTGTGAACAGTATTTTCCTGTACATGGTATTCATTTTTCCATGTGTATAGCAAAAGTTGCCATACTACTCAGAATCATCTCTGTCAACGTAGTAGTATTCTTGTTGCCATATTCTACATTTGTGCGTGCAAAAGAATAGTTGGGAGAATTATAAAAAACAGTTTATATCTGTTTATCCTTGCTTTTCCTTAATAACTGATCACTTCGGTGGCAAATTATTTAATTTATTGAATTTTGATTGAACAATTCCTATAGGGACATTTTTGTATGTTGTTACTCTTGTGTAGTATGGCACAAGATGGAGGGTGGGTACTGCTTGCCAAGACAATGGAAGTGTACTAACTGCGTTCCTGTGACTGACGTGGGAAGACCCAGACACTGATGTGAGGGAAGATGGAGACAGGACTTCCCTCAGTAATTCAATTAAGGCAGTGTTAGCAAAGGCCTGCTGATTTAGTTCTTACTGAGCACAGCCAGTTGGTAGGTAGTAGGGATAAGGGGTGGGACAGCAAGTCTGTTGCTCAATGTGAAGAGCTGAGGGGTGTGACTGCAGTTTCTATTGAAGGCGAGGATGTTTCTAGGCATAGGCCGACCTTTTGCCTGTCCATGATTACTACTTCAGAAAGGCTGATAAGAGCCACACTTTATTGAGCCCTTGTTGTGAATACTCCTACATCAAGCAAGTGCCATTATTACTTGCTGTGAGAGCCATCACTTTGCACAAAGGCTGTGTCTGAGGAGCATAGCTGATGTCTGCTTCTTTTTCATTTGTATTTGATTGTTTTTGGTATAGCGTACAACTCACTCCCAAAGGAGTATCTTGGTGCTTGCGTTACAGGCAAGGGTAGTTGCATTTAGAAAATCCATGCTTTTAGCATCTTCTTAAAGTTCTAGAAATCTGTGCAGGTCCGAATATCAAGGCCAAGGGGCAATTTGTTCCAATGATAAGGGCCCAAGAATGAAAAAGACCTGCCACCGAATTTGGCAAAGAGAATGCGAGGGATCTGCCAAAAAGCTTTATTGGAAGACCTTCACTGTCTTTGAGACTAGTAATGTCTGAGTCTTGAATAAAGGACATGTAGGGATTTGTAAAGGGTCTTGTGCATCAAGAAGCACAGCTTGAAGACTATCGGTTTTCTGATAGGCAGCCAATGCAATTTCTTCAGTGGAGGGCAGAGGGAGTCCCTGCAGGGAGGTTGCAACTTAACCATGCAGCTGTATTCTTCACAACTTGCACTTTGGCCAGCAAGAAGTCATTTGCAAATACTCGGGGACCTCAACTTCCACCTGGAGAACAACAACGACCGCAACACCACCACCCTGCTGGACAACCTCGCCAACCTCGGTCTCAAGCAGCTGGTGACCACCCCCACCCACTACGCCGGACACACACTCGACCCCGTCTTCTCATCCAGCAAGGACATCGTCTTCAGCCACGCCAACGGACTCCACTGGACGGACCACAGCTGCATCCACTTCAGCTTCAAAAGAACAATGGTCCACCACCACTAGCAACAGGGTGCACGCAGAAGCTGGAACAAGATCACAGCCGACCAGCTCGCCGCATCCCTGAGCCAGCACCCCCCCACCAGCTCAGCGAACCCCAGCCAGGCCGCCGACAACCTCACGAAGTGGAACAGCAGCTGCGCAGACTACCTCGCCCCACTGAGGACCCCACCTAGCAGACCCAGCAGCAAGAAAGCACCCTGGTTCACCGACGAACTCAAGAGCTCCAAGAAGCACTGCCGAGCCCTCGAGAGAACCTGGCGCAAAGACCCTACACCAGACAACATGACCACCCTCAAGCTCGCCACCCGAAAACACCACCAACTGATCCACGCCACCAAGAAAACTGCATTCAAGGAACGACTGGACAACAACGCACACAACAGCAAGGAACTCTTCAACATCGTGAAAGAGCTCTCCAACCCCAACGCCGGAAACAACAACATCACCCCATCTCAAGCCCTCTGCAACTCCCTCGCCTCCTACTTCCACAACAAGATCGCCGACATTCACAACAGCTTCAGCACTCAACCAACGCTCCCCACGACCGCACCTACGCTCCCCACCACCACCCTACTGTGATGATTACAAGTATGCATAACGCCCTTAGCCCTCACCTTTCCCAGTTTCGCCTGTCACGTATGCTTGCATTAGGGACTACATATCCCACAAGGCTTAGGGGCCTCTCGCAGTATGACAGGAAGGAGCATACTCCTACTTAAGCCCCGCCTCCAGTGAAAACGGGGCTTGACAAACTGCCTGCGAGCTATGGACTTGGTTGCCGTTTCTTCGTTGTCCTGAGTCTGGCCAAAGATTACATTTCTGCCGGGATTGGAACGCTTTTGTGTGAAGCACGACCGGATGTCCTGAACCCTTTGGCACTTCACATTTAATTTGCGGTATTTACCGAGGAACCTTTTTTGAGCTTGCGTCTCTGTTCACAGGAGCTGAACAGGAGACGCTAACATTTGAGCCTGCGTCTGTGTTCACAGGAGCTGAACAGGAGACGCTAACAGTTGAGCCTGCGTTTCTGTTCACAGGAGCTGAACAGGAGAGGCTAACATTTGAGCGCGGCTGGGGAGCGTGTCAGAATTCCTCCCTGCAGTCGGAACTCTGAAATTCCTGCAACGCATCTCTACGCCCATTGTGCTTTCTGTTTCGGTGCAGAAACCGAATCAAACTCTTTCCTTGTTTTGCGCTTTACTTTGTCTTCTGGATAGTGAAGGGGATCTGAACACGGTACCTTTTCCAGTTGCGAGTCGCCTCTGGAGTGAGGTGAACTACGTGAGAGTCGGGGACTGCGCATCAAGGCGCTCTCCTCTCACAGCAAGCTAGAGTCTTCATAACGGTGCTTCTCCCGGACCCTTCCTCACTGCAGGGATTTACGTGCCCAGTGATATTCGGAGATTATCTTCTATCATTGTCCTCTGGAGGAAGACCAGGGACTACATTCCTGTAAGTAGGAAAGGGGTCTTCTTCTTCTGAGTACTGGTGTGAGTGTGAGTGCGCTGTACTTCTCATTCTGTTCTTGTTTTTTTTCCATATATGCAGAGGTCCCAGAGGGTGTAGAGAAGACGGTCACCTATTCCTGTGACAGAACAGGATTCTTTTGTTATTTTGTCCCATTCCCCTTTTCCCTTGAATACTTTACTACCCACAGTGCGTAGTTACATTGTGGAGAGTTTAGTGTTTAGGGGATGTTGGGAACTACTCTTCACGGCATCGTTCCTGCTGGCCGTACTTAAGGTTAGTGGCTAATTATTCGTGGCGCTGCTGACACCTGACACCTACGCGCCTGGACCCCGATCAGCACCGAAGACACCATCCGCACGATGAACACCATCCACTCTGGATCTCCAACCGACCCCTGCCCCCACCACGTCTTCAACAAGGCCGACACTGTCATCGCACCCCACCTGCGGGACATCATCAACACCTCCTTCGACACCGCTACCTTCCCTGAGAGCTGGAAGCACGCCGAACTCAGCGCTCTACTTAAGAAACCGTCAGCGGACCCCCCTGAACTCAAAAACTACCGCCCCATCTCGCTCCTTCCGTTTCCGGCCAAAGTCATCGGGAAGAACGTCAACAAGCAGCTGGCCGCCTTCCTCAAGACGAATGGATCCCTCGACCTCTCGCAGTCTGGCTTCCGGGCCAACCACAGCACCAAGACCACCCTCATAGCTGCCACCGATGACATCCGAGCCCTGCTCGACAACAGAGAAACAGCGGCTCTCATCCTCTTGGACCTCTCCGCGGCATTCGACACCGTCTGCCACCGCACCCTAGTGCAGCGCCTCAGCAACGTCGGAATCCAGGAGAAGGCACTGGAGTGGATCATCTCCTTCCTCGCCGGAAGGACACAGAGAGTCTGCCTTCCCCCGTTCAGATCAGAAGCCACCGAAGGCATCTGCGGCGTCCCTCAGGGCTCCTCGCTCAGCCACACCCTCTTGAATGTCTACATGAGCCCCCTTGCGGCCATCGCACGCCAACACAACCTCAACATCATCTCCTATGCCGACGACACTCAGCTGATCCTCTCCCTCACCAACGACCCCGCCACCGCCAGAGCCAACCTACACGAAGGGATGAAAGACGTAGCGAGTGGATGATGACCAGCCGCCTGAAACTGAACACAGACAAGACGGAAGTTCTCATCCTGGGCTCCTCTCCCTCCGCCTGGGACGACTCCTGGTGGCCCCCCGCCCTGGGCAGCGCACCCAAACCGACAGACCACGCACGCAACCTGGGCTTCATCTTGGACTCCTCCCTCTCCATGACCAGACAAGTCAACGCCGTCTCCTCGTCTTGCTTCAATATCCTGCGCATGCTACGCAAGATCTTCCGGTGGATCCCCACCGAGACCAGGAAGACGGTCACCCAGGCCCTCGTCACCAGCCGTCTGGACTACGGCAACGCCCTCTACGCCGGAACCACCGCCAAGCTCCAGAGGAGACTCCAGCGGATCCAGAACGCCTCAGCAAGACTCATCCTCGACATCCCCCGGCACAGCCACATCTCCGGACACCTGAGAGACCTGCACTGGCTCCCGGTCAACAAGAGAATCACCTTCTGTCTCCTCACCCACGCTCACAAAGCCCTACACAACCAAGGACCAAGATACCTCAACAGCCGCCTCAACTTCTACACTCCCACCCGCCAGCTTCGATCGACCAGCCATGCCCTCGCCGCCGTCCCCCGCATCCGAAGAGCCACACCAGGAGGAAGGTCCTTCTCCTACCTGGCCGCCAAGACTTGGAACTCCCTCCCAACCCACCTCCGCCTGACCCAAGACCACCTCGCCTTCAGGAAGCAGCTCAAGACCTGGCTGTTCGAGCAGTAGCGGACCCCCCCTCCCCAGCGCCTTGAGACCCTCCGGGTGAGTAGTGCGCTATGTATAAATGCTTGATTGATTGAACTTGATCTCTCATGGACAGTGTATGATCAATCTTTACTCCCAGATTTTCCACCACTGGCTATGGGGAAGGGGCTGGGCCAAGGTCGGAGGATCACCAGTCTTCTGACCATACTTCTTGAGCTTTGCCAAGTAGCACTAATGAGATGGAAGCAATTGTTAGCCATCCAGTTGGCAATATCTTACATACAATACACTAATTGGGCTTTCACTTTGTTAGGGTCAGGACCAAAGGAAATGAGAAGTTGTGTGTCATCTGCATATGACACAATCTCCACACCGCATGCTCTCACAGTCTGAGCTAAAGGTGCTATATAGACCTTGAATAGTGTTGGACTCAGGCAAGAGCCCTGCGGGACCTTTTTGTTGACGACAGGCAGTCTCCCATAGCTGAGGTGGCATCACCCTAAGTATGCACTTTCTGATGGAGGTGCTGAGAGTTCTTCCTAGAGCACAGAAACCTGCCTGCCTGCTGAGGAAGGGAAGCAGTATGACGACTGCCCCTGCAGGAGGAGAGACTGCCCAGGAGAAGCCCAGCGTGTTCCTGGTGTGAGGATTAAACAGAAGAAATAGACGCCTGAGAGAGAGAGAGCAAAGACAGAAGCAACCTATATGTGAAGGGGTCTTCAACAGTCTCCCGTAAAAGTTCTTGCTGAGAATTGTGCTAAGACGTTGCATTGCCAAGCATCATTGTGTAATTGGCATCCTGCTGTGTGCTTGAGAAACTGATTCTGCTGTTACATATTTCTGAGTTTGTGGTTCCCCGTAGTCTTGATCGGCCTAGAGGCCGCAACTACTGAAAACACTCACCCGTTGATGAATGATTTAATTTCTTACCAGTAATCTACATTACTCCGCAAGCCCTTTTTCTCATACCAATAATTCTTCTAGGTGTCTAACTCCTACCCAGGCCCCACACGACCTAGCCAATCAAAAGGCGTAAAATAAAAAACATTTCCTCCACCCCCCTCCTAAACACCTCCCATCATACTGATAATAAAGAGGGCCAGAGCCCATAACACATCTTGTAGACCTCCCCAAGCTAAAAAGAGATTCAGATTGTGAACTGGGTACTGAGAAGGAGGGTTGTTAATATTGGTATGAGAAAAAGGGTTTTCGGAGTAATGAAGATTACCTGTACGTAATTTCACCTTTACCTCCTCAACACCTTTTCTAATACTACTACTCACCCTATGAGAATGTACCAGAGCTATGAATAACAACCTGAATCCTCAATAAGAACCGAAAAAACTCTGGATTGATGCAAACAATGTTTATTGCATAAACCCAAGAGCTACAACATTAAAGAATTAGCAGTAGCTAAAAACCGAAACTCTAATGATTCTGCACTTCCCACATGCAGCCTATAATGAGAAGCACGGGTATATGGTGTGGCCCAAATGGCTGCCTAACAAATATCCAAAAGAGAACCTCCACTCAGGAAAGTGCCATTCCCCGAGTGGATCTTTCCTGAACTCCACCCAACAACTGTACATGCTGAGAAGAATACGCCATGGAAATCAGTGACTTAATCCATCTACTCAGATTTGGAGTAGAAGCTATTTACCAATGACAAAAAAATCTAAAATTGAGAAATAAATGTTACCTGGACAAATAGATTCTTACTGCCTTCAATCACATCTAGTGTTTGTAAAGCCTTTTCCTCAGGAGTGGAGGGTGCTGGAAAGAAAGAGGGTAATGTTATTTTTTGCTTCTGATGGAGAGAGAAGAAAACTTTATGGACAAAACCAAGACCCAATTTAAAAGAACCAGTCTTTCTGGAAAAAGTCGTAAATAGGAAGGCTTGATAGATAATGACTTCAATTCACCAAGTCTACGAGCTGAGGTTATAGCCACCAAAAAGAACACTTTCAAGGACAGTGTTTCATATCCACACAATCTAAAGGTTCGATGGGGTGGAAGTGGAAGGCTTTAAGAACTAAAAGGGAGGTCCCAGAAAGGGGGTGTTGGTTTTATTAGGCCTCATTATCCAAGTAGCTCATGATTTGGGTTTTATTTGAAGAAAATATCCCCAGGCAGTTGCGGCCGGCATTACGGGCGGGTAGGAGGGGGGATGGAAATGGGGTCATTGCAAGGCTCCGGAGGATGGAGGGTAGGGTGGATGGGTTGAATTAAACAAAAATATAAAATAAAACGTACTCAGCTTCTGGATGGGTCCGTCCGAGGTCCGACTCCCGCCGTCATGTGCCAATTCCTGCAGCTCACCTCATCATCAGGAAAGGCAGCCTCCCTCCCTCCCCTTTGCCAATCACTGCACTGCAATGGCAGTGTTTTGATTGGGGAGGTGCAGGGGAGAGCACCTCAGCCGTGCAATTTTTTCCTACATATAGAAAAAGGGAAAGTGAGACCGGTCATGCTCGAGGGCAGGGGGGGAGTGGCTTACCCACTGTTGTGGGTACTGACTGGTTGGTCGGCTCCAGGGGCCAACCAAACAGTCAGTACACACAACAGTGGGTAAGCCACTCCTCCCCTGCCTTCAAGCACGACCGCCCACCCTCCCAACCCCAACCAGGCACTTCTGCTTTCTCGCAGTGGGAGAAGCAGAAACATAAAATGGTCGTTTTTACCATTTTATGTTTCTGCTTCTCTCACTGCGAGAAAGCAGTGGGGCGATGCCCAAACGCCACTATGGAGGAGCCACCGCTGTATAGGCCATGCCTCTTGTGGAGATTTCATGGCCCACACTCCCGTTTTAGAGCCTAACCACCTTATTTAGCCCAGTAGAGGCACTGCTCTGAGTCGGCGATGCGGTGAGCGCAAGGTAAGTGGTTTTATTTATTTTATTTTTCCTATCCCATCCTCTGTCGACTTCCTCCTCTCCCTGCCGCCCCCGCCCCACTGCCCCTCTGCTCTTACCCGTACTGTCCGCGCCTGAATACATTAATCTTACTTATTCTTGTTTAATATGTATCCTGAGGCAGATGAACAATTATTGATTGTTTCTGTAAGTGCAGAGATTGAGGTTTCATCCATTTCTGTAAATATGAATATGCAGCCACTTTATATGACCTGTAAGCAACTACAAGTGGGAAGAGCATAGCAGACAACTCTGTCTTGTATTTTTGCTGTGCACTATAGGAAACAGGGATGACACACACCATTTTAACGGTATACAGACATAATGTCGACAACAAAAATATCGAGGTAGATAAATATCGATTTTAAAATATCGAGTAGACAGAATATAGATAAGACAGAATATAGACTACAAAAATATCGAGGGACAGAATATAGACAACAAAAATATAGATGGATAGAATATAGACAACAAAAATATCGAATTTTAGGTAAGTAAGTAAGTAAATTTATGGTATTTAATTTTTGCGTAATATAATTCTGTAGCGGGTTGTGGGTTTATAGGGGAATAGGGTTGGAAGTAATTTAATTATAATTAATTAAATATTTTAATGTATTGGTATTTATTTACAATTAATTGTTAATTAATTCTTAATTGGCAATTCATTAAAATATTATGGCAATTAATTTTTATTAATTGATAATTATGTTAATTTTATTCATTTATTTTCTGGAACGGGTTGTGGGTTTATAGGGGAATAGGGTGGGAAGTAATTTAATTATAATTAATTAAATATGTTATTTTTTTAAATTGGTATTTATTTAAAATAATTGTTAATTAATTTTTAATTGGTAATTAATTAAATTATAATTGGTAATTACATTTTATTAATTGATTAATTGATAATTATGTTAATTTTATTCATTTATTTTCCGGAGCGGGTTGTGGGTTTATAGGGGAATAGGGTGGGAAGTAATTTAATTATAATTAATTAAATATGTTAAATATTGCTACTTATTTACAATTAATTGTTATTTAATTTTTTAATTGGTAATTAATTCATATATAATTGGTAATTGTGGGTTTATAGGGGAATAGGGTGGGAAGTCATTTAATAGTAATTAATTAAAAAATGTAATATATAAATTGGTATTTATTTTGAATTAATTGTTAATTATTTTTAATAATTTATTGTTATTGGTAAATATTTTGTATTAATAGGTAATTATTTTTTAGTAATTAAATACATTTTATTATTTTTAATTGAATAATTATTATAATATCTTAAATTGGGAATTAATTTTAATGAATTTGTAATTGGTATCAATATTTAATTTATTTTTAATTATATATGAAGTATTTACTTTCTATTTGGAGTGGGAATAGTAATTTTTACCTTCCTGCTATCCAACGATTTCCCTACTGTTGCACTCACTGGAGTGGGAATAGTAATTTTTTCCCCTACGCTATCCAACGCATACCCTACTGTTGCACTCTCTGGAGTGGGAATAGTAATTTTTACTCATACGCTATCTAACGCTTTCCCTACTGTTGCACTCTCTGGAGTGGGAATAGTAATTTTTACCCCTACGCTATCCATAGCTTTCCCTACTGTTGCACTCACTGGTGTGGGAATAGTAATTTTTACCTCTACGCTATCCAACGCTTACCTTACTGTTGCACTCTCTGGAGTGGGAATAGTAATTTTTACCCCTACGCTATCCAACGCTTTCCCTACTGTTGCACTCACTGGAGTGGGAATAGTAATTTTTACCCCTACGCTATCCAACGCTTTCCCTACTGTTGCACTCTCTGGAGTGGGAATAGTAATTTTTACTCCTATGCTATCCAACGTTTTCCCTACTGTTGCACTCTCTGGAGTAGGAATAGTAATTTCGACCCCTACGCTATCCAACGCTTACCCTACTGTTGCATTCTCTGGAGTGGGAATAGTAATTTATACCCCTACGCTATCCAACGCTTTCCCTACTGTTGCACTCTCTGGAGTTGGAATAGTAATTTTTACCTCTAAGCTATACAACGCTTTCCCTACTGTTGCACTCTTTGGAGTGGGAATAGTAATTTTTACCTTCCCGGTATCCAATGCTTTCCCTACTGTTGCACTCACTGGAGTGGGAATAGTAATTTTTATGCCTAAGCTATCCAACGTTTTCCCTACTGTTGCACTTACTGGAGTTGGAATAGTGATTTTTACCCCTACGCTATCCAACACTTTCCCTACTGTTGCACTTTCTGGAGTGGGAATAGTAATTGTTACCCTCCCGCTATCCAACGCTTTCCTTACTGTTGCACTCACTGGAGTGGGAATAGTAATTTTTAACCCTACGCTATCCAACGCTTTCTCTACTGTTGCACTCTTTGGAGTGGGAATAGTAATTTTTATCCCTACGCTATCCAACGCTTTCCCTACTGTTGCACTCTCTGGAGTGGGAATAGTAATTTTTACCGCTACGCTATCCAACGCTTTCCTTACTGTTGCACTCACTGGAGTGGGAATAGTAATTTTTACCCCTACGCTATCCAACGCTTTCCCTACTGTTGCACTTTCTGGAGTGGGAATAGTAATTTTTACCCTCCCGCTATCCAACACTTTCCCTACTGTTGCACTCACTGGAGTGGGAATAGTAATTTTTACTGCTATGCTATCCAATGTTTTTTCTACTGTTGCACTCACTGGAGTGGTAATAGTAAATTTAACCCTCTCGCTATCCTATGGTATATATATTGTATATTTTTTATTAATACTATGCTTATATATATATATATATATATATATATATATATATATATATATATATATATATATATATATATATATATATATATATATATATACATATATTTATATATACATATGTATATATATATATATGTATATGTATTAATATATATATATATATATTTATATTAATTATTTATTAATTTTAATATTATTTAAGTATTTTAAGTATGTTTAAGTTAGTTATATTTATTATTTCATTAATTTTAAATTCCTTTTAACTATTTAAAAAGTTTGATATTTTGACTATCTATATTTTTGGCAACGATATTTTTGATTCGATATTTTTATACTTACCTGTTTGGAGATAGGAAGTCGATATTTTGGCATTCTATATTTTTTACTCGATATTTTTGTAGTTCTATATTTTTGCCATCGATATTGTTTCAGTGATCCCGTTTTAACTTTTGCAGTCGCATTTGCATATAACATTTTGATACACCTTCCTCCATAGCCAAATTTATTTGCTGTTAAAAAACATCTAGGCAACTTTGTCAAAGGCCTTCTTTAGGTCCAAGGCTAGGGCTGTAGTAATGTATTCAAGAGTTTGGCTTTCTCTAAGATAGGAGAGGACAGGCGAGGCGAGTATTATCACTAGACAACTGATACTTCATAAACCGTTTTTGCAAGGGATATTTCAATTTCGGGAGGAAGTGGTTAAGTCTGTTAGATACATTTTGCAATCTATATTTATTAGTGCTATGGGTCTATGGTTTAGGGGTAAATAGTTGTCCTTCTTTTCCTTAAGTATTAACACGAGTGTGGTTTATAATGAACTCTTGAGTGCTGGGATACAGGCAAACATGATGTCTCCATGGCGCGATAGAGTTGTGCACTTCTGTTCGCTACCCTTTGTGCACTCACGCCTCGAAACTCGAGTTCACAGATGACATTTCCTTCTGAGTGTGGTCAGTTGGTAAACATTAGGGGACATGTATGTTTGGAATGTAAATGTCTGAGGGTCTGATTACGAGTCTAGGTGTTATTTATTGCACCTGACAAATAACGAAACCACAGTGTATGTTATTTTTTTTGTGATAAATGTGCATAATATACTTTTGCATAATTACGTGAAATGACTGCAAAATTATGTGAAATTACGTAAAATGCAAATCAGTCATTTTGCGCTATATTTTGGCACACAAGGCATCATTGAGTCATTATTTGGCATGAGGATGCAGCTCAACAGGAGCAACGCGAACATCAGTCGCATGCGTTATTTTGTTCATGTGCGTTTGCAGTATATTTTTACTGTGAATTACAGCAAATTGCACCACTAACTGTAAATGTTTATCACAAATGACATGTAATTACACAACATGGCATAATGGTGTAATTTTACGTAACAAGCAGAACATGAAATTCTCACCCCCCATCCTGTTCATGCTGGCGCAATATTAATTTCACCCAGACCTTGAGCGAACAAGGATAGGAATGTCTATTACTGTGTAATACTTTTGGATGCAATAGCAGAATGTTCATGTAGAGGTTCCAACATACTGAATGGGTAGCAGTCTAGGGGAAGTACAGCATTTTGTTTTGCATGTTTCAAACCACACCCTTAATTGAATAGGCAACACCTCCTGGAAAGATTCTTAGGTATGCTTCTTAGGCCACGCCCCTTTTAGAGAGTACCCCCAAATTTTTAAGCCCACTTAAAAGCCCTGGGGTGCCGCTCGCAGTCGGACTCTTGAGGATCCCTATGTTTGCTGCCCGTGAGGCTTGCTGATACTTTGCCTTACATCTGACTTGGGAGACCGTGTGCTCAGTCACCCCTCGGACCCAGAAAACTACGACCAGCGACTGGGAGCGGGACTGCGAGGACCAGGAGCGCTTGCAGCAAGATCATTCCGCGCACCTGGTGCCTCTTCCCGCCCCCTCCTCCTGTGAGCTCAAAACGACTCGCGGCCCCCGCTTCGCGGGAGCCGCTCGCAGTCGGACTCTTGAGGATCCCTTTGTTTGCTGCCCGTGAGGCTTGCTGATACTTTGCCTTACATCTGACTTGGGAGCCCGTGTGCTCAGTCACCCCTCGGACCCAGGAAACTACGACCAGTGACTGGGAGCGGGACTGCGAGGACCAGGAGCGTTTGCAGCAAGATCATTCCGCGCACCTGGTGCCTCTTCCCGCCCCCTCCTCCTGTGAGCTCAAAACGACTCGCGGCCCCCGCTTCTCGGGAGCCGCTCGCAGTCGGACTCTTGAGGATCCCTTTGTTTGCTGCCCGTGAGGCTTGCTGATACTTTGCCTTACATCTGACTTGGGAGCCCGTGTGCTCAGTCACCCCTCGGACCCAGGAAACTACGACCAGCGACTGGGAGCGGGACTGCGAGGACCAGGAGCGCTTGCAGCAAGATCATTCCGTGCACCTGGTGCCTCTTCCCGCCCCCCTCCTCCTATTTAGCCCAGCCTCCTGACGCGTACACGGAACGCGCGCGGACGGAGGCGCGGGCGAAGACCGGGCAAAGAGCGGGCCATTTGAGGCCGTTCGAGTACGGCAGAGTCCGGCCCGGGCCCCCACCCCTTTCTTTGTTATAATCAGGATTCCTAACTACCAGAGAAATGAGTACTAGGGAAACTAGAAGCAAAACTTCCTCCCTAGCGGCGGCTGGAGCAGTAAAGGGCCCCATTGACACTTACTTTGCCAAAGCTGGTTCCCTTTTGATTGAGGAAATCGAGGTGCTCGAGAGAAGAATCTCACAGGAAATAGACTGGGTAAGGAGATCCTCAATGGGCCCATTGGCCCAAGCCAGAACTCCAGAAGGTAGACCCAGTTCACAAACCAGCGAAAGGACTGATCCAGCACCGTGTACACTCCCAGGTACCACAGCAACTGATCCCGAGCTTACCATCGAAGTCCCGAGTGAATTTGAGGACTTGAGTCTAATGGCCCTACCTAACACTCAAATCCCCCAAACAATATCAGTAAACAATATAGAGGTAGCTAACGATAAAGAGCCAAGCCCAGATAGAGATAGGGGTGTGAGAGAAGGGGCAATACAGAAAAAGAACAGGGGGGCCCAAAATAAAGTAGATAAAAGGACAAACTCGCCTAAACCTAAACAGTCGAGAGGTAAAGGGGGGAAAGGAGCTATCACTGCCACCAGACTAGAGAATTCGGTAATAACAACCTCCCCTAGAATAAACAACACAATGCAATTACCACCGCCTGTTAACATCGCTCTAGTGGATAATTCCTCCGATGATATTACATTGGAGGACATAGGCACACTCCTTAGGTCTTTATTGAGCCCCGTCGAAGCTAGACTGATTAAGATAGAAGCTAGATTAGTCATCATCGAGAAATCCACTGTCCAACTTGCAGATTCAAGGAAGCTCGATAACAGTGGAGCTAAAGCTGTAAAAGGAAGTTCGGAACCAAAGCCCATTAAGGGTAATGGACCACCCATAGTTGCAAATAGCAAGCCACCACCCACAATCCTTAAAACCCTACAAGCCATTCCAAATAAAATACTGCAACCTCCGAACGCCAAAAATGCCCAAACTCTAATTAAGCACAATGTAACGGCCACACCTAAAACAATTCCCCCTCCCAAAGATACTCCCCTGCCTTTGAATGATTTTAAGGGTGATCCACCACTCACTGGAGAGAAGCCAAATCCCACCCGTAAACAAAAACCTGTTAACCTTCCCCCAGAAGCAGCCCCTTACACTCTAGTTCTGGCGGGTGTTCCGGAATTAAAACCCCAAACATTTGAATCAACAACTTCACTTAGGAATAAAGTCATTAGCTGGCTCTCTATAAATAGACCACTCCCGAGAGGAATATCCAGCGACATCTCCATGGCCAGGCGGGTCACGTGGGTGGGTTATACCAGAAAATCTATTAGGGGAGACTGCATCCTGGTCACCTTTAGAGAGCAGAACACAGCTGCATATATTTGCTCCTGGGTTTCTGATGATTCTGACAGCAATATTCTATCACTTCCCCTATCATTTTTCTACCCTTCAAGCCTCTATAATTTGGAGGACCAGAGATGGGGGCACCACCAAGAACTGCTGGAGGATTGGGAAATTTGTCATAGGGAGAGAAATGCTTTCCAACATCATAGGGGGCGATCAATAGACCATTGTTTGCCGTACGGGGAGGAGGCTGGCTGGGAAACGGTCACAAGGAGGAGGGGGGTGGTGGGGGATATAGGAGAGAAATTCCAGGGCCCCACAGAACACATTATCCAGCCTATCTACCTATTCATAACAGATACAGTAGTCTGGAGATGGTAGATTGACAACAGGACGAAGTTGGGGGCGGTCTCCAATTATCTCCTAGGATTGAGACTAATGTACTTCCATCACCAAGTATACAGATAAGGGTAAATAATAATAATATAGTGGAACTTAATTCGGCTCTTGAAGCAAGTATGGAGGACCCTATTGTGATCCCCGTTAATATAACATCCGACACGAGCCATTCCCCTACAAGTCAATTGGCGCCCATGGAGCATAATGCTAACAACTCCGGAATTATAGGACCAGCCACTACCAAACTGTACCCTATAACCATGATCTCATGGAATGTGGCAGGTCTAGCTAACAAAATTGACTCCACGGAGTGGGGCTCTTACATCAGCTCCAAAAACATATTACTTTTCCAGGAGACTTGGGCACGCGAGGAATTAACATTCCAGGGCTATGCAGCCTTTTCTAAGCCCGCTAAGTGGGGGGGAAGGGGTAGGCCATCGGGAGGACTTACGACCTGGGTAGCAACGGATCTAGGCTGCCACGCTACCTGCATAGAGACCGCCTCAGATGATATATTGGCTGTCCTATTAGAGTGGCCAAACTCCTCGAAGTTGTTAGTTATCAATATATATTCAAGGCCGGTATCCATGTTAAAAGAATCAAGTACCATAGATGAACTATCTGTGTTCCTAGAAGGCATTCCATGGGAACTCGCATGCTTGGTGGGTGGTGACTTAAATTCACAGTATGAACCACTACCCGGCCTACGAGATGGCCCCTCTTTTGAGGAAGATTCATGTTGGCTTGTCCCAGAGACGGTGTCTCCCCCTCTCAGGGCATGGAATCCTCTGGCCTTGCAGATAACTGCCCTTACCTTAAACCAAGGCCTAAGGGCCTGTAATGGCAGCTGCAAATCGGATATTCCCAGCACTCACACCTACAATAAAATAGGTAGTGAATCACGACTGGACTATATCCTGGTCAAATTGTTTATGTGGCCACAAATAGTCGATTTTAAAGTCACTGAAAGAAGGGATAGTGACCATAACGCCTTGGAATTGACTTACTCCATACCGGGGCGGGAGGCCACATCCTATGGAACGGATAAAGACAAGTCGGGGCTACTACTCGAAAACAATCGGAGGAAAGTGAAGTGGGAGAAGCTGGTCAATAGTGTAGATAGAATACCACAGCTATATGCAAGGATTATCCCGTTTTTGGAGAGGGCCTTCCAGATAGGGAAGGAGGTGCAAGATGTTGACAACAGAGGAAAGCTTGCACAGGTACACGCAGATATAAGTAGTACCTTAGAGCTGGACCTGTTCTCATCGACAGGGAAAAAGAAAGGCCTCCCGGCTAAGATGAATTGGTATAATGCCACCTGTAGGGAATCCAAGGCCCAATTGCTACTTGCTATAAAAGGAAGACATAGTAAGGAAGAAATACAAGCCAGGAGAAGATCCTATAAAAAGCTCCTAGAGAACGCGAGGGCGGAATGGGACCAAGATTATTGGGAAAACCTTGTTAGATCACTCACCAATAGAGACTCGCTCAAATTTTGGCGTATAGTCTCTAATGGTACTGAGGAATTATCTTCAGCAATTGAACCTAACATAGCTCCTACGATTTGGCAGCGCCATTTCGAGGCGCTGTATTCTGAAGAAGAAGGGGTTCCCAACATATCCGGCAGCATAAAGGCTTCTGATCAAACTGGGGCTCCTTTTACCGAAAAAGAGGTGAGGGTGGCCATCACCGGCCTAGCCGCAGGGAAAGCCCCTGGCCTCGATGGGGTGCCCGGGGATCTGTTTAAGCAGGAACCAGGGATATGGGCTCCATATCTCACATTGATATTTAACGCCATCCTGGAGGGAATGGAGGTTCCGGATACTTGGCTGGGAGCAGAGGTGGTCCCAATTTATAAAAAGGGGTCCCCTCTGCTCCCAGCCAACTATCGTCCAATCAGTCTAATCGACATATCCCAAAAGCTTTTTGGGAGACTGATTTTGAATAGGCTACAGGCCTGGATAGATGAGATGGGCATCTTATCCCCCTACCAGGCCGGTTTTAGACAGGGTGTATCGACAGTGGATCAAATTTTTAGGTTGAATCTCCTTTACTGGAGAACAGCCGTACTTGATGGTGGCACTTTATATACTGTTTTTATAGACTTACGTGCCGCCTTTGATTTGGTACCCAGAGCGAGGTTGTGGAGAGTCATGGAAGAGTTGAACGTTCCTGGAGACATCTTGGCAATCCTGATGAGATTACATCATAACAACTATGCCCGCGTGAGGTGTGGCAGAGGTGGCAAATTAACCGAAAGGTTCCCCGTTCGCAGAGGGGTAAGACAGGGTTGTGTGCTTGCACCGACCCTGTTCTGCCTCTTTGTGAATGGGGTTGTTGCCCACCTGAACAGGATTGCCAACACCGATGCCCCAAAATTGACAGGCAGCAGGGTGCCTGCAATTATGTTTGCAGACGACACCCTGCTGCTGTCCAAATCCCCGATGGGCATTCAACGTGTCCTGGACGGATTCTTACAGTTCTGCTCAGAGCGAGGACTTGAAATTAACCCACAAAAAACCAAATATATGATTCTAAATCCTAACCCCCATAATCGAGCCCCACCTAGGCTAGGCACAGTTCAATTAGAACGAGTACATACTATTGAATACTTGGGGATCACTCTCAACGAACATCTAACGTGGGCGTCTCACCAGACAAAAGTGACCATCAAACTGGCTCAGTTGGCGGGTGGCACTATGCGACTGGCGAACAAATCTCCCTACCGGCCACTTACCCCAATTATTCACATTTACAAAACTCAAGCTTGGGCAGGCGTCATATACGGGGGCGAGCTGTGGGGACACACTCAATTCTCTAAATTACAATCAACTGAAAATACATTTCTGAGACAGATTCTAGCCCTCCCACAGAGCACTCCACTTCTTCCCCTTAGATTGGACTTGGGAATCCGACCAATAACGGAGGAGTTGGGTCTCAAACCCTTGACATTCTGGAGGCGTTTATGGAGTAGCCCAGATCTTATAAACTATAGAACTGAGCTACAGGAATTCCTGCAGTTACACAATGCCGGGAGAATTCCGTGGTTGATTTATATTAAGGGAATGCTGGAGGATATTGGTATTCCGGAACTATGGTCGGACCCTATAAACACCTGCCCAAAGATTCCAAAAAAGGAACTTGTGAGAGCCTATCAAGATCTGAAGCTCACCAGAGCCATGGATGGTACACGAGAGGGATCTTTGACCCATCTGTTCACAAAAGCTAAAGACTCATATCTTCTTGAAAGTGCTTTAGATGCCATGTCTCCCGTTTTAACGAGGAAATGATTTCTCCAATGGAGATATGGAATTCTTCCCTTAGCATCATTCACCGCGTCCTGGTCTTGCCGCTCCTCAACAGAAACTTGTCCGGTATGTGCACATCCAAAGGACAATGATGTTCATGTAGTTTCCTTCTGCAAGGGCTATGAGAGGAGCAGGAAATACTGGCTAGTCCCCTTACTCAGAAATTTGGGATTTAGATCCTTCCAAACTGCCTACAGAGTTTTAAAAACAGACCTATCCTCTACTGTGGTTTTTGCCCTGTCTAAATTTCTGACTTTCATGTGGTTCACTCGAAGCCGATGGGTAAAAAGGCTTGTATAAAAGATTTGTCGTTTTAAGATAGATTGAAATCTCGGCACCTATTCTATCACTTTTTTAATTTTCTAATTATGCGATCACCACTGTTGTTTAATACTTTTAAATTTTGTATAAATGCAATGCATCTTTTATGATCTGTGATCGAAATAAAGATTTCTTGAAATGAAAAAAAAGCCCTGTGAAAGCTTAGATTTAATGGGGCGTTAGCTATGAAAAAAATTTCAGTCTGTGCTGCTGAGTGTAGTTGAGGGGCAAAAAGGAACGTCTTTCAGTTCCTAAAAGTTAGCATTAGCTTTGGCACGAACATGGTACTATTCCAGTCATCTACTTGAAGCAATAAATAGAAACAACCTTTCAGCGCGATAAACGATTTTCATCCTGCCACTCCTGGGGCATCTAGATGACAGCTTCATCTCCCTAAAGTGGATCCCTCACCACTTGGAGAAATGGCCAGGCGCCATATCATGAAGGGCTGCGCTGGGCCAGCACAGAGTTGAGCGCATGTTTTTTGTGTTTTTGCATTTGCACTGTGCCCCCCCCCACATAAAATCTCCACACCTCCTACCATTTTCATGCACCTCACCCTTGCACACTACCCACACCATATCAGCTGGACTTTCAGCAGCACAATTGACTTTCAAGGAGGTCCACATTTTCTGCATTCAGGGAGACATCTTATGAATTCTGTTTTTGGTGTTATTAATTTACACAGTGGCAGTATGGATGCCCCAAAAGTGAAAAATCGTGGTGATATGAAAAGATACCAGGGTACAAACTTAGCGATATGAGCCTATCAAAGATGACAATTAGCAATAATGCTGCCTTTCTCCTCATGAAAAGTCAATTCACAATGCACCAATTGACTTTGTTACTTACCCTTTGTATCTCTCACATTTGTCAATTCATTTTCTAAGTTTGCCTTAGATCTCTAGCACTCACTTTTTCACCACCTTTTCTGCTTCAAACATATCACACAAGCTCTCATTCTTCTACCAGTTTGACCCCTTACCAACATATTAAGTCCTGCTCTAACTTGCACTCCTGTCCTCGACCCAGTACTAAATGTATAAAAGAGGATGTGATGTGGCCCAAAGTTTTGCTCAAAAGCCTGTCTTTGGTACTATTGATGGTTGGGGTGCAGAACACCAAGCTGTGAAGTCTTGAATCCACCGTATGCTTTTTAAATGCACCATGTGACACTTCCTGCCTTTTTATCTCAATCCTGTACATTTTTTTCCCTCCTTGCTTACTCTCTTTGTCAATGGTTTTCCATGTTTCTCTCCCTCCTTTTTGTTTTACTCCTTTTGTGTTTTTCTTTCCCTTGTTTGGATCAAAGTCTGTTGAGGAAAAATAAGTACTGGTCCCCAAAATGTCCCCACCTGTAACCACCGTCTCAAATTAAGTACTACCTCTACCCCAGTCATACTCTTTTCTATCTTGCCTTAATCTTTGGACCCCACCTTGCCATACTTCTTTATAACCCTCAAAAATTGTTTTTTTATTTTATGGAAAATGATAAAAACAAACGTTCAAAGTGGAATTTAGATAAATAAATGCAGTTGACAGCTGTGCCTCTGCCATTCAAAAGTGACCGTAGAATCAATGCCACACCCTTGTGTACACACAGAGCAAATTTTGAGTCCCAGAATGTTCTGCTGCTAAAGCCTTTTTCTCCATCCACAAGTAACCCCACTTTCCCACCTGTAATATTTCCCCATTTTAAAGGTTCTCGGGTGAGAATTCAGAGCGATTACCAAACAGCACCGAAGAGCAGAGAACGCCAGCAGCAGCTACAGCGGCCACAATTACAGGGGAAAAAGCGTTACCCCGGTGGGCGGACAAAGATAATGGCGCCAAAAAACCCCAATACAGTGGTTCAAAGGCAGCAGAAGCCAAAGACAAGGGCGGCTACAGCGGCAACACAGGAGATTAATGGAGAGGCAATATCGACAGCGTTATCAGCAACTGGCGCAGTGAGTACAACTAGCACAGTTTCTGCTGGAGCCTCATATGAGAGAGTCTCTCAAAATATGACTGTAATAGATCCCTCTCGCGGTGAAAGTATACCAGAAGTACAAACATTAACGGATGTACAAAACTTGAATAAGGTGGATTCTGGGAGTTGTAGGCAAGGAGCGATTCCAAAAAAAATACCAGGAATGTTTGTGAAAAAAATCGGTAGCTCAACTAACCTTTCAAAAAGTCCTGATGCTTTGAATACAATTCCTGGTAAAGTACCCATTACTGGGTTAGTCAGTAATAATATAAATACTCTGGCGAATGAAGAAATGAGTCAACTTGAAGTGGTGTCAGAACAAATGGGCTCTGGGCCATCGATTCTAGGGGAGGATTTGGAATCTATAGACTCTGCAGGAAAATTTTATTCCATGACAGACTTGTCTCAAGCCCTAGACTCAGAAAGTACTGAGGAACAGGAGTTGGAAAGAAGGGGCCAATCTCTGCAAGATTTTGAAAAATCTTTCTCTGATCCGGAACATAATGATTTATCTGATTCAGCGGAATCAGATCCGGAAGAATCTCCTAACAGACTAAGACAGGACGACAACGTACCTAACGCAGCCAGCATAAGTAAGGAAGGACATGAAACACCTGAAATAACATTGGAGATTTTGTATCAGGTCATGCTACATCATAGGGAGGAGACAAGAACAGAGAACCTCCGTACTCAAGGGGCAGTAAAAAAACTGTAAAATAATCTGAGGAAAGTAATGAAGATATCTAATGGCACAGTGGCAAGGGTCACCGAGACAGAGGCCAGGATATCGCAAATAGAGGATTCTATGGTTCAGCAAAATTCAAAAATAAAGGCTATGGAGGGGCTAAAAGAAGATATAAATTGGAAAATGGTTGATATGGAAAATAGATCACGCCGGAACAATCTTCGAGTTCTTGGTGTACCCGAAGGAAATGAAGGATCTAATCCCAGACAATACATGATTGATCTTTTTACAGAAGCCTTTCCTGAACTAAAACAATGGAGATGGGAGACAGAAATTCAAAGGGCGCACAGATTCCCTTTTCAAAAGAGCCGACAAGATATGGCCGCAAAACCTCGAGCTATCCTGATCTCATTGAATAATTTTCTAGCTAGGGGAGCCCTTTATGATTTGGCCAGACCAAATAGGAAACGTAAGGGCAAAGATATTGAATTTTTTGTGCGTCCTGACTTTTGTCACGCAACGGTTCAACTTCGCTGGCAATTACGCCAGCTTATACCCCAATTCCAGGCGAAAGGAGCACAGGCTTTTCTGCTGAATCCTGCAAAGTTAAAGATAATTCACAAAGAACGTACTTACTTTCTAACTTCCGAGGACGCTGCCAAAGAGTTATTAAATTCACTGTGATCAGGAGGGGAGGAATATAAAGTTAAAAAAAGAAGGGAAAAAAAAGGGGGAACAGTAGTTATGATATGGTGACATGGTGACACGGTGACATGGTGACGGGGGAAGGGAGTGGGAGTGGGAGTAGGGAGCAGGAGTAGGGAAAAAAAGGTTTTTCTCTATATGTCCTTATAAGTATCAATGTATTTTTTTTTTCTTCTGTTTTCTGATTCAGTAGCTCGCTACAGTGATTAGTTTAAATGCACAAAGGATGTATACTATATGTTGAAGCATAAGCTTTCAAGATTTAAGAAGCGGGGCTAAAAGATTCTTACTTGGTATGATATTGGAGTAGTAGTAACAATATGATGTGGAACCATAGGGTGAGAGCCTCTTAGCGCTTATCACATCATCAATGAGAGGGACAAACCAGTCCCTTTGCCCTGATAGATTGGGGGAGGGAGAAGGGGTGGGTGGGCTCAGGTTGAGCTTGGGGTGGGCCAGCTGGGAGGGTAAAATGGGGGAAAAAAAGGGTTGCAAACAAAAACAGAAATTATCTTATGGTGTAGTTATAGGAACTTTCCTTATTTTTTTTGTCAAATGCAGTTGTTGTCTAAGCTCTGTGAAAGGTATGAGACATATAATAAGATCTGAGATGAACTTTGAAATTTATGCTCTCATTAATATCATATTTATGCTGAATGTGATAGTAGGAATAGAGAAAATATATCAAATAAATGGAAAAATTGAGAATCTGTTCTTGGAATATATGCGGGATTAATAATAGAAAAAAGAGGGGAGTTGCTGCTCAGATTATACAGACGATGAAATTGGACATTCTATGCTTACAAGAGTCACATATTGCATGGAGCGATAGAAAAATGTATGATGAGCTGGGGATGAAATTATTAGTATGTACTTCACAAGGTACAACAACCAAAGGAGTAGCAATTTTAATTAGAAAAGGGTTGGGGATCCTAATCAGGAATAAGGCTGATCAATATGGTAGATGGGCAATAGTAGAGATAAAAATTGATAGTAAAATCTGGACTATTTGCTCAGTATATGCCCCAAATTCAGACGACCCAGAGATTCTAAACTTCTTAAATCTAGAATTAGCTAATTGGTCTCCATTACTAATATTCTGTGGGGATCTTAATCTTCATATAGACATAAAGAAGAATGTACGTAACATCTCACATTATCAAGGGATTAAAAAAAAATCTTTTAAATCTCTAAATACTCTTTTAATGGATCATGGGTTGTTTGATGTTGCTTTTGAAAAAAATCTCTTGATAGCTGGATTCACATATTTCTCTTTTCCCCACAAAAAATCTGTACGTCTTGACTATTTTCTTATTAAAAAAATACTACTGTGCGATACCAAATTTGAGATCTATCCGCGAATAATCTCGGATCACAACCCGATTCTAATTGAAATTAAAATCAATTTAATGACTCCCCAGGTTAGGACATGGACTTTTGACAGAAAATTGTTAGTGGATACTGAATACGTAGATATTATGACTAAATGGGTAAAAGAATTTTTCGATATAAACAGAGGGACGGCCTCAATACAAAATGTTTGGGATGCATTTAAGGCGGGGATCAGAGGAGAATCATTATCATATGTTATTAAAAAACAAAAAATAATACGAGAAAGGGTAGATCAAGGCTTTAAAAATGTATTATTAAGGGAAAAAAAATTATCAACGGCAATTATTCAAAGTCTTCCAATTGCAGATATTGAAACGAATTTAGCAATCCATAAAGCTGCTTTATACGAATCTTTTGCTTCAAAATTGGCAGGGATAATAGCGACTCATAGATCCCAATTGTATGAGATGGCTGAGAATGCAGGGAAAATTTTGGCTAAAAGAACTAGGCAAAAAGAGGTTTACAATACAATTGATTCAATTAAAGATGAAGCAGGACATGTACATAATAATCCTGAAGAAATTCTAGAAACTTTTCGACAATTTTACCAAAAACTATATACGTATAATGATGATTCTTATTCTTCGCAAGATTGTATGAACTTCGCTAGAGCTAATACTCTACCACTTCTATCTTATGATCAAATGTTAGCTCTAGAGGCTGAAATCTCTTGGGAAGAAATTGAAAAAGCATTAAATTCTTTAGCATTAGGAAAAGCCACTGGACCTGATGGCATCCCATTGGAATTTTATAGGGTTTTTAGAAATGCTATAAGACAAGATATACTTATCACCTTCCTAGAAGCACAGAGAGGTTTTCCACCGGAGTCCTGGGCCCAGTCGCTGATAATGACATTCCTTAAAAAAGATAAAGATCCACTAAACCCGGCGTCATATAGACCGATATCTCTAATTAATACAGACAGTAAGTTATACTCAAAAATATTAGCAACACGATTGTCAAAAATAATTGTAACAATTGTATCCCGGTGGCAACACGGGTTTATCCCAAATAGGGATACAGCAGATCATGTACGGAGGGTCGTAGCTATTATGGACTGGGCTGAGGGAACCGAGACATCAATAGGGATCACCCTATTGGATGCCGAAAAAGCATTCGATAGGGTGACATGGCCCTATCTATGGGATTTGTTAATAATAAAGGGCTTTGGTGAGGGAATCATAACTGCTTTCAAAACCTTATATAGAAATCCAATATCATCAGTTAAAATTGGGGCTATGAAATCAGAAGTATTTCCAATTCAACGTGGAACACGTCAAGGCTGCCCATCCTCCCCACTCCTCTTTGCTATCTATATTGATATCTTTCTTTTTTTTTTTTTTTTTTTTTTTAAAAAACCTTTATTATGCAGAAATTGCTCACAAATACGGGCCTACAACCCATCGGGCCGGCCACCACAATTATAGAAGCACATTGGTCAAGACCGAAGCTCCAGCAGGGTACCACAGTAATCCAAACGGGAATCAAAGGCGAAAAGCCACAGAGCAACCATCACGAGCAGAATAAGAGAAGGTTGATTTTATAATAGAAGAAGGGGTATAGCAGAATAATGGCAATCATTAAGGTCCAGAGGGCCGTGGCGGGCCGCGAGCAAGCAGTAATATAGAACACAGGAAAATTCAAAAAGAACAGTTACATTTTAGCAAAGGCAGAACGTGATTACCACATTAGTAAGCAATTGCAACCGCTGCCCATCGCCCACCCACCACCACGAGAACACACAATGATACACAGAACGGAAAATAGGCTTGCAAAACAAAGAGCCCTCTGCTACAACAACCCAGGGGAGGGAAGAAAAGAAAAAGGGGAAGGGGGAAAAAGGGGAAAGGACATCGGGAAAAAAAGGGGAGAAGAAAGAACGCGGCATCACTGCATGTGCCCCATGGCTAACAAAGCACTCAAAAATAGACCGGCACAGGGAACCCGTGGTAACAGGAGTAATAGATGCATAGTAAACCGTAACGGCGGGGAGACCAGAAGGCCCATGCTAGCAATAAACACCCCAGGGGGCCCACATGCAGACACCGCGTCCCGAAAAAGGGGGATACATAAGAGCCATAGAACCAAAAAAAGGAGAAAAAAAGGGGGGGAAAACAAAACGACAGACCCCCCCACCCCGCACACCCCACCCTGCACCCCTGCAGAAGGCTATGGCCTACCCCCCCCCGCAGCGTGCCTGTCGCCCTAACCAGAAACCCGAAATATAGAAGAGTTATAAGTAAAGAAAGAACCACAAAGACAAAAAGAAGAAGGGGAAATAGGGAAACAACGACGGGAGAGGAGCCACATAATCAAAACCATCAGCTCCCACCCCCCGTCCGAACATACTCAGTGCCCACGGGAAGATAGTAATTACAAGGATAAGCTCCAGGAACATGAAGGAGAATCGAACATAGTCATACAGTCACAAACGGATCACCCGACCATACCGCAAAATAATAGTCCACCGAGGCAAGTTCATCTCAACCCTGTCCTCGTCTATCCAAAGCCATAGGCATCCAATGCACCAGGAACCAGATCATGAGGAACCAGAGGCGAATAGCAGGGAGTCCAATCGTCAGTCCACAAAAGTCATAGCGATTTCGACCCAGATGAACAGGAAAAGACGGCAACCACCGCAGGAAATGCAGGCACAGTTCCGCCGACACCAGGAGGAAAGCCGTCTCGGCGGAGCAACCACAGGATCTTCGTTCGGCCATTCGAGGCAAAAAAGGAATGGGAGATCCAACGAGACCGGTCCGGACGGGACCCGGCCGGCGGACCCCCAGCACAGGGGAAATCACATGATGATTGAGAGCAGCGGGCATCCGTACACCCGAACAAGCGGCAGCCGCCGGGTCCACGACCTCCAGGAAAGTCCCAGCAGCACACAGCAGCGATGAAGCCGCACACACCGGGGGGGGCCCAACAGGCCCGGCAAAGTGATCATCATCCAGTCCAGCGATAGGTGCGGTCATAGAAGCACTCCAGGAGCGCAAGACGGCGAGAATGTCGCCAAGCGTAGGCTCACCTTTACGGTATTCAGCAAACGTGCCATGCGGCGGACCAGCGTCGCCAGTCTCGGCCAGGCTGAGAGACAGGGAGCCGGCCGCCATCTTAGAAGCCCGGCGGGGCTGCGACAATCTCCAACCCCCGTCCGGCCACAAGCGGGGTCACACAGGATACAGCCGACCACAAGCAGAGGCACCCCCAGGGCAGGAAGGCGGGCCCCCAGGATAAGGAGGGTCGCCGGCTCCCCAACGCCACCGGTTCCGTTCTCCGAGTCCGGGCGGAGGGACTCAAGATGGCCGGACAGGAGAACAAAGGGGAGACGAGCCACATACATGGTCAACCCCCGTCCATGGAAGGCAGCGCCTCAACACCAGGCCGCAGGATCGCCGGTCAGGCCCGGAGAGCCGTCACCGGTCTAATTGCACATCGGCCTCTCAGACCGAGCCCACACCGCCACCAAGGGTCGGCTACAGCGCTCCGCCCCGCCCGGGCGCCGCCGAGGAGTTTCAGGCCCGCCCGCTCCGGAGGCCCCGAAGCGAACAAGGGCGCAGCTCAGGATCCGCGGCACCTAGGAACAGGCGGATCAGACGGTAAGTGCCAGCGAAATGTCTTAGTTCCATAGTCTACCAAAGAATACTTCCCGGGGCAGGATAAGACACAGGATAGACGTTCCAGGCAGGAAAGCGAACGGAGCCGAGCTAAAACGCGGCCATCTCGGTCGCGAGCTTGGCTCCTCCCCATTGATATCTTTCTTAACCAACTAAACCAAGATGAATATATTGCTCCAGTGACAGTGGGGGGTATAAATTACAGAGCCCTTGCATACGCAGATGATTTAGTCATACTTACTACGGATATAGAGAGGACGTTTCCTAGAATTGAAGATCTGGCAAATAATTTCGGCTCCTTTTCAGGATACAAATTAAATTTATCTAAGACGCAAATAATCTATGTCGGTCAAGACCCTCCATCTATTGGCAATATAGTCCGCGAAGCAACATATCTGGGGATTAAATTAACTACTCCTATAATAAAAATTCCAGACCTAAATTTTGCCCCGATTTTGAGGAAAGCGAACTCAACATTGGAAAGAATAGACCATTTGCATCTATCCCTATACGGCAGAAATAATGTACTAAAAATGCTAATTTTGCCAAAATGTATATATTTATTTAGAACAATTCCTTTGGAATTCCCGTTGGAGTATTTTAAACAACTTGAAAGAATGTCAGGAAGATTCTTATGGGGGTACAAGGGCATCAGAAGGGCATATAAAAAAATTATACTGCCAAGGGATAGAGGGGGATGGTCTGTTCCGCATTTGTTATTTTATTATCTTGCTACAATACTTCCGTGTATCGCACCATTAATTGTGGGCAAAAAAACTCCCATTTCAAATGCACACTCTCCTTCGATCTATGAAGTAGTTCTAGGCTTGGATTCTAATAATCAATTTCTAAGAATAATAGAACCAAGCTACTACAAAAAAACTAAATTTAAGATCATATCAGCAGCTTTTAAAGCATGGAGAATCATTAAAAAATTGGTGGGGATCTCCAAGGTTACTAGATATACTCCCCTAAATTCTCCACACTGCTTTCCCCCCATTTTTAGAGACGCAGTGATGAAAAGGTGGAATAACAGCGGTATATATTTTTTGACTGATTTATATCTGACTAATGCAAATACTCTAATATCCTTTTCCGATTTACAACAGAAATTTAAAATTCCTTCGCAAGATTACTTTAAATATCTACAGGTATCTAGCTTTCTAAACTCATTAATGATTAATAATTATCAAGACTTAAAATCGATCTTGTTGATAGATAGTCTGTATGTTAAAAGAAAAATAGGATACTATTACAAAATTTTTATGACTTTTCTATCTGATGATCTTTCTGGGATTCAACAAAAATGGGAAGAAAAGTTGAATGTAGATAATCTGATGCTGGAGGAATCAATTATAATGGCTAATAATATTCTGATTACAGGACGATCAAGAACTCAGCATTATATGGCAATGTTTAACCTCTATCACACACCGGAAAAAATTATGAAATGGGGGGGCACAGCAGGTATAATGTGCAACCGATGTATGCATATAGGAGCAGACTCAATACATATGTTTTTCTCATGCATCAAACTACATGGGCTTATTCAGCAATTACAACTCTATATTGAAAGAATTACAGGAAAACTGATAATTCTTACACCGGAATTGATTTTATTTGGACTTTCATCTGATACATTAATATTTGAACAACAACATTTGATTTTTAATATGTTAGCTGAATATCGAGCATGTATAACTCAGGAATGGATTAATTCAACTCCACCATCGTTTTCGATGTGGAGAGCCCGCTTTTTAGCAAAGATTAATTTTGAATCAGCTATATATGTAACCAAGGGAAGGAAGAAGAGACAACTAGGGATGAAAATGTGGGCTCCGGTACAACAATGGATTCAAGAGGAAATAATTTAAAATAACAAAAAAAAATATTCATTTGTGTAAACTTCTAAATATGACAATGTTGTTGTGCTACGTTGATATATTTAACATGTAACTGTGTTAGTTTCTGTGTGTTTGCAACCTGAAAAAAAAATGAAAAAAAAAAAAAAAAAAAAAAGGTTCTCGGGTGGGTAACGTACATGTGAAAATGCAGGCCTAGGAGTGGGTTGTTGGTTCGAGTACAATGTTATGGCTGTTGAGTTTGTAAGGACTGAAGGAAATGAGGGGGTATTTCACAGTCTGTTGGGGTGGGGAGGTCTGTTTAGGGTGGATTTGGAGATGTAATAATTTGGGACTGCCAGTAGGGTCAGATGGCCTGTCTTGAGCAGCAGTATAGCAATCTGTGGCATAGTAGTGGTGCCATGAGCCCAAGTGTAAGCAAGGAAAATTACCCCTTTGACTACTGTTGGGATAGTAAAATACAGTATTAAACACGGTTCATTGCATTCCTTTGCCCTCTGGACCCCTGTGCCACTGCCCCTGCTGCACCATTGATAGCCATGCCCCCCATTAGCAAGGGTCCCAGGGGCCATAATGCATGCAAGGGTAATTGGTCCCCCATTTCAAATTTGGTAATAAACAACAGCTTTATTTCAAATCCCCTGAGCCTGGTGCCTCTGCACCTGCTGAACTACAGATAGCTATGTCCTTGGCAGAGTTATATGCACGGCTCGGATGGACACAACTGCACAAACCCCAGTCTGCTTGCCATTTCTCTTTCTTGGTTAATTCCTACAGTAACGTTGATTAATTTGTTTTTAAGCTTACCTCCTCTATCCCAGTGGCGGCTAGCACGGATCGGGGGTGGTTTACCTCTTCATGGCTGTGTCTCTCCTCCACTTCTCTTCACGAAGTGTCCCGGAACTGAAGCAGGAAGCACATATGTTCCCCCTAAGCCAATCATGAAGCTGCTGTCACCATGACAGCAGTGGCGTGATTGGTCTGAGCACCGTGGTTCAGCACTCAGACGGGAACTTTGGGCCTGTGCATGTTGTACACCCAGGCTGGATACAAACTGTCATGCACACTTAGAAAGTGCCCCAACCACTCCTCCTCTGCTGTGTGAGCAGCCCAGCCCTACCCCACCTACAAAACTGCCTCAGCAGGGAAAAATAAAATGATAATAACGTTGTGTTCTTATCATTTTATTTTTCCTTTTTTGCACTGCTGAAAAGCAGTGGGCGCCGATGAGTCAGTGATGGAGAACATAGCGTGCTGCACCTCACATTGCTCTGTTTCTTTAACCCCTTGCGTGCTCCCGTCGGCTGTTGGCCGACGGGAGCACTACCTCGCTAGTGCTGCCGTCGGCCAACCGCCCACGGAGCCCCGCCCACCTAATAGAATGCCCGCACCGCGGCGGAAAAACTGCCGTGGTTAAGGCGTTAAAGCGTCTAAATTAAGGGGTGAGCAGAATGTATACAAATTCTCTCTGTGATTGGCAGTGCTTGGTCTGCATCCGTCACCTGCTCAGTGTTGTCAATCACACAGAGACCGTGAAGGTGGGGCGATGTTAGTTATGACTTGGAGATACTACTTTAAAGTCATGGGCAGGCATGCACATATAATGGTGCAGTGGTAGCAAACATAACTGGTGTTCTGCTGGTGTGTTTTTTTTATACACCTCTTCCGGAGCACATAGGCCTCAGCCGCCCTATCCATATAACTTTTAAGTTGCTTCATTTAATTCCTTTGCTGCATATCAGCAGAAGGTGGGGGGACCCTCCTCTGACATGAAAGATGTGTCCTCATGCCGTTGGGACTGCTGGGGTCTCCATACACTCCTGGTCTGAGTAAATGCGTGAACTGAAGATAGCACAGCTCAGGAAATGAAAAAGGCAATCACTGCTCGTGTGCCGCCTGAAGTTCATGTATTAACTTGGAACAATTGGCAGGCTTTGTGCAAAAGCGACATTCCGATTTGCAAACGTCTTTGTGACTCGCAATGCCAACAAAGCGACTCATTGCGACTCATTGCAAACTGTAAGATAAAAGCAAAAAGGGTAATTTCTTCTTGGAAATGGCAAGAAAATGTATCAATGGTTTGCGACTGTTTCCGCTATCGCAAACCATTCAAAAGGAGGCAGGCAATTACTTCCCAATGCAAAGGCATGCGCTCCTCGCATTGTCACTTTTATCCAAGGCCTGCCAATTTCTGATTGATTGCAGACAGGCCTCGCTCATCTGCTCCTTATTGTCAGCGGTGAGAGATTTGCAAAGCAGATGAATCGTCATTTGGACGCCACTAGGATGGTTAAAAAAAGATCCTTAATTAAGCTGAGTTTCTTTCGCAGACTAGAAGCTGCCCTTGAGAGACAGTTTCCACTGTGAGAGTGGCAGCTGCAAGCTTCAGATGGCGACTGTAATACTATACCCCTTTTACACTGTGCCATTCTTTTTAGGTCGAGCCTGGGCAGCGCATGCGCTGCTCTGCGAGGCATGCTGTATTAGAGTATGGACTTGAAGCCCCGCCCACTCTACGCCCATATTTGTAATTGGCTTGTGCAGGGCCGGCGCTAGGCATGGGCAGTGTGGGCAGCTGTCCAGGGCCTCCTTCCCGGCCGACAAACATGGGGCCCGCACCTCTAAGGCCCCATTGGGGCCTCACAACTCTGGTGTAGCATTGACCTGGGAATGCATTCTGTCCGTTACTTGCTATTGGCTTTGCGGTTTGTAACTCACATTTACTGCCTTTCCATTTGATGGCTTTATTTGCTTTAGGCTGTGCAGCTTTAGTCTTTTCCTATCCTTGCTAAATCCATGTGTATAGCAATCTTCTACAAACTTGTTTTTTATAATATGCAGGTATTTAAATCTTGTTATCTCGTCGCATATGCTGGACATTCAAAGACCAAGGCCAAATGTCAGGATGTGTTTTCATGGGAATCTGGTGTTTACTTTTCTTATGGCTGACTTCAAAGAGAGAGTGTTTATAGGAAAGAGGAATGCAACGTATTTTCTCCATGGACTCAGCTTGTGCCATTTTTTTATTTAATTTTAATCATAGCCATCTGAAAATGAATCTTTTTCTTCGACTGCACAAAACATTTGCACGATTTTGCAAAATTCCTTATCTTTGGTGAGTCCATTTAATTTGTGAAATTGCCTTTTAGGAGCAAAGTATAAAACCTAACATATGGTGATCTTGTGCAATTCCCACTGCATTGTCAAGCACAGGATAAGATATTTTCACAGGAAAGAGCCAGCCACATTGTAACACAATTTAACAATGCTTGGTTTTCACTTTGATGTGTAAAACATGTGCTCTATGTCTGACTTCTGCGGCAACTCGTTTTGGAGAGTTGGGTAAGTTTAAAAGCACTTTTTATGAGAGCTTTTTTGTCTATGTTTATCAACAAAATAATTACATATTCCCTCTGCAACTGTGCCTTTTTAAGGCACTAGGGTCATGATTTGAATGGTGCTGCGGGTGCAGTGGCACAGGGCCCAAAAGCTCTTGGAAACCCACTGAACACCAATTGTTGCTATATTTTACTGCTACACAAGCAGTCACATTTCCATTCTATAGCATTAGCACTCCAGCCATTGTAAACACTGTATACATTCTTATAACTTACCATATGGCATTCAATATCAAGCTTTGGCTAAGCCATTAGGTCTTGCCTACGCAAGATCTATTGGCTTTACCAATGTTTGTTAGCCATATTATACAGCTCTGCTAGCTTCTGTGCAGCATAACTGAAAATTAAAAATGGCGCTATAAGGCAGACAACACTGGCTTTGCCATACAGTTTTTGTTTACATTACATTCAGCCATTTGCAACAAAGCTAAAAACAATAGCAAAGACAATAAATCTCACATAGGCCAGACCTATTGGCTTTGCCAAGGCTTGTTTGATGTTTGTGGCACTCTTCACTTAAACCTTCATACTTTTTTTAGCACAAAATGTAGCCAGGTCAGGTTTACGTCCCCCCCCCCTCTCATGTTTGGCATTCTAAACATACCTAGGATTTGTGGGTTTCCCTGGAGGGAACTGAGAAAGTAGACAAAATGTAACACAATTTTATTTTTTGATGGGGAATAGGGCTGTGCTACAAAGCTAGTGTTTTCCCCTAAAAATAACATCAACAAAAGGTTTTCTGCGGTATCTTGCCAGGTTTCAGCAACAAGCAGAGATGTAAAAAAAAAAATACCCCCAGTTTTTGCATCTTTCTAAGTGGTAGTTCATCGTTCCTATTTTTTGTGATTTCTGAGAACTTGAACTTTGTAGTGGCGCCAGATGTTAAACCCATGGGAAAACCTGGAAAGTGGTACATTTGTGAAAATGGCAAAAGTGCAAACACACAAGACATCCATTTTGTTATTTTAAAATGTTTATTTTAAGTCAACTGTAGTGCAGAATAAATGAATCAAACAAAGTGCAGAAATCAGTAAAATCATGGCGATAGAGTAAGCAGAGAATGTAACTATTAAGCAAAGCGGCAACATATTATAGCAGGTGCATTTTTAAAAAACACTAAATGCCTGAAGGTTAAGCATCAATATTATTGCCATAAAGAGGGTTAGTATTTCAATAGAGTGAACCCTTGTAGTCGTACCTGAACTTCATAACTCTATCCAGTTTATAGGCCCGTGGGCAAAAGAAGGCTACGTTATGTCTTTATGGCACTGATACATAAACAGGCAGAAGGGTTCATTTCCTACAGCAGAAATCTCACAGTCAGTATTGTTCTCAGCATTGGCCAAAGAGGTAGATATATGTCCGGGTCCCTCTTGCCAGCAAGTAATTCTCTCTGTCAGAGGATGTTCTCGAGCGCCATCCACCTATTGGTGCACAAAACAGACTTTTTCTGCAGTTGCTGTGCATGGAGAACCCAGAATGCCAACGATTCGTACATTTTAGTTTCATACTTTCATTTTAACAAGCCTACGGTGGGGCTCCTGGGAGTTCATTATCCAAAACGATCGTTTTTTTTTTAATAAACTTCCCCCTTAACTTCAAATCGACGCAGTTTGCACAAACGATATTTTCTCAAACATTCTGCATGTTTTCCATATAACTCAGTGGGCAGCGGGTAGGATTAATTGAATTCAACATATTTCCCAGTCTCGACTTCTTCGGGTTTCCCAGTGCCTGTCGGATTAACTCCCTTCTTCCTCGGATTGTCCTGTCATACGGTTCTTGGCGAGGGGAGCAGCCGGTACCTCTCAATCAGCGGCACAAGCAGCTGCCTTATAAAGGGAGTCCAGGGTTGAAATCCGCAAAAATGCCAATATTTCCAGCAGCATGTCACGTGATCACAGAGGCAAGCAGAGAAGGTCACGTTTGAAGCCACAGACGAGTTATTTGTTCTATTATCGCGCCTAAGATCCAGTACATCCATATCGATGACGCACACCATAGTGACCTCAGACGATGCAGGCCTTGTCTGGACTCAACCATTGACGCAGTGGGTGCTCTTTCAGATTTTGTTTCCTCGAATTTTTGTTGCAGTTGCCGGACTTCATCTTGAGTCAGATGCGTACAGCTGTTTCCAGAACCTCAGAACTTTACTTTCGGAGGTGGCCACTGGCTCTTCGGCGATCTTTCTCTGCCGACGAGGAGCGCTGTATGCAAACCCAGCACCCAAGATTTTCCTCCCACTGAAACAAGCAGTCATCCCCAGCAGTCTTGGCCAAAGTGGTTCAAACTCACGCTAAGGGGTGTGCAGTGCTTGATTTGTAGAAAAATAAGTGCCAGGGCTCTCATCAGGAGGTCACTGCAGCTTGCACCACACATTGCCCATACCATGCTGCCAATTATAGTAACAACACAACTACTAACCATCACACTCCACAAGTGTGACGATTTGGACTATTCCAGGCCACCCCAAAGCTATAAGAATGGCTTGGGCAGCAAGGAACAGTAATTTTTAATGTATATTGAGTTTATAATTAACTATTATTGTGGTCATTTCTAAATTTAGCCACACAGTGCCACCCTGTTGGAGACTGCCATAAGCTTCCGGTGTTGTAAATTAAGTGCCGGTGTGGAGCAGCGGAAACCACTGGCTCAAATTAAGCACTCGGGGGTGTATCTAACAGGGAATTTGAGAAAGCTGATGGCTTCTTCCCAAAGGAGATGACTGGCGCTGAGGAAAGGGTATAGCATAATGCTTAGCGTATTTCAAGTCATGCTGTTCTGTCATCATGTGTGATCCTTGACAATTTTTCCTGAGCATTGTCTTAGGCCAGCCTGTATTTCATGCATATGAAATTACCAGTTGTACTGGCTAGGCCACTGTATGATAAGAAGCGTCCTACAGAGGTCTGTTGAGGCCAGTCTTCAGGATATTCACACAAGATGAATTTAAATATAACACATCTGGAACTAGCTATTACATCGCTCCTGTTCCCTACATGGGTGAATTGCCCGAAAATGTCTAACTAGAGTTTTCCAGTTCACAAGTAAAATCTCCCCATACTCCAACAAAATACCCCACCAGGGCCTACTGGAACCCTTAGGTCCGCTAAGGGATGAGCAGTTGTCAGAATGGCATGCACACTCCTTAGAAATGATGGGAGACTTCTCCCACGATGCCCAGATCCTTGCATTCGAACAAATTTGTCAAACTATAATATTCCCCTGGAACAGTTACCAATAAATGGGCAATTGCTGGTGGCACTCTGATCATTATGGGGAAGCACTGGGTGAAGAACTGCCTAACCATGCAGTGATACATATTGCATACCTCATGCGGGGAGGTCTACATTTCATCACATGGTTATACAAAGCTATGATGGAACACGCGGACATTTCTTTGGTTCACCTTTATCGCCTCTAGGAGGAGGACTTAACCAGACCTCTTCACGACACTGAGTGGTCTAGAGCGCAAGAGTCCCCTAAGACTGTTTCAAAGAATGCTCGTCTTAAATATATGGGCCTTGACAGGACTTACTTTATACCGTCTCGATAAAATCATATGTTCCCTGCAGCCAATTTCACTTGCCCTAGATGTTTTACTGAGGTTGCTGATATCAGCACATGCTCAGGTCCTGCCCTAAAATAGCATGTTTTTGGCATGCACTACATGCTTCATTGAGCACGTTCAAGGAACTCACTACATTAAATTCATGGGAGGCTACTATCTTAAGGATTTTTCACAGATATAAATAAATCAAGGGGTACGGGTGCAATTTGCTAATCTCGCCCACCTATTGGCCAAGCAACTACTTCCCATGCACTGGAAGGCCCAACGCCCCCGGCTCTCTCCCTAAAGCGTAAGGCATATAATAGATGGGGTAGAAGCAGAAAGCTCTGTAGTGCTACCTTGGTTTCTTTCATGTACTGTAATTGAAATGTGTTTAAAGATTGCTATCTGTTTTTTATTTGCTAATATTGGTAATGTCTGTATCAGAATGCCACCCATTCTTGTTCTCATCCTGCTGAAGCTGCTAATGTCTATAGTTGATAAAACCCAGTAAAAATTGTTTAATCATTCTGACTAGCTTGGATTTAGCTCTTCTAGACCTACATTGGTCACTCTTTCCCCAAAAAGTTTTGTTGGGGATGCCAAAGGTCCGGTGTATGTTTGACAGAGATGAGCTGGGCCTGGTAGGGGACTCACGATTTCTAGCATTGCTCATCACCGTAGAAGCAAGGAGTGTGGTGAGGGTTCTCAGTTATGAGTACCTATTGAACATACGAGTGGTGCATTTGAAAGAATTCGTTCCTGAGTTTATGTTCATCAAAATACTTCTTTCTTTCCTACTGCTTAGTGACGTACCCTGAAGTCCACAATACAATAACTTTACTTCGTTACTTTGCATTATATCACAGGTAATATTATTGGTGACATTGACTGTGCCCAGCTGGTACCATGTGCAGGTTGTGGACTGTTGACAGCAAGACGCAGGCCATACTCTACAACCAATCCTCATTCACAGTATTGCCTAGAAATATATTATCTGTGATGGAATGTATCTCTGTTAAGAAATTTAAAGAATATGATTGTGTAGAAGGTGAATATAGGATTTTTGGAAAAAACTGACGTATCCATGAAGTGGGTTATTGCAACAAGCTATTAGCCTCGAAGTGGAATTCACCAACACCTACACACATGCATTAGGAGCCTATGAATACGCTTGGCACCGAATAATAATTTGAAGTTGGAATTCCTTGAAGGCGATATTAGTTAAAGAAATGCATGGGGACAACTTAAATTTCTTGTTCAACTAAAATTTAAATTTTGCTTTAGCGAAATAGGGTGTTACAAGAGATCAAGTATTAAACTGTTCCAAACTTGCCTAAACATTGAAGTCAAATGAGGACAAATAAAACATAGCTACTCAAAGGATGCAGAGCATTTTTTTAAAATTCAAAGACTGGCGTTGCTGTCTTCCTTTACTACTGAAAGTAAACTACAGGATTACTTAGAATGCTTAATTGTTATTTCCTGATAAATCATGACATACATTGATTTTATTTTAATTTTTGAATGTGATGTCTCCCTGTAGAAATCAATATATTTAGATGCCAAGCCTACCTTAGATTGAAAGATCTTGAACATGTTTTGTTTTGTCTGCCCTCTATTAGAGCCTTATTGAAGTAAACATGTATGTATTATGTTCACAAATAACAATATTATAAGTGGTACAGCTGCAATAGACGTGTACTGTTACCTACCTCTCCAAAAGAATGCACAAAAAATAGAGCTACCCTTACTCAGAGTTTAATTTGAGTACTTGGGACATGGAAAAACAATGGTTTATCTGCTAGCAATTTCTGTTTTAATAAATACAATTCGGTTTGCATGGTAGTGTATAAATCATATCAGTGCTTATTCTGTACCAGTGTTTGCTGGTGCTTGGCACCACCCCTTGTTTTTTTAAACACAAGCATTTATTTATGAGAATTTACCACATCATGGCGCTCTCTGCTTATAGAGGAGTTGTTAATGATCAATATAGAAAATGATAAAACTAGCACTTCCAGGCCCTCTCTACAGACTGACTTGATGTGGAATAGTCCAAATTGTCATTCTTCTTGAAGTGTAGTTGTTAGTAGTACTTGTTGAACAATTTATCATACAGATATGTTGATTCCAAAATGATCAAACACATTTGTTATTTCCAATAAAGCTAATCGTGCTTATGTATGTTCTATGCTCAATCAAAATGAGCAATAAAATAAAGATACATGAAAGTAACACTAGTGGAGAGAACAAAAGGTCACTACAAAATTATATAATTATAAAACAAAGGGATGCTTCTGTTAACAGTTTTGTCTTTTTTTGCCTCAGTCTCAGGATTCCTCTGCTGGTTTGCCTGGACTACGATGCCCATCTTGCTCCCGTCTTCAACCAACTATGTGCATCACCAAGGAACACAGGTGGAACGGTATTGAGAAAAGATATAAGTGTTGAATAGTGCCCTCAATAAGACCAGGCATTGCTTCTTCTCCTGAAATGCATAACCTTTGGTCCGGTAGAACAAACAAGGAACCATAACCTGAGTATTCTACTTCATACATTGCTTTGAGAATCATTGTGTAACAATAAACCTTATGGAGTGGGCAATCATTCTTCAGCAACATGTGCTTTGTGCTGATAAGAATGTTTAACGTAAATATAAAATGCAACTGAAATGTAAGATTACAATGATCTGTGTACACTGTTACTGGAGATGTTGCTCCTAAAAAGTAATGTCTCCATTTCTCCAAAGTTTCTGTGAATCTAAGAAATTATGTCAGAAATTATATAATTTATCTCTGCTGGTGTTAATTTCCTCGAATAATAAACCACTGGAGTGCAGATTGTCTATGTCTGATGTATGATTGGCGTTGTGACAAGTTAGCTCCATGACAACTTCTGAAGCATCAAGTTCCACTAAATACGGCTGTGGGTAGTCAGGGTGGTGCAATATACAGTTTGCTATTGCAAAATATTTCTTTAGCTCTTCAAGGCTTCACCAGCTTCACTGGACAATTTAAATGGAAATCCTTTTCTCTATAACCTACGAGAAATTATTTTGGAGAAGGAAGGAATGAAGTTATGATAGAAATTGCAATATACCAAATAGTACTGAATGTTATGCACCATTTGAGGTACAGGCAACTGCAAGATGGTGTTGTCAGCTTTAGCATATAATTGATTCTGTCTCAGTTCCTGTCAAATAAACCGGACATGATTGATGTGATCTCATTTATTGTTAGCAAATATGAAGATCGGCACGTTTCACAATAACAAAAATGTCAGTTTGTTCTCAAAGAATTTCATTGACAAAGTCCAGCAGGTGCATGGCACAAGACGGACAACATGACATGTTACTCGTGTAGCCAGATTGTTGTGAATGCTGTCTTCCTTTCACCCGCACTCTTATTCAAGTGAGATTGTATGTGACTTGCAAATCAATCTTAGTAAAGGAACTGGCGTTTTTTGATTTGATCAAGCATGACAGGCGTTAATGGCAATGGATATCAGTTCTTGATCTTGCATGGAATTTACAGAAGATTGTGCTGCAGTTTCTGGATTACACAGAGGAAGAGGTCTGTTGTGATTAACATGTGCAGATATCTGCTGAATTGTAAGTTTATGAATAACAGTTCAAAGAGCGAGAACTTCATCCAAAACCTACTCACTGGTATTTGCTAAACACACAGTTATTCAATATTGTTTGTTCCGGTCATTAATTCTGTTGTACAATGCGTCATGGGCAGAGCATTCAGCATTGTGCCATCGACTGATGCAGCCTCATCTTTTAGCATATTCCCATTCAGTGAAATTCCTTGTAGACCGTAATCGATCAAGGCTGATAAATGATTATACAGTCTATTTTAATCTTACAAGGCTACGTGGAAAATAATGTGTGCTGAACCTGCATGTACGTCATTTAAAAAAGTGTTGTCATAAGTCGAGGACAGAGACTATTATGCGAGTACATTTACTATCGGGTAGTGAAAATGGATATTGAATACAGAGTTTAACATTTCCAGGAGAAACGGTTGGTAGTGTTAAAACCCAGCACATAGTTCAGATCAAAAAGGATAGTTCAAGAAGCTAGTTCAGTCCCAATATGACCATAGCTGGAATGTCCAAATCTCTTTGGTAGGTAGCGGGAAATCCGTATCAAGTCCTCTCTTGGTCTGACAGCAGGTGAGCCACAAGATGTGTTTGTCTCTGCAATAGTATTGACAGCTCATAATTTCACAATGGATCTCCACCCTTGTTAGTCACAGTTAAGCTTAAAAGCCAAAACCCAGAATGTACTAGTACCAACTGGAACAAGTGACAGGTGGTTGACCTGTGCACAGTGCATATTGACACCATTGAAGTGTTCAGTTTATGGCACAGGTAAGAGTTACATCAACGGTGTCACTCTACAAGTTTATTTTAAATGATGATGATGATGATATGAATTTATAAAGTGCACCTGTAACCCTAAAAGGTTGTACTGGCGCTAACTAGTTTGGAATCCCACACCATCCCAGATTCTTGGCGAGGAAGCATATTACACCCAATATTTAAATCAGGAGCTCGTTCAAATCCTTCAAATTATAGGCTAATAGCCATCATTGATGTTGAGGCAAAAATATATGCCGCAAATTTGCTGAAAGATCTAGAGGATTGGGTAGACAGCATTATATTGATCCCCAACACACAGACAGGCTTCTGAGCTGGAATGGGCACTTTAACAAACATATCTGCCATCACGCTTTTGGCCAACCAAGCCATTGCCAACTCAAAAGTTCTGTACGCATGTTTCGTGGACCTCAAGGCAGCCTTCCATAAGGTCCCCAGGCGAGACCTGTGGGCAAAAATGGAATCCTGGGGAGTCCCCACAAACTTACTGAATGCAATAATTAACCTCTACTCAAAGACATGGGTTCAAATAAAAATGGGAGATGGTCGAACCTTGACAAACAAAATTACTACCACCAATGGCTTAAAACAGGGGTGCGTTTTAGCCCCCTGTCTATTTAATATATACAGTGCCGACCTAGATAACAACTTACGTTCGACATTGGGGGACCCCCCAAAACTGGGGAATGCGGGAATAGCTAGTTTGCAATACGCCAACATTGTGCTACTATCTCAAATGCCTCGTGGCCTCCAACGACTGATAAACAAACTAGTAGAATATACAGCTTCAAATCAACTACACATAAACTTTAAAAAAACAAAGGTCATGTGTTTCTCGAGCCCACATAAAAAAAACTAAAGTTCACTTGGACGATTAACGGCAACTGCCTGTACCAGGAGGGAACTTATAAATATCTGGGAGTAATTGGATCGCCACCTTAATTACAAGCAATACCTAGAACAGCGGAAAACAAAAGCCAAACAGCTATTATTTGCATTTAAAACCTTGCAAAAAAAACTCAGTGACTGTTGGATGACCCACTTATTGAAGGTTGTGGCAGCAACATTTTTACCATCAATCACTTACGGTTCAGAACTCCTAAACACAAAGGATGCAATAACTCTGAACATCGCTCAAACCAGCCTCTTCAAAAATCTATTTAAAATTCCGCGCCATATTTCTCAAGTCTGGATTAGACTAGAATTTGGGTTAAAAAAACAGATCATGTCAAGACAAGGAGCGCTGGTAAAATACTATTGGAGAATGCGGGCAGCAGAGAAAGAGTCTTTGGCACATTACTGTTGGCTTGAGGTTGAAAGGCAATCCAGATTGAGTAATTCGGTTTACACATTCTTAAAGCTATCAACTGAAGCTTTAAAGTTAGAGGAAGCCTGGCACACAATACCATCCACCCGGAGTTCAAACAAATAGTCAACAAAATGAATAATCAAATATCTCAAGAAAAGGACAAAGCCTCATTGACGACGAAAATCAATGCTTAGATTGTGCTGCCAACAAACAAAACGTTAAAGTCTCAATCATACCTGTCGGAACATTTCGCAAATTGTATGAAGCACCAACTGGCCTTACTGAGACTGGGAGTCTTTTCAACTAAAGATCTAATCTCAAAATGGAAACGGACCTAGCCCTCAATGGACTGCCGCCTTTGCGGACCATGAGACAAATCATTGCTCCATCGACTCTGTATTTGCCCGGCATTATTATCCACACGGAAATAACTTTTGCGGCCAATAATGAAAAAGAACAAATAAGGACTTGCAGATCCACTGTAATAAAATGTTTAGGAGGCTCGACAGTACAATTGGCATGTAAAACAATAACGTTTTTGAGTTTAGCTGCAAACAAACTAGAAAAGAGAGATACAGAACTTGAATCAGCACAGCACGTAAAGTGAAAATGAGTAGCTAATCATCTCACAGCTAGACTCACCAATTGTACTCTGTTTTTAAAAAAAAAGTTTTTCATTACAAATTTTAACGAGAATTTATCAATTAATCTGTATGTTGCTCATGAATTTTATGTGTTTTAGCGGTTATGCCTCTCTTTTTATGATTTAAATTAAATCAAATAAAGTAATTATACAGTTAAAAACGAAAATTCACTTACCAAGTCCTCACTAAAAGTTGAGAAGCTAACCCTGTTCAAATATCCAGGTTTAATGGCAAAAACATGCATATGAAGTGTGAAAGGCTCAAAAAACCATAACTAAATATAGCTTTTTTGGGAGGAAATGGTATTTTCCAACCCTCTGGCTGGTCTCCCTCGGAAATAGGGTATGCCAACTCAGCTGTACTCAACCTGGACCTAGAAGCATGGTCCAAAAACATGTGAGACCACAAAGTGGTACTCAGATCAAAGTATTTTATCTCAAGGTAACCATTGTGATTCAATGTCTTTTCATAAAACTGTGAGTCTTCAACATCTGATGACTTTGGGTACACTCTTGCACATATAGCTATATGTTTCCTCTTGCAGCAAAACTAATGAAGATAAATACACCACTGTTTCACAAACACAGCCGAAAGAAGATTCTTTGTACATCCTGTCCAGCAGTTTTTGTGCTAGTCTTTCCCCAAAAAGTCAACTAGGCAATTTCATGTACATCACTGAGCAAAAGTGAAAATATTTTTTTTTAATTTTTTTTAAAGATTGGTCAAATGGTGCCAAATATATTTGTAAAACAAAACACACAATAATGCGCCCTAGCTGTATGTAAACAGGATATTGAACATCAACTAAGAGTTCCCTGGCCATATAGGCATGCAATCATAGGCCTTAATAACACAATGGAACTTTAAGATAGTGTATAGTATCCTCATTAAATACTTTTGGGGTATTTTATTGTTTTATATGATATGATCACTAAAATTTTAATTATATAGAGAAAGTGAATTGTCAAAATTTAAATATATAAACTTCTTTTGTATTAATCACTTAAATTAAAACAAATTGTGTTACTGAAAAAATAGAAGTTGCGTACTGTACTTAAATTGGAGCCATTTCTTTTCCAAGTTTACATCCTACCTTAAGTTTGGAATATAAGATGTATCTCACCGCAAACCCACTTCTCGCAGATGCAAGATGTGGTTCTCTAAATTTTTTGGGTTAACATGGATAATGCCTGAAGATTAGTAAACCACAGTACAACGTATAATATTTGCCATTATCACACGTGTCCCTATGCTCATGATTGTGCTTCTCTCTGTTATTTAAGAATTTCATGGACCAATATTTCTGAAGTCTGAAAGTAAAATATCACTGTGCAGTTGCCTGAAGGACTGCTCTCATGCCTTTCTCTTTCCTCTGCCCATTTTTCCTCAAAGTACAGTTCAAGAGATTTAATTCGATACTTGCACCAGGGTTATGGGAGGATTGAGATTCTCGACAGGTCCTTCATTCACAACTATTATGCTGGACACTGTGTTCATTTTGCTCTCTTCTTCTCTTTTTCCTGAGCATGTATTTCAACTTTTGAAGAGAAAATTACATCACATGGAGCGATGCCCAAACGTTGTCTGTCTCTCATCCCCTTTTATCTTTGTGAGAGAAGGCAGCAGGAAAGTGCTTAACAGCAATATCTTCAGTACATAGTCACATACTAAGTTGCTCTATTAAATTATTGTAAATGACATGACACCATTTTCTCATTGCAAGTGAGTTATGATATTGCAATATGTTTGCTATAACAAAATTAGTGGTAGGAGACTTCAGTGGGGGATTACACTAGTTGATGCTGTCTTTGATAATTTGTCCCCACAATGATCTGCACTCTCAAACTACAATTACCACAATGCACTCGGTCAAAGCCACAATCCACTGCAATACATTTGCCCTAGTGACATTCACACTCCTTTGCTCATGAACGGTTGTAGGAACACCAGAACTCTGCTAATAATCCAATATGTACTGACTATAGGAACCAAGTGTATAGGCAGTTCCAAAAACAACATTTTTGTTAACTCATATCAATTGCCTTGACCGTATTCTCCACCAAAACAGTTAACACTATCTTTGATAATTTGATACGACAATACCATAAAAGACCTACGTAGGATCAAGGTCAGTATTATCCTGAAGAATGTATGAAGCATTGTGGCCTTAACTAGATCTAATTTTCAATAAAACAAATAGCATAGCAATTTAAATAAGCCTTCTTGAGTCAGATAATAGTTTTAAAAACAATGAAGGTGTATTAATAATTCAAAGAGTGTTACAAAAGCGAAAATAGTCATATATTGTCAGTCATATATTGGCAAGTGAGAAAACAGGGAATTAGTATAGAGGCAAGAGGAATGCAGCATAAAGACACCTAAAGTCTTCTTCTATAAAATTGAGAGTACAGGTCTTCTCCCCAAGAATGAGACAGAAAGCATTAGCTCGTCTCCAAAATGAGCCCTATTTCATAGGAAAATGTACAGTAAGAATCACACAGTCAGCATGAGGTGATCAAAATGTTCCATAGGCTCTGTAAAACAAAATATATAATAGAACTCAACAATACCTATCACCATCCTGACAGCAACTCATAATTAAATAGTCCTTTCTTGCCCCAATGTCTCGTATGTGACAGTGCAAATCTAATAACGCACAAAACAATGACAAACTTATGAGATGAACATGCTCACTGAATTTCAGGCAGGAAGAACAGAAAAACCTTGAACAGTTACATCTGAAAGGAAAGCTTCATCCAGAGTTCACCAAGCGACCACGCGCAAAGCATTTCATTGTGCTCATTTTGGTTCATCTAGAGAGAGAATAACTGAAAACACACAGTCATATTTGGAATTCAAAATGGAGTCAAGCTTAATTAGAACCTAGTGTAACCAACTTTAGGAAAGCACAGTTTTGTTAATTGTAGTGTAATCATTTTTTATGCAAACCAGTCATGTTACTATGCAAACATTATTTATTAATCAGAAACAACTCTTACAAAACCTCCAATGTGTTTCTGATATTACCTGGTAGTAATGACAAAGCATGATAAAGAAAGCCATCAGGTTCAAGCATGCAAGTATATCTGAATTTACTATAAAAAGCATAGAAAGACTCCAGGGCTGCTATAGGCACCGTCAGCTCTAGACTCCAGCTGTGGTAAAGTTCAGTTACAATCTCAAACAGAAGCTACCACAGCACACAAGAGAGCAATAAGGAAGAGTCACGAGCACAGGTCAGCTCAAGGCACAGATAATAATAAAATCACCAGTGGACTAGAACAATATGAAATCATGCACATGTAATTATGTAAAGTATATTATAGCATGATGCAACAAGTTTCCCCCTTTTGTTTGAAGTACCACAAAACAAAATCAAAAATCTACATTTCCTAATCCTTAAAGCTTTTGGGCATCCTAGATATGCCCTCACTGTTAAAAACCAAGTTGATCATATCTGACACATCTCTCTCTCTCTCTCTATCAATCACACTACTCACAAGTACTGTATTCTCAATACTTGTGCATACTGTAAAGAAAATAAATTATTTATGTTCTTGCATTTACTGCATCTCTTCACACTTGCAGGACTATTACTGCTGTTGCCTAAATGATTTCTAGATCCACATCTCTAATATAGTGTTTGTGTTTGCCCCAGTCTGTCAATCCGTTTATTATCCTCTTCTCTGTCTTTAACCAATGCATTTACGCTAAAGTTGCTACCAAATTCTTTCTGATTGGACAACGCTTTCATGGACAATGAAGATCTCTCAACAACCTGAGCAATTTTTCTGTAAGAGATGGGTTTCTACTCTATTACAAACTTTCTTGCACTTCCTTCGAACAGCCATTGGCAATAATTTTATCCCATCAATAGCTGGCAGCTGAAATCATTAAAGTTGCCAGATATTCCTCAGTTGACCCATCAGTGTCCTGAAGTTTTGCGAAAAGGTTATGCTTTTCAACTCACACACTTGGTTCATCTGAGAAATGAAATCCAAGATTTTGACAGCTTCCTTTTATTCATCCTAACTGCCAAAATAATTTGCTGTTGGTTTCACAAGATTAAAAAGTTGTTACCATTTTGACCAAAGTGGATTTAACAGAATTGCTTTGTTTCACTCTGGCACATAAATGTTCCCTTCAATAGCCACTAAGAAGTTCCTGTATGCTCTAAACTATTATCTCAGTTTCATGTGTAGGTTTCCAGAACTTTGTCTGGCGGCAGGAGACAGATGTGCCTTCCGGAGCAGATCTGAAGAGGTGCCTACTTACAACCATAACGAATCATTACACAAGTGTATCTGACTGGACATCAAAAGAGTCCCTTCCCCTAGGTTTAGGGGAAAAGATAGCAGTGATACCAAGGGGGATAGCCCATAAAATAAAATGGACAGCATACAATCTAAACAGACTACAAAAGTGGTGATTGCGAGACGGTAACCTTGAGTACTGGAATTACTTATAAAACAACCAGTGTCAGGTATTAACAGCGAAAACGTTTATTTTGTTTTTGGGGTAGATGTAACATGGTTTAAATCACCAATCGTGTGATGTGCCATCAATAATGGTAAAATACAGTCGAGAGCACAGTAGAAAAAGTATTCCTATGCCATGTAAATAGAATTCAGTTTGATAATATCAAAATTTGAGGCACAAAAATGCATACTTCATTGTATAACTTGGCTGAGAAGGATGTACCAATTATTACTTTCTCAAACGATTGCTCCATGGTTGAAGGAGATATATAGTATCATATCCTAAGTGAAGGTTGAGAAGGAAAAGGACTAAGTGAAACGGCAGGCGGCCTTCCTGAAATATCTATTATTTTATTAGCAGTTCACCATATCCAGATGAAGAAATTGTACTGGGAGAGAAGGTTAACTCATATCTGTACGTAAGCAAATGGAACACCAAGAAGGAGCAATACAACTATAGCAGATGGAGCAAAGGGTGCCTTGGAAGCCCAAGGGAAACTTCTTCCTGGAGCTCTGAATATTGAATGCAGAATATCAAGGCATGCCTAAATCGAGGACAAAATATCCAAGCCAAAATATCGAAAGGTAGATAGGTATGCAAAGATTTTCTATATCTACCTTTGCATATATACCTTTGTGATATATATGTCTTCAAGGTACCTAGATGTGAAGTTAGGAATTTTAAATCTATACTTCCCTGTGCGCACTTACCTTTCAATATTTTGTCCCTTGATTTTCAGTCCACACTATTCTTGTATGTCAATATTCTTGGACTCGATATTCAGTACCACAACCCTACCTCAAGAAGGCAGACATCAGCATCAGATTAATGAGAAAGAGAAGAAAATGTCTTCATTCTTAGTGGCAGATGCAAACAATTGGAGTAAATGAAGTAGGGGAAGAAAGGATGAGAATATGACTAACCGTAAAATATTGGAGAAGCCTACTACATGCCCAGATTCTGTTATAGTGCATCTGGATCCAAACAAGTTCATGAATGTTCCTTTCCAAAGTGTGGAAATGAGAGAAGATAGCATGCTCAGCATTAAAAGAGGAATCTCGTTAGGGGGAAAGAAATCCATCGAAACTCGTTGCAATATTCAGGGTCGAAGGACCTTGTTTTGCGTGTACTGCATGTTCTTTAGAAATCAAGCAAATGGTGCATGTGCGTCACCTACTAAAAATGGTTCAGGAACTGGAAAATGTAATCTCTAATTCTTCCTTCACGTGAAAATGTAACAAACATTTTTAATGTTTTCAGAATTTGATTGTACTTGAATTACGGTAAAATGGGTGATAAAGCTGGATGTCAAGGACAGTTGAATTGATTTCCAATCTGAAAATATTGAAAATATTGGAGATACCAATGTGATCTCAGCTAAAGTTATATGTTGAACACCAGAGGCAGTGCAAATATCTGTGGGTTAAATCCTTTGATGCTAGTGGTATGTCCTGAGAAGGTTTGAGAGCAATCAGGGAGTATCTGGTGGTACATAAACTGAAGCATATTATGGCATCACCCAACCCCAGATCTCAGTCTTTACAGCAGGGCGACATGGCCTATTATGTTGAGCACAAGAGCATTATCAAGTAGGATCAACATCACAGTGTCTTCCCATATGGCAATACATAGTGAATCTCAAGAATTCCAAGGCCAGACTGACCCAAAAGCCTTGAAGCTCTTTTTTTTTTTACTAATGGAAGGTGTTATTCATTATCAGTAAAACACATAACTGTAGGAAGCAAAAATAGTTTATGGCATCCTCTGTTTTTCTTTTGGAAAGGAATAACTTGTTAGAATTACAGCATTTGTATACCCAACCATAAAGATCTGAATGGTCCCCTAGCACTTACCGAGTTTGTGAATCCTGTAGGATTCCGGAACACTTATTGGCCAGAGTCGAGGTGGTCTGATGTGGCTGCGTTTGGTTCGATAAGGTCTGTCAAATGTATGGCTTAGTAATGGCTCATATTGTATGATTTTCTGAATAGCAAGTTGTTGTTATTCTTTTGGGTATGGGGAAGAAGTGAATGGGACAATATCGATGGTGATAAACAGTGGAGTTAGAGTCTGCCAGTTCTGGAAGACAAGGATCATATATAGAGTTGATTGTTGTAGCCCTGTAACCAATGCTATAAAGGAGAGAGAGAACATTTACCAACAAATGTAGCTCAAGGGCAGAAGAGCTATAGTGCTGCTAGAACATTGCACTCACTATGCAGGATTAAACAATTAAACAGAGAGAGCTGAAGGAAAAGTGTGTAAATGTTGCATCAGAAGGCAGATACCAACTATTAGTCACCCTCTGTCCCTCCATTGCTTTAAATGGTGCTCCGACACTCAAACTTTTATGAATGGGAGTCTTGTAATATTGTTGCCAGCCCTCCAAGCCACATCCACAATAAATGTCCAGTGTTATATTGCATGACAATAATATCGCATCCACCCCAGTCTAACCAGCACATCGCAAGATAAGATATAGGTGAGTATAATAGATTACAGAATAGGCAATGACGTTCGATATATTATGTGAAGGTGACAATAATATATTTACCATGATTATGTGGTCGTAGGCAGTGTCGTGGAGAGGTGTAGCTCACTGGTTAGAGGCGGCAGACCTGTAAGCAGAGAACGGCCTGGGACCAGGGTTCAATTCCCGACGCGGCAGGGTCTTGGACCAGGGTCAACGGACTCGATAATTCTCGCCTCAGTGCCTACTCTAACCAGGGAACACACTCGGTAACTCTGGGCATTAAGCTTGCCTCATCTCTACAACGGCCCCCCACAGACTCCGGGGATGCCTGGTTTCACCCTGGAGATACCCAGAAAGGGACCATCTCACAGGGAAAACCAGGACGGGTTCCCCAGCGGTCTACAGCGCCAGGACACTCGGGTAGAGTAACAGTGCGCTTTACAAGTATCCCACATTTACTGGAAGTGATATCATTTTAGACCAATATTATTGACCTCAATGTAGTGTCTTAAACCTCTTCTGGTTTGGCAGGGAGTCCCCTGCAATGGGCATCCCTCTAAATGTCAATGTGCAGTTCAACACATTGCAATAAGAGTTTGAGACAATACTTCCAGGTAAGAAATAAAGATAATTTAGACCCTAAACGCAGCAAGGGCATCGGGTTGCACTCTTTCTCCCCCTGTGCATTTGGTGCAGAGTGGCCGTTTCTACCATTAGGCAGGACTAGGCGGCTGCCTAGGGCGGCAAATGGGGGAAGGCGGCAAAAAACATAGGTTTGGGAAGGCTTGAACGGCCTTCGACCTCGAAAGCCCATTGGGTGGGCCTTCTACAATTTGACGTAACGTCCTATCACATCACCTTCGGTGCCACGGGCGCCAGCGTCACATACAGCAGATTGCAGGACAGACAATCCTCTCCCGACAGCCGCATGAGAGTGCTCCACTGCCACGCTAACATGAAGTTCACTTGCAGATGCGGCGCGTGCCCCGCTTCACCTGGAGTTCACGTCTCATAATGGTACAGCACTTTGGTAAGTGTACAACAAAAGCCGCTGCTGGAAGACGCATTGCTTGAGTTGCATGCAAATAGCTCGGTCGACCTGTAGGTGTTTTTCACTAGTGTGCATGAAAAAACACAGAAAGAAAGAGAGAGCATTATTAATTTCTGCTGAGCGCAATTGACCTGTCTCTGAATCCGATTCATTATAGCAATTAATATTGACCGCATGTCTCAGTCAATGTCTTTGGGTCTCACTTTAGAGGCTGCCCTAGTGCCACCAGCCTCGCCCTGTCAGACAAATCCATGGCTCGCACTTTAACACAACAACAACATGGCGCGGGAAGCAATCGACACAACGTGCGGCGATATACATGCAGGAAGATGACCCACAGCAGTACTGCCAGGGCCAGCCTTTAGTGTGAGCCCAGGGCACCTAATTGTATAGGAGCATACTTTTTAAACGTACTTTTTAAACCATTCATTTTGTCTCAAGTGCGCCTGCGCAGTCCATTTTCTTCAGGTACTGCATATATAACCTTGTCAGCACTCGTTCCATCTGGTTATCACCTCCTAGAACCCCTCAGGTCAAATCTAAACTCGAATAGGTGATTTAGGTGAGGGGAGGGAGGTTCTCTGACCTGTGAGCACAGAGTGCACTACTCACCTCATTAACGCCACCAGCAGCAATAATGAGTAGGCCGCAGATAAAGCCAGCAGTGGCAGAAGCTTTGAGAGTCCCCGCAAGCGAGCCCATGGGTGACCCCCATATGCAACGCAGGAGTTGCCATGGTGCAATGCTCCTGTTCTTCCTCATGCAGTCGGAAGATAGGAAAGCTTTTGCTTGCTGTCTTGCCACACAGACTGGCCTCCTTGGCTACACCTACAAGGGCACACAGGGCACTCACAGCAACAAGAAATACACTTTGTGAATCAGTGCTAACCAGGTACCCACTCTCTAGAAGCAAGAGATACTCGCAGGAAGCTTGTGCCAAGGAGCACTGGCTGTCCACCAAGAGTGGACAGCCAGACAACTCCCTGTGAACCTGTGCCCGTTGGATACCCACTGTCTAACAATAAGACCAACTTCAGGGAAACCTGTGCCAGCTAGGCACCCACTGTCCACCTACTAAACCTTCTAGTGAAAACTGTGCCAGTAAATCGCCCTCTGTCCTGCAAAACAACTCCAGGAAAGGAACGCAGGGTGAACAGTCAACATACTTACCTGTTCTTGCCTCAGACTGCCTGCCCGTCAAGGGCAACTCGAGGGATCTTGTATCAAGAGGTCACACGCTGTCAATCCACAATACCCACAACCCCATTGACAGGATGTCCAGGTCAAGGAGCCCGACCCGCCGTGCCCTGGTGACCTCCGACAGGGCGCTGCTCCTCGCGGTGGCCTGCATCCTCTCTGCCAAAACATCAGAGGCGAATTGACAGAAATGGCAAGGTCCAAGGGGGAGTGTCTGGCGAGTGGTCAGAATGTGTAACGTGCAGAGAAATAGTTATTGTATTGTATTTCAGGCCAGCATTTATATAGAGCTTGCTTACTAGCCCATTCCTCCCGATGTGGGGTGCTGAGGAGCTTGCCTACATGGGCAGCACGCTAGGGTAGGGTGTGTGGTCGGTAAGTGTTTTGTCTTTGTTTTGATTCTGGGTGAGAAGTGTTTCCATGTGGTGCATGATGACTGCCAAGGTGTTGTTCTCGTGGTACGAGCCTCATCACTTAGAAGTGTGTGATGGATGAAGTGTGAGAAGCACACCTGCAGCTTTATGGTTTTCAGTATAGTGGTAGCTTAAACATATCAAGTCCACTTCATGGATTTATTTTTTATAATTAGAGGTCCTGTTTTTATCGTATTTATTTTTTGACATTTCCATTTGTGTTTATCCACTTTATTTTTTTGGTCATTTTATCTGTATTTGCCCATAGTCATTTTGTGCTTAGTGTAAAAAAAGATGCTACAACGGGTATATTTCTACATTAATTTAACAGACAAATGTTTGGATGACCAGCGAGTTTTAGGCATTTAGAGTACAATACAGTCACCTGTAATCATTCCCATTGTGGAGCAGCATAGACCGCTGTATTGCTGCAGGTATTTAAACTTCATTAGGAAATCTTTTTTTTTTAAACTTCTCTAAATGTCACTTTGCATAGCTATAGACCTGGCATGCATGACTGATGCTAGGGTGAAGAAAACCTATTTTCTGTATTTTTCCATACTTAAAAACAAATACTGACAGGAAAATCTATTGTTTTCTGACATTTTTATATGTAACAATCACTAAAAACTGGGAGCCATACTTATGATATATTCTGCTTAACTGGGTACCGCACTGGGTCGTCCAGTCTGAAAATGTGGGTACAGTTGTGGTCCTGAGCTGGCATGGTTGGAGGGTGAGAGAAATGGAGTGATCTGTTGGGGTGGATATTTTTACTTCTAGCCTGGATGACAGGGGGAGAGAGTGATGATAGTAAACGGGAGGGGGCGGTATTTTTCAATTCTCACCTAGGGCAGCAAAACGGCCCTGGCAGAGTTTAAAATGCTAACTTCGTAACCTGGCGACCTAGTTTGTAATCCTGGCTTCATCATTTTATTGAGTGATCCTGGAGTAAGCACTTTTCCTTCCTGTGACTCAATGCAACATTATGTAATGTACATATGCAGACCCAACTGAACATGTGTTGTCTAAAATGTTCCTATAATAAGTACCCCCGTGCCTCAGATCCTGGCATTGCAATCTAGTCTCATCCGGACCGCACACACACTTCTTTTATGTTTGCAATACTTCTGGCGACAATAACATTGTTCTAAATAAACTGTTGTGTTCTAGTTACAGCAAACAGCTCCACAAACAGTTCCCTCCGTATAGTGCAGCTAGAATTGGAAATTGTCCTTGTATATTACCCGCTGTCGCTTCCCTGCAGTTGGAAGCTGCCGGAAATGAGAGGCGCTTTTATTATTTTATTCGGGGGCTTTCATGAGTTCCCTTAATAGAACGAATGTGGCACCTTCCTGTTAGGGGTCAAACCTGTAACCTTGAGGTGACATTCTGCTCTCTAGGGCACGCGCACGGCTGTTATAACATGACGTGGACGTATAGTTAGGCACAACATTAAAAGTGTATCCTGCACGGGGCTAGCAGAATTGTACTGACAAAACAATGATTTGTGCTTTACAGCAAATAGCATCATGGCCCACACAATGGGTGTGGGTCGCGCGCTCGGTGCTGTGGAGGGCAGTGCCACGGATACGGGCTCAGAACAGTAAATAGAAACACTACAAAGTCGAAGTCACAGCCAGTAGGGGCCGTGTCGTGTGTTGTGCATTCATCTGCAGCGCAGCACAGCAAACGCGAGGGGACCGAGCGACTTGAATGGCATTTCCAAACATCCAAGCTCGCGCTTGCGTTGATGACCGTCGTGTTTAGTGTAACCATGGTTTCATTTCTGACAACAGAGGAGGATGTCGGAGTGATCGGGCCGATAGACTTTGGACCGGGTTCAATCCCTCCCCACGCGGCGTTAGACTTTCCAACTGCAGGAGACTTGACCTCACTGGGCTTGGATGCCTGCCAGCCTGGGGGAGACCACATTCTTTCTGTATTACCCAATGGTGTGGGCTGTTCTGTGTTCCCACGTCTGCCCTCTGCCATGCAACTTCATACAGAAAACATTGCTTTGCAGAGTGCGGGCTAAACACAGCTCAGTGGGAGAATGCATTTTTGCACAGATTTGTTTGCAAGCTATATGTCAAAGTCTGGAATCATGAAGGGGCTGAGCTTGCCTTCCATCCTTCCATGACTGAGAAAACAGAAATCAAGATTGGCAAGTGCAAGTCTCTAAATTAGGGTAAACTTTATAAGTAGGAAACACAGCACAAGGTTCAATAACCAAGTTTCTACACCAGATGGTAGTCAGCAAAGACCACAACATTGCGCTATGCTATCCCACCCAGGAGCAAGTCATGCCACCACTGACAGCACAGTGACACATCTCAGTGCTTATGCTCCATACTTGCATAGAGAATACAATGAGAGTGATTAGTAGAAAGGGGCCAATACGTTTCCAAGTTATGTAGGCTGTGTCCTGGAAGAGGACTCAGAAGTGAGACAAAGATCGGACTGTGGAAGTTTGAAAGACCCGAAGTAGTTAAAGAATTCCAGCATATCATGACAATGTGTGCATAATGTTTGACTTTTGTGTTATGGTACCTTATGAGGTGTATATGGCTGTATTGTCATTGCTATGGTCTCCCAGCCTTGTCGGCTTGGGTACTCTCATGCTGGAGGATTCTATCACTGCTCGAAGTCTCTTTTGGGTTTGAGGAGGGTCCTCAGTAGGGTTGGAATGTGCCAGGGATATCTGCTCAGTAAAGCTGAGGTCAAACACCTAAGAAGACAGTGCACACTAGACTGTAAATCCAGTTCTTGTTGCTTGTTTCTTCTGTACACCTGAAGAGGAAGAGCTGGAAGTACACAAGCCCAGATACCGTACAAATTCAACAATCACAAGGGAAAGATAGATGCACTCTTCTCATAACAGCAGCAGCCTCACAATTGTGATTAGGTATCATGTGCAGGAAGGTCTTAGTCATTAAACATGGATTTTCTTTCTGAAAGGTCTTGAAAAGTAAGGCCATGGCCTTGATACGGAGAGTAATTCTAACTAGACGAACGTGGAGCTGATGGTCCTAGCAGCATCAACACCCATCATGTCCAGAAAGGGAGCACACAACCCACAACCCACAGAAATCACTACTACCGTTCCTTCTGGTTGTCACGCACAGAAGACACAAATTGTGAAACTGTTTGTGACTTTTAGAGCAAGGCTTGCCAAAGTAGTAAATATTCCCTGCTTCGGTCCTTCAGACTGCCTGCCCCTGGGCGGGAACTGACGTGTGAACGTGTCGAGTAGCAATAACCCTAATGGGAGCTGGAAAATTTATTTAATTCTTTTCTTTCAAACTCATCTTTATATTTAAATTACATTTCATGTGTGTGAGGAGTGTTGACAACAGGTTTACTTAGGACTGGTTTAACTTCACCAACAAATAGCTCATTTAAAGATAGCCGCAACAGCCCCCCTGGCCCCGTTCCCCCAACAGCGAGGCACTACCAACCCTCCTAAAGCTGGTCAAAATCTGTGACATCCAGGTATGCAACATTCATATTCCAGAAGGCACACCTGCTGCTCCAGAACAGGCAGGTATCCTGGAGGGATTCACCTCAAGACCTTTGTGTTTCTTAACCTAAACAACTGACACCCTACCAGCAGTCCTCAACTTGTAAAAGAAGGAGTTCTGGAGCTCAAAGCTCTTCTTAGAAGTGTGCAGCTGGTGCAACTGAATGTTGGTGTTTCAAATACAGGGGTGTAGCTTCGGGCGGGTGGTGTTTGAGGTGTTACACCCCCTATTAAATGTATTTTCTGGTAGAATGTTGGGTCCAGGTGCTTTCAGTTTGGTATGGTGAGGTGTCTGTCAGATTTCACCAATAATTGTACCACACACACAGATAAAAACGCACACAAACACTTTCCCACTCTGTTCTAAAAGTCTTTAAAAATGTTGGTTATTTTACACAGTATTGTGTTTTCTCTCACGTCATACGCTACCAATCCTCATTCGTCTCCCTTTCCACTTCCCCTTTACCCCCTCTCATGCACCCTCTTTGTTGTATTATGTAGTTTAATATTATATGCCAGTGTGATTGTTGGAAAATCCAAACCTCCCCCAATCTTACTAAACAAGTTACACCCCTGGTTGAGTACCAAGACTGCATAGTCCTAAATCCACCTCATGCCTCTTTAACCCACTGTCAGACAGTCCCTGACGGTTTATCTCTTAGATGGCATACAAAGTGCACACGCCCCATCAACATTTTCTCCCCTCCTCTCAAGGAGACACCTGAGTCCTGTTTGATTTTTGCAGTGTGTCCATTTTATTAAAATATAGTTTCTGGCCAATTACTCCATTGGCTTCATTTATTTATTGTAAAACACTTTAAAATTGTTTGTCCAAATCACAGTATTCAAATTACTCACACGTATATACATAGACATAGTCATTCTATTTACATCCCGTTCTCCAACGGGGCTTTGCTTAACCTTCGGGCTGTGCCAGCAGGCCACAACCAAGTTATCCTGCTCCCCTTAGGTTAACCGCCCTCCGGTCAACAGGGCCGCAGGTAAATAATCTGCCACCACTTGTGGCAACCAACGGCCTCCAGGGTAGGGCTAGAGAATCCAGGGCCACCAGCAGGTCAGCCCCAAATCTCCCGCCGGCCCAGAGCCCATGATGATTTTAAGACCTGTTCTAGGGTAAGAAATGGCACTGACCAAAGGAGTCCCTGTGATACCTCTTGTCCAGGACCCCGCCTACTTGAGGCCTTAACTTAGGGATGGGTGGGTGGGCGACTTCTTCTCCGACGTCCGACTCCCGGGAGGTGAAGTGAACAAAAGAGGGGGCGTATACAGAAGCTGTGGCTTTTCAAGCCACGCGCTCTTGGAATGCTTCCGGGTTCCTAGGACCGCCCTCCTGACGTACGTCCTGTTTACCTACGCTTATCCCTTCCGGGTCGGGCGACCCGGAAAGGGACCCCCTGCACTACTGGTTGGCCCTTTGATTGCCACTAACGGAGCCACGCCCCTTATGTGGGGTGGCCCCTTGCATAGATGGCATACAAAGTGCACACGCCCCATCCACATTTTCTCCCCTCCTCCCAAGGAGACACCTGAGTCCTGTTTGATTTTTGCAGTGTGTCCATTTTATTAAAATATAGTTTCTGGCCAATTACTCCATTGGCTTCATTTATTTATTGTAAAACACTTTAAAATTGTTTGTCCAAATCACAGTATTCAAATTACTCACACGTATATACATAGACATAGTCATTCTATTTACATCCCGTTCTCCAACGGGACTTTGCTTAACCTTCGGGCTGTGCCAGCAGGCCACAACCAAGTTATCCTGCTCCCTTTAGGTTAACCGCCCTCCGGTCAACAGGGCAGCAGGTAAATAATCTGCCACCACTTGTGGCAACCAACGGCCTCCAGGGTAGGGCTAGAGAATCCAGGGCCACCAGCAGGTCAGCCCCAAATCTCCCGCCGGCCCAGAGCCCACGATGATTTTAAGACCTGTTCTAGGGTAAGAAATGGCACTGACCAAAGGAGTCCCTGTGATACCTCTTGTCCAGGACCCCGCCACGGGGCGAGGCGCTTACTGGCGGACTCGCCCCCCCCCCTGCACTCAAGAGCTTCAAAGATGGCCCCTAATATCGTTTGTATGAAGAGTTCATTGCCCATTTCAGACAGGTGTACTCCATCTGCAGCATATAGCTCTGGCCTTGATGTGTGTATTAATTTGTGCCTAATGGTACGAATGCTCGAGTTCCGAAGGATGTCCGCAACTGACTGGTTTAATCTTTTCACTGACTTATTCACCGCTTTTGGAGGGGCGCTCCTTCCCCACTTCTGTCTTGGAATAACCTCGGACCATAGTAAAATTGTCTTAGGAAGCATAATTTTAACTGCTGCCAAGGCAGTGAACAAAGCCTCCTTTACGCCCCTCCTGCCCGCCGGAATCATGTTGTTACCTCCTGAGTGTAGTACTATTAAGTCGGGGGTGGGCATACCTCTATTTATGGCCGCCCTCAGGTCGCTAGGAACATCAGCTAAATGTTGTCCTCCAACCCCCACCCAATGATGGTCGAGTCCTTGAGCCTCCCCCGGTCTCAAATTGGGCGAATTCGTGAAGACTAACCCAGCCCTGCGGATAAAGGAGTGGCCGCACCAGCATATCTGGGGTCTGTGTGTTGTGGTACCTAGGGCAAAATCGAGATAAAAACCGGTCAGGACTACCTATGTGCTCATCAGAGTGAGGGGGCACAATACGAGATTCAAACTAACTGCGGACGAATATAACGCTCATAGCAGGCTGACTTCCAACGACCTAATCTCTTAATGGTTTCCTCTGGAAGACCCAAGCCTGCTGCCGTAGTTGCCGCCCCAATACAGAATGAATGGGAAGTGAAGTCAGCTGAGTCAACACCTAGCCTAGCCAGAGCCAATTTAACCACCCTTGTGAACTGAAATCTGGTGAGAGGTAAACCGTTGTTATGTAACAGGACTCTGTCGTCGCCTCCATGCGGCCGCATTTGCAAGAATTCCCCTGTCAGTCTTACCGGGCAATATGTCACTCCCGCTACTCTGCCTAATGGTAACCAGATTCCTTTACCCAATGGGTCTGTCTTAGATCTCCGGACCCTGATTTTTAGGACATCCTCAGTCAAGATCAGGTCTCCACACCTTAAGCCATCTTCCCCGTTAGCCTTAGAGGAAGGTAACAATTCAGATATCCTAAGAGCCCCACAAAAAGCTAGTGTATAGGCTACCCTGAACAAATGAGTTTCGTATAGGGAGAAGCAAACCTTAGGCAGAACGTCCAGGATATTTACCAATCTGTTCAAGTCTATAGGTCTTCTCGCATCTTTCGCTCCCGGTGTTAGACGTTCCCACCCCTTCACAGCTTTCCTCACTCTCAGGTCCTTTGTTGGGTCTGCCACCCCCTTCAAGGCAGCATAAAATGCCAGTGCCTACAATTGTCTCCTCATCATCGCTACTGATTTCCCGCTAGCTCTCTGGTGCACTATGAAACCCAAGACATTCATGGGAGAGAAGATCTCTACTGCCCCTGCCCCTATTAAGTAATCTTGATAAAACTGCCACGACCTCTCATACATACTCTTGGTCTTGGGGGCCAGGGATGCTGTTATCAGTTGGCTGCGGGGCACCAAGCTTCCATAGCCCTACCGGGAAGTTCGTCATCTCTCTGTCTGCTTGCAGCCAGTGTTTGCGGAATTCTGCCAACTTAAAATGGGACAAAGTGTCAGCAGCTTTGATGTCTACCCCAGGAACATGTTTTGCAGTAAAATGTACATTACGACGCAGACATTGCAACACTAACTCCTTCAGTAGGCGCAACACCCATGTGCATGTTGCCCTCTGGTTGTTGATCACCATCACCACCGACATGCTGTCTGACCAGAACACAATGTGCCTGTTAGCTAGCATATCCCCCACAAGTGCAGTGCCACCACTATGGGGAACAGTTCCAAAAAGCTAACATTGCGTGTCAAGCCGTGACCATTCTTCCGGCCAATGCTGCATGCACCATTTGTGACCCAGGATTGCCCCAAAACCTATGCTACCTGCTGCATCTGCGTTCGAAGTACTCGGTCTTCGCCATATGACGGAGCCATTGAAGTTTTCCAAGAAATCCTTCCAAATGTTCAGGTCCTTCCTCACTTCCGCAGACAGCCTAACTCTATGATGCTTCGCCCTCAGCCCTGACATTGCCCTGGCTATGCTCCGGGAGAAGGCCCTGCCCATTGGTATGACTCTCAAAGCAAAGTTTAGTTGTCCTACTAAGACTTGTAGCTGGTTTAGGGTGACCTTCCTTGCCCCCAAACAGGCATCAATAGCATCCTTGAAAGCAGTCACCTTTGACCTGGGCAGCCTGCACACCCCTTCTCTCGTGTCAATTTCAATGCCCAAGAATGTTAGACATGTAGTTGGTCCCTCAGTTTTTTCTGCTGCCAGCGGAACTCCAAGGGCTTTTGCCAAGTGCTGGAAGCCCAGCAGGGCCTTCCTGCATGACTGCGAACCCATGAATAAAAAGTCGTCCAGATAATGTACCACTGCGTGGGATTTGTCTGTAGAGAGAAATAGTTCCACTGCCCATTCTAAAAATCTGGCCAAAGACTCAAACACTGCGCAAGCAATCGAACAACCCATGGGCATGCAGAGATCTATGAAATAATCTCCTCTGAAGGTGAAGCCTAAGAACTTAGTGTCATCTGGGTGCCCTGGTAGGAGCCTAAATGCAGCCTCAATGTCGGATTTGGCCATTAAGGCACCATCCCCCCTGGCTTGCAACTTTTAGATTGCGGTGTCAAAGGTCGTGTAACGCACTGTGCATAAATCTGGGTCAAGTTTGTCATTAACAGACTGGCCAGGAGGGCTAGACAAGTTGTGTATCAATCGAAATTTCCCTATCTCTTTTTTAGGTACTAGCCCCAGAGGAGAGCAAACATTATCAGGTTTTGGCAAGTGTTTGAAAGGGCCCGCTACCCTACCCAAGGCGACTTCCTTCATTATTTTTAGTTCAGCAGTTTCCATGTTCTGCAACACCGAGCTCTGGTTGCGCGGGGGGACCTTGCCTGGGGTAGCCAAAGATGGGATACGGAAACCAAAAGTGAAACCATTGTGTAGAAATTGGGCATCTTGTGGCTTGTCATACTTGCTAAGGAGGTGTGTCAGCACATGAGTCTTAATGGGAGTTCGCAGTTTTTTTGGATGTCTGAGCGGGCCGCCCTTTAGCTGGGGCCTGGGGCAGCTGTTCCTTGGGCCTTCCTGACTTCTTGAAACATTTGACCTCGGGGTGTGAAGGACCCCCACAGAAAGAGCAGCAATGCTTGAATCTACACGTATTTCCTCTAGTGCATTCATTTTTGTTATATAGCCAGCAGGCCTGTTTTTTATCTCCTGCCCCCCTGTCGGTCCGAAAGGACTGGTTGTGTGAAGGGTAACTAGTCTTCGCCGCTGGAGAGGAATGAAATACCGCATACCACAAATTAATCTTGCGCTGGTCCCATGCTATATTGGGGTGTACTGCCTTCATTTGCCTGAACTTAGTGTCATACTGTAACCACCCTGTGCCTGGGAACTCTGATGCTGCACTGTGTATCAAAGATATATAACTGATTATCTGAGGAGCCAGCGCGGGGTACCTCTCTACCATGATAGCAGCGTAAATGGCAAAACCTGTAACCCAATTCTTTATAGACCACTCAACCCATGTTTTCTCTGTTTGTACTCGCCTTCCTTACCAACCCTCGTCTTACCTGGGACAACTCCTGCATTGATGAGTTCGAATACGTCAATATATTCGCCCTTTAGAATCTTTTCTTTGATGTCAGAGGGTACATGCCAAGTTATCCCGGCAGATGGTGATAAAGTCATGGACGAGGAACCGTAAATTAGAGGGCTATAAGCTAATGACGGCTGACTTGTCTGCACTGGTCCTCCCTGAATCTGATCACCTGCTGGCCCTGTCATATTTGCACCGCCATTTGTTGTTTGCACCTGGGGGGGCAAGGTTAGCACGTTTGGGGGTGCAGCCATTGTCATCGGCCCTACGAATCCAGTGTAGGCTGTTGATAGAACCATTGCGCTGGCAGGACAATTACTAACTGCCTGCCCCTGTGAACTTGACGCTAGCACGCCTGGGGATTGTGCTACCCCCCCGACTGCACCCAAACTTGTGCTATTCCGCTACCCGGCTGAGCGACCACTGGGGGTAAGGATGTTTGCACCACGGGCACCTCCGCATTTGCGGCAGGCGCCACGCCCGACTGCGTAATATTAGTCTGATTGTGGCTTCCACCAATTGCGCCTGCCTGAGGGATACTGTTTTCCTTCATAGGGTTCGGTATCAAGTCTATTGTTTCGAGCACCTCCTTCTCACCTGAGGCTGCTGAATGGGTCTCGACTGCCCTCGGCCGCTTCGAGGCCTCTTTGAACCTTTCCGGTGTGCGTCGCGCTCGCTTGCCTCGTCCTCTTTCTTCTTGAGAATCAGCTTTTGCCCCTTCTCTCATAGTCTTTAATGCCCAATCGACGCCTTTTTCTTTTGTAAACTCAAGCGGTTCCGTCAACGCCAGGTAGTCATCCCCTTTGGCCGTTGTCCCCTTGCCCTTTGTTGGCCTTTTCGGCGGCATTCTGCACTTAATAGAATAGAAAAAATGTTAGACCTAAATTTTGACAAATACGCTTTATGGCTAGCCACCCATTTGTTACCTGGTGTCGAAAACCCCAATTTTGATTACACACAATAATAAGCACTCGAGTGATGTGGGTATACTGTTGGGTTTAATTAGGACTCAGTCAATACATCCTATGATCAATCATTCATTTGCCATCCTACGCTATGAGATATATGGGATAATGTTGTAAATCGGGATATGTATATCTTATCAATGCTCTTACTAGAAATCTCTTTACTCGTAAAGGTGGGACTCCCAGCGCCTATACAGACATTGGTAAATAACATGCCCGTATTGATGAACAGCAGCGCACCTTTGTAGTATCGGTAAATAACATGCCCGTATTGATGAGCTGCAGCGCACCTTTGTAGTGTCTGGATAGCAGACATAGCTATGGCATCTTTGCCTGAGGCTGTTTCGGCGGGTTGAATATTTTATATAGGAGAAACATTATAACGCCCAAAATAGGAGAGGGAGCTGTGGCTTAAGACAACTGTTTAAGATTAAGCTAGCCTACATACCTTCTTTTAGTAATACGATCCCTCATGCTCTAGATAATTTACTGCCCACCGCACTATAGATTCAGTTTTACAAAATTTTTGACGTCACATAGCCTTCCGATAAATCAAAATTATTAAATATTGGGTGATTTCATTAAAGAGCAATTTTCAAAAGCGTGATGGTCAATAGCTTTGAAGTACTAATACTCTTAAATTCTTCAGCATGTAAAGGTTGCCGAGAAATACAGCACCTCGCTATCGCGCACATCGAGCGCTCATAAGCCCCATTACCAAAGATGGCGGCCTCTGACACGCATTCGAACCGCTCACATCCGCTCATGTACACGGATCCGATTGCTTCGTGCCCTCGCCCGCCCGCATGCACTCGGTTCGCTCTCTTTCATGAACACGCTCACATGCAAACTTTCCCTTACGCCAATCGCATCGGGTACGTTCACCCGCCACAACCAGCGCCAGTCTCTCCACGGAAAGCTCACAAATACCAATCGCGCATGCATCAAACGTACTCTTTCCACCCCATAGGACACTGCAAGGCCCACTCACCTGCCCCTGAAGTCGAATGGCTCGACTCCCTACGCGCTCTGACTGCCGCGACACAGCTCTTCGCGGCGACTTCTTCTCCGGCGTACGACTCCCGGGAGGTGAAGTGAACAAAAGAGGGGGCGTGTACAGAGGCGGTGGCTTTTCAAGCCTCGCGCTCTTGGAATGCTTCCGGGTTCCTAGGACCCCCCTCCTGACGCACGTCCTGTTTACCTACGCTTATCCCTTCCGGGTCGGGCGACCCGGAAAGGGACCCCCTGCACTACTGGTTGGCCCTTTGATTGCCACTAACGGAGCCACGTCCCTTATGTGGGGTGGCCCCTTGCATTCTTCCGTGTTCCTGCCTTCTCCCTTTGTGGCAGGTTATTCATCATTCTATTTCTCCATCTTCTGTTTTGTGTGTGTTTCCTTCTCTTGCTCTCTGTACATATCTGATGCCCTAAAAATGAAACAGAAGTGGGCACCACTGCCAACATGAGACTCAAATTAAGGACAGTGTACCAATTTATAGTGTAAAAAGGAACCTGAATAAAACGCTTTAAAAAGATGACAGAACTTGTTTACAAATAAACATGCAAATTAGCCTCTGTGGAAATACTGTGATTATTTGGGGACCAATGACATTTGTTTTGCTCAACCCAGACCCAAACGCAGTGAAGTCTACTTAGCTTTAGATGGTTCCAGCACTCGAAACGGCAAATGCCATAGGGTCAGTAAAGATTTCAGTCATGATTCTAAAGATAGTTCCTTTGTTTCAACTGGTTCCTTAATTAAGCACTTATAACAAATGCCTGACCGAGAGGTTCCCCTCCAACTGAGAAGATATACTATATATAAGGGCTCCATTCCCGTCCTCTATTATTAGCAGGTTTTTCTAATCACTGTTATACACTGCATTTACATCACAGCACAGTGGAAAACCAAACTTGTTTTCCACTTCAGGGTCATACCACTCTTTAGCTGCCAAACGCTGTATGACACACACACTTCAGTACATATCTGACCGTGTTGCAGCCAGTGGTGGCCGGCACGGATTGGGGGTGGAGGGAGAGGGGTGTTTAAAAAAACAAAAGAAAGAAAAAACGTACCTTTTCGCTGCTTCCTCACCGCATTTCTCCTCCATAGTCCCTTGCTCTTGACGGAACAGGAAGCACACTAAGGCTCCCCTAAGCCAATTACAATGCTACAATGCAGTGTTGTGGTTGATCACAGCGCTCAGACAGGCAGCGGGTGCCTGGGCATGTTCTGCACCAAGGCTGCAATACAGCTTGGGTGGAGAACATGCAAAGTGTGCATAAATGTTTGGCCGGCCCGAGACGGCCACCCAAACATTTATGCACACTTACAGTGTGTGCAACCACTCCTCTCCCTGCTCTAAGAGCAGAGAAGCCCGCCCCGCCCGCAAAGCTGCCACAGCAGGACAAAATAAAATGATAATAACATCAAGTTATTTCACTGCTGCTAAACGGTGGAGCGACGCAGAGGAGCCGCCAAGGGTTGCAGCACTCTGCAGGTGACTTCAAGAAGCAGGTACCGGTGTCTTGCCAACAGTGCTGCTTTAATTGTGTATTCGCATCTATGCTTCAGTAGGCCACAAACGTCAGTACTTCAACAGCTGAACTGTGATACCAACACTGGCACTACACTTCCAACACAGCACAATACTGCAGCCTAACACTAGCCACTTGCCACTTCGTTCCTGAAAAACGTGTCAGCAGACCAGCACAATTACTGCACTATAAATCAGAGCTGCAGCCTGGGCTCCACAAATGACGAAGCTACTCAAACACTACAATTCTGTGTCACTTATCTCTAACCAGCCTGCAACTGCCTGACCTGGTGAACCTATGAAATTAGTTGGTCAGGGAGCAGCAGTCTGCAAAAAAATTCTTATCATGAATCAGTGGTTCTGAAAGTGATACCACCCTGCTGCTATCTGAACGTTCACTGACCTCATGAGGCTCCAAGAAGAGAAGAAGAGTCAGATACTCAGGGGATCTGAGGATAGGCGAAGACAGGAGTCCTCCCTCCCTGGTGTCTCAGACGGGTGGTGCAATAAGGCGGGGTTGAGGGTTGGGAATTCTTGGGATTGCGGTGGTCAGCAGGTGACCATTGGCAGGGGTTGCCTATGGTCTAGGTTGACATGCTGGCAGTGTTAGGCCCTCTTTTAGGTAGGAAGTCATGACGCCAATAACAGTAGTGGTGGTGAAAAAAAATGATGGCACGCTTTCACATAGAGGTGAGGTTGGCGGGAAAGGCCTTTTGGTGCTTTTTAGCATAGTAAGTTTGGGATTAGTGTGGTATTGGGATGGGGTCTCAGAATGTGGTGGTCAATGTGTTGGTGATGCTGAGGGAAACAGGGAGGGAAGATTTATCACCTATATAGTGTGATATCAGGCCTGCAGGCCAAAGAAGACCAGGAACCCTTGAAGTTCTTCTGGGGCATTCTGGTTCTAGCCCATTCTTCTCTGCAGTGTAAGTTTAGGAAAGTGTAGGAAAAAGTGGGATGCCTGGGGATGGGAATAAGTTGACAGAATGTTCAGTAGAGCACCGAGCCGTCAAGAAAGGCCCCAGCATGCGGCAAAGGTGTTGGTAGTGAAGGACTAGGCAGGAGGGCAAGCAAAGAGTGTTGTGTGTGAGCTACTTCAAGCTGACTCAGCTGTGACTGGAGTTCGGGGAGTGGAGTTGAGGGAGCTGTCTCCTTCGCCCATGCTCCCTTTGTTTGTTGTTAAGACGGCCGGTCCTGCCGTGAGAGAGCCTTGCCGCATGGAAACGGTCCAAGCTGCACCAACTGGTTTACAGCAAGAATTGGACAGGAAAGGTGGTGTGGCAAGTCATATGGTGCAGCAGTCCTGCTTAAGACATTTCACGCACCCATATGGGATTTATTGACTTTTATCATGCTGTGCGCTAGGAACCTCACTGAAGGGAAATTGCAGGAGCACTACAGTGACCAGCAGGCTGCAGTGCTGTTCACGACCACTGGGGATGGTCGAGAGTGTTATCAGATGCTCGTTTCGCTGGCGCACAGTGAGTCATTTGGCCTTTGAAGAAGTGCTTAGTTGCATGAAACGCGCCGGCCCTTTTAAGATTGCAGTGATGTCTGGAGCTCCGCTGCTGTAGCTTGCCTTTAATAAACCAGAAATTTGAAACCTACCTGTATATCGGCTTTCTCGAGGGGCCACCCAAAGGAACTCCCTTTGTTTGTTGTAAAATATATATATATATGTACATATATATATATAGATAGAGAGAAATAGAGCAAGAGAGAGATAGATACATAAATGCACACACACACACACACAGACACAGGGACGTGCGGGATGTATTATGCTATTGATTACCATTGTTACATGTGGGAATGTTATGAGCCCCAATGGACCCCAATATAGGCCTAGGTAGCTACACAACCTTTTACCTACATTCGTCCTACCTTGCTCTACATAACGGTTCTGGCACTGACCTTTTACCTAGTTATGTGCTGAATAAATGTTGATCAGTTTTCTCCGAAACTATCCTCATGTATTATGCATGAAGATTCTTAGTATCATATCTTAATCCCCCTAGGACGTACAAAGCAGGGTTGCCATCTTCTGTGTAATAACTCTGTACAAAAGGCACCCTTAATGTCATCCTTGGACGACAGGTCCACTATATATAATGGTAAGCCATTTCATACCTAGGTAGAACCCCTGAGGGTATTTTGTGGGCATAAAAGAACCGCATCTTCGCTGAGAAACCAGAGGAGAAGCTTTCATGCTGACGCTAGACGCTGAGGTTCTGGCCTGCAGATTTAGTATTTGAATTTGAGTTTCATATCGGGCTAGGAAACTCCCTGTTCAATGTTAACGCCTTAACCCCTGCAGCAATTCTGCAGCGGTGCGGGCGTTCTAAAGATTGGGTGGGGTTGCGACGGCCAACGGTCGTTCGGAGCACCAGGGAGGAAGTGGAAGGGGTTAATTCTGTTCACTCAGCAAGTTATTTTTAATTGAATAGATCACATTTCTTCTCCACAGACAACCTCGATTTCAAGATGTTGCATGGAAACTGGATGTGCAGAGAACACTTTCCCGCATAACCTGGCTGCTTAACAGTTTCTCAGTCAATTGGGACGTGGCAGGCCTCCCGTTTCATCCAACAGTGGCCTCACCCCACATTCTTCTTTACCTCGAAAACAGCAGCCGGCGGGCATCCTTATGTCCAAAAATTCAAATGAAAGTTTGACGCTGAAGGACGCCATGCCTGTGGATCGGGGCTCGTTGGCAGGTGTCACTGCCAATATATTCCAAACAGCAAACTCTTCCCCTTCAGAAAAGCACTCGAGCCTCCCAGCCAACACCTTGTCAAAACCTCTTTATTTCAAAGTGTCCATGTACATAAATCTGCTACATGTTTCGACCTCCTCTTCCGGTCTTAATCATGCGGTATTGCTGCATGATTGAGTGCACTCCTTTAAATACATTGTTCATCCGTAGATACTATGGAAGGACTCTTGCGCAGATTGGTTCGGCACAAGCTGATCATAAAGTTAAAGTAACTGCTTAGTGTCAATATTCTGGTAATCAGTGAGAGTTTCAGATTTAGTACCCCGGTCCTCACTAGACCAATTAGTATATATATATATATATATATATATATATATATATATATATATATATATATATATATATATATATATATATACATACATACATATATATGTGTGTGTGTATATATATGTATATATATATATATATATTACCTACTGGTGATAGCCAGTAGGTATATATAGTTAGGACCTAGTTTCCAAAGGAAATCCACAACATTCTATTGGGAATAACTTTTGAGCCGGTTGAGGAATTTGCGTGTAAGTTTCCAAAATTTAGGCCAGCTCCGCTCCGCTCCTTCCCTGGAAGTGTCAGGGGGATTCGTCATGCGGGGGCCGAGAAAAATGGGGGGGTCCCAAAACGTGTTTTTCCCATGTTAATTTCCATAGGACGTTCAGACACGGCTACAGCCCGAACTGCTGAATGGAATTACACCAAACTTTACAAAATTGTAGGGACTGGTACGCAGAAGTGCCTTTTCTATAATTGGTGAAAATTGCTTCAGTGGTTTTTACGAAAATTAAATTAAAAAACACATATATATATGCGCACTTCGAGCGCTTACCGGTACGCGTATGTCATTTGAGATGTCATCAGTGATGTCACTGACCATGTCATGAATGATGTAATATGTGACATCATCAGCAGTGGATTGCGGGTGCGCGAAATATATTTAGTACAACTAACTATATAGGAGCAATTTCAATGTTTTTTTAAAATGCTAATTCCTAACTATATAAGGACTGAAACCTATGGGTTTTTCAGTGACTATATATATATATATATATATATATATATATATATATATATATATATATATATATATATATATATATATATATATATATATATATATGTATACACACAGAGAGAGAGAGGGGGAAATGTAAAAAGAAATAGGAGTTAGTATAATAAATTGGATTATTAGTTGAGGACATTAGATACCCTCCTCCTCAGGTAATAGCCACAATCCTTGTGAGGGTGAATTACAAAAGTGACTAAATTAACCTGAACTCAACTCCTCAGTAACTATTATACAGGGCAGGCAGGCTTAATTTAAAGGCAGTGTGTACTGTATGTATGCAGTATTAAAACAGTAATAAAGTCAAAATGCAAAACAACAGATAATCCTAAAGCAAATGAGAGAAAATAGGGTAAAATTTAATAAACAAAATTACACCAAAATGAAAAACATTCAGTAAGGGGGACCAGAGATATTGCTTAATAAAGGTTTAGATGGCAATAGCGCCAAGAAAGACAAAGTGCCAATGACATTCAATGAGCGCGGTAGAACAGGACCTAGGGGCAATTTGATGCTGCCACATTGGAGCGGAGTTCAGATATACGCTTGCATCCCGTACACATTGTAACACAGGCTCTCCATAGTAGCCATGCTGCTAGGCCAGAGGGAGACAGTGTGCTGGCTGTGTTTTGTTTATGGGGGATGTCCGGTGGGAATTCGCAGCAGGCAGTGTCTTAGGCCCAAGACTCACCTTATGCGTTTGTTTGTCCTTGATGGGCCACATCTCCTGACTTTTCCAATATGGTCTGACGAGCAGCCATGATTTTTGTAGTCTGACTCGCTGGTCCCATTGTGGAAGGAGCATCACAGCAACACAGGAGTGGCGGAGCGGTCACCACGTGGTTTGAGATGTTTAATTGGATTACTGAAGCGTGGACTATTTAGGGGGCATCCTTCATAACCAAGACCCTTGGTTTTGTTTCCCGTTTCCAGATTGGGAAGTATTTTCGGACACCCGCATTTTAGTATCTTCCCTGCTTTGCCGTTTACCTTTCGAGCAGTCCAACATAATTATTTTCCTCCTTGGAGTTCTTGGATGGATTTTCCTCCACCTGGATCCTGTTTTTCTTTTTACAGCCAGCGTGGTGCAGTCCTCAACTGTGTTCGGTCCCGCCTTCCTCCTCCTCCAGACGCTAGTAAGAGTAAGACCGTTTGTATTTTGTGCACATTCATGCCTATTTTGTTTTCCCCACCTGGTCAGTGCACTGGACCCTAGATTCCTCCATCCATTTTTGGAGACTTCCTTCCCTGGACTTATTTTGAGGATTCCTATTTGTGCTACCTTCCTTATACCTGGCTGCACCTTCCTTTTTGTCTGCTTTGTTCTTCGTGGCTGGCTTTACCTGCTTCAACTATTGACTGCCTATTCCAATTCCTACAAAGGAACATTAAATGTTTAAATATCCTATTTTTAAATACCATGCACCAATAAGGCACTTATTGGCAATAAGACTGACTTAAGGGTGACTTAATATTTATTATTAAGGTTTGGCCTGTTAAAAGAGGGTTGGTTTGACAGATCAAATTCACAGTTAAAACCCACAAAGTTGATCTACACATGTAGGCCTGTAGTCATGTTTGTCTTGTCAATACAGTGACACAGGCACAATGGATGGCGCAGCCTACTGTTGACCTTTAACTTCCAGGCCATGGGATACTCTCTGTATGATATACTAGGGATGGTTTGGAGCCATGACGCAGAAGCTTTGGAGCCATGACGCAGAAGCAAAGGAAGCAGAAAAAACGCTCCAGTCATGGTCATGGATCGCTGAATCATTGAACGGCAGGAAAAATGCGAAGTTTACGACTCATAGCGTTTAACAACGGCCTTTCGATAACATTATGGAACATGGCAGGGAAAACTACAGACAAAATGATGGAAGCCACAAAAAATCGACCGGACATACTGGCATTGCAGGAAACCTGGTCAACAAAACCTTTTAACCAGGACGGATACTTTGTTTATGACACCCCTGCACAGGAAGCCAGACGGGGACACGCTAAAGGAGGGATAGCTATCCTATTAAGGGATGACTATCTCTGGGCCCAAGAGATCGTTGACACAAAATCTAATCAATTCCAGTGTATAAAGATCAGGTTGGAGACTCACCCCTCAGACCCACAAAAAGGTCTATTTCTTTTCAACGTATACGATCCCCCCGGATCAAAGAATGACGTCCAATTTGAGGAAATCTTTGACGCCATCCAGCAAATAATCGAAACTCAATCCCACTTGCCATACCTGATCATGGGCGACCTCAATGGCAAAATATCAAACACCGAAATATCTAACTGGGCGAACTGGTACAAAGACGAAGCCCTAGAAATTCCGGTGCCGACATTTCCGATCAGAAGCAGGGCTGACAAAAGGGGGAAAATGCTATTAGCGTCACTCCCAATACTAAATGGAACCATCTTAAACGGGAACGTGGAAGGTGACATCCCTGCATCCCACACAAGACGGGGAAACAGAACTTTCTCAATTCTAGATTATATGATTTGTAGTTTGGAGTCGTTCGAGTCCGCTTCAAATCTCCGCATCTATTTTACTGAAGAGAGTGACCACGCAATCTTGTCATTACATACGCAATGGAAAATAAGAACCTGCCTACCTAGTCATATCATGTTTAAACATAGCAAAATAGAGGTAAAAATAAATCAAAGGCGGATCTATTGGAACTCAATCATGTTAGATAAAATAACCACCTTAATCAACACAAACCATCTTTTATCCATAGAATACTCCGCTGACCCAATAACAAACTTTGAATCCATCATCAAGAAATTAAACCAAGTCTTTCAAAATAAGCTACAACAAGCAGCACCAGTAATGAATATAAATAAAAATAAAACTTTGAATTCATCAATTGCAAAAGGATTAAATAAACTTATTAGAGCACAATACGTGGATCGTTCAATCTCAAGACAGGCAGAAATTAACAAGCTGAAAAATCAACTCAAGCGAGAAAAGCGTAGTCTAAAAAGAATAATGCAGGACAAAAACTGGGTCGACCTACAAATTGCGGCAAAGCAGCGCAACCAACGATCCTACTGGTCATTAATCGCAAAGGAGACCGGTACAAAAAAGGTCCTGCAAGCCATCCCAGTTCCCCCTCAAGAATGGGAAAACTACCTGACAGACTTGTATAGAGTAAATACGAGTAATGAAGAGGCCGATAACACTGGGAATGAAAGCGAAGGAAATAACGCTCCGATAGGAACCGCTTCCCCGTTTTCAATAGAAATGCACATCCGAAAGGCAAGATCTACAGGAGCCTCCGGCCCAGACCAAATACCAATCAAGGTCCTACAGGCAGACCCCAAGGGTTGGAGTAAGATGCTCTCTCCCCTTTTTAACTTCATCTTCAAAACAGGATCAGTTCCAAAATCCTGGAAGGGGAGTATCATAATACCGATTTTTAAAAAAGGATCAAGACATCAGGCTGGTAACTATCGCCAAATAGCATTACTAGATGCCACGGGAAAAATCTTCGCTGCCAAAGTATTGGACCAACTTAAAAATTGGGCATTTTCTCAGGACCTAATTCTCTTATATCAGGCCGGCTTCAGACCAAAACACTCGGTCGTCGATAACATCGGGATATTACAAACAATCCTCGACAAATACGTTGTAGGAAAATCCCAGCCGGTATATGCAGCATTCATTGATTTTTCAACTGCATTTGACCGAGTTGATAGACCATCTCTCTGGAAAAAACTGAGGAAGTTGAAAATCCCAGAACAATTATTACAAATTATAATCACACTACATTCGCGCACGTGGTGTCAAGTGCAAATGGGGTGTGAAAAGGGCCTGACCAACATAATTCCAACAGCAAATGGACTCAAGCAGGGGTGTCTCCTAGCCCCCTTGTTATTCTCACTATATCTTAGTGATTTGCCTCAGCACCTGCAACAAGTGCCAAGTCTGCCTCCAAAGATCGCAGCCCAAAATGTTCACGCCCTCCTATATGCAGACGACATCGTAATGCTAGATCTCACGCCCTTTGGTCTGCAAAGACTCCTAGACTCTTTGAACAAATATACCCAGGAAAACTTCTTAATCCCGAATCTCAGCAAGACAAAAATAGTTTCCTTCTCAGGAAGAAAAAGAAGCACCACATTTCGCTGGAGACTCGGCGGTAGAAAAATAGAAGAGACTGAGGAATACACCTACTTGGGCAGGATTTTCACAAAGACCTTAAAAAACAATCTACAGGTTAACAACCTGACCAGGAAATCCAAGGTGCACGCCGGAGCCCTTCAAAGATTATATGCGGCCTCAGGTAACCGACACCTCTCATCCCTTCTTAAAGTATATAGCACAAAGATACCTCCAGTTTTATCATTTGCTCTGGAATATATTCCAATAAAACAGTGGTCATTCTTGGACCAAAAAGAAGGGAAGATACTGAGGAAAATGCTGAAGGTATCACAATCCACTCCGGTGCAAGCTCTTCGTCTTGAATTTTCAATCACGAGTTCCTATTCAAGAGCTATCGCAAATGTCATCAGGTGGGCATATAACCTGCTGTACGCAAAGGATGGAACCCTCCGTTCTCTACTTAAAGCCGAGACCTTCGACTGTGATGCTTCGAAACAAGTATTCTTCAGCAACATGTCCACTGCATTCAAACTGGCTGAGATAAATGCAAATCTGTTGCTTACCTGGACCCCATCACAACTAAAACTCTTTTTAAAATGTTTTACTCCCAGACTCAGTTACGATCTCGACTTTTCACACTGCGCCAAGTTGACTCTGTATAAAAGCTTTGCAGAAACAATCGCACCCAAGCAAGCACAACAATACATAGCTTTTAATCTCTCGCATGGCGCTAGGAGATCAATTACCCTGTTACGACTCGGCACTCTACCAGTGCTATCTCTAACATCAAGTTGGCACTCAAATGGATCCTCATTATGTAACCTCTGCCACGGAGGGGAGCAGGACGTAGAACATCTCTTATTCGCATGCCCTAATCAAAAAGTAGTGGCAGCTAGGACAAAACATCTGTATCCTATATACATTAATTGCCGTATTACTACAGCAAAGGACTTGATCACTGTATGCAAATTTCCCCCCAACGAATTTGTTTGTTATAATTTTTATAAATTTTTAAAACCTTTTTTAGCTTTGTATTAACATGTAAAATTTTAAAAAGAACTTGTAACTGATTTTTATCGTATAACATTTGTGGTCCTCAGTAGAGTACCAAAACAAATAAAATAAACTTGAAACTTGAAAAACTTGATATATTAGGGATGGACTTATAAGCAAGTTGAATAAACCAATCAGATGTGTACCCAAGGCAGGCCCTGTTCCTAACCCTGCTTCACGCCTGGCCAAAGGCTGTGTGCTGGGTTGGAATAGTGAGGTAAGGTAATAATAATAATAGTTACTCTCCATAAAAATTAAAAAAAATACGAATTCACTGAAAGAAAACAAAGGTTAAAAGTGACATTATAGTTAGGTGTGGTAATAACATCTTACTTTATATTTAAAAAAAACGTTGATATTCACTGAAAAAGACAAAGGTTAAAGTGATGTTATAGTTAGGTGAAAATGTCAGTTAGAACATAACATTTAAAATTTTTAAAAACACTGAAATTCATCAGATGTAGTTAACTGAAGTAACTTCAACTCATGCCCCGAAGTAACTATGACTTGCACCCTCGCTTTGCACTGCTTACACCCTCATATATTACATCAATGTTGTAATATAATGATGTCCAGAACCGAGGTGTAGATTAAGATAAGATGGTTTATTAAGTAGCTTCAATGAAGAGCCACCCCAGGAGCCGCCTCCCTGATGCTTAGCCCATACTTCAACTGACACTCACAGGCACCCAGTATTCCAATGCATCACCATGCACCAACATTCCACACAGCACACTCATACTGGCTGAGCAGCAGGTATAACACATCTCCCCTTTTTATAGAATAGAAGAACACATTGCGACAACCCAAAGAACATCTCACAATTGCATAAAGAGAGACAGGAAACATGCATGAAAACAAATTAGGTGTAAGAACAATAAGAAATTCCATATACGTAAGTATTATACCTAGCATATCTTGGTGTGATTACCCCTGACTTTTTGCCTCTATCTCCTTTGCTTTTAAATGCTTTGGGTACTTTGCCACTGCTGATCAGTGTCAAAGTACAAGTGTTCCCTGTGTAAAGTTTAATGGTAATTGGTTGGCTATGATTGGCATGCATGCCTTACTAGTAAAGTCCCTAGTGATGTGCACTGTGTGTGCCAGGGTTAGTAATGCAAAGGTGTGCAGAGAAGGGAACTCCGGCCTGCAGTTTAGGGCCTGCGCGCAGTTTGCTAAGTTAGCATGTTGTCCTGACAAGTACAACCACTTGTCAGGCCTTACTTTCCCTTTTGCATTCACAGTGGGCACCCCTGGGCAGGGTGCAGAGTAAATAAAAGGCAGGACATATACTGAGGTGTGAGCTACGTCCTGACAGTGAAAAACACTCCATTTTGTTTTTCACTGGTGAATGGCCATCTTGCCCATAGGACAGAATGGGGGAGGCTGGGTATTGTGTTTGTTAGCCTAGTTTCCTATAAGTTTAAAATGGAGAGGTGAAGTTTAGTATGTATGAACTCACAGTGGCATAACACATCTTTCTATGAAAATGGTTTTGTCACTGTGTGTTCAGAAACCACCCTTTTAGAAAGTGGCTAAGTTTTGTCCTTTAAACATTTTTGTGTGTCTCTGCTAAATGTGGATTGACTGTCTCGATCTGAGAGGTGAGAAGAGCTGGGAGAGGTCTTGACACAGTGACGGATTGAGATGGCAACAGGCTGCCCTGCATCTGGTGAGTAGGGGGAGGAGAAGCCTGGGAGGTGAAAAGGCCTGGGCTGCTGCTATAGACCAATTGACCCATCTCCTGCTGAGTGATTAAGGATCCAGACCCCCAGTATCAAAGGGAGAAAGGTTACACTGGGAGGGAGACACCCAGAACTGATTTAGGCAAGGGTCAGGGATCCTTGAGTACAACGAACTTCAAAGACATTTAGGGGTATAACTATGAGAGCTGAGGTTGAGCCTGAACGTTGGAATGGAATAGAAATGGATTGAGACTGAAAAGGCTTAGACCCAATTTGTGGTCAAGAGGTACTTCTGCTAAGGAAAGAACAACTGAATAGACTGCTGGGGAAGGACCAATCCTTGCTTCGTGATCTGGGGCTGGTCTGCAGTTTGCTGTTTTAACCAAGGAAGAGGCTGTTGGGACTGTGCTTTGTGCGCTGGGCCCCCCTGCTTGAAGAAGACTGTGCTTTGTGCTGTGTCTTGTAACCCCAAGGGCCCGAGGTGAGCTGGCTCCCTGTTTGGAAACATAGGAACATAAAAGTTTCTGGAGAAGTTTCAAACGACGCAGTGGGTGCGTGTTGTGGCAGCTTGAGACCCTCAGAAGGTGTGCCCTGTGATCTTAAACACACGGAGGAGAAGTGAGATTCGGACGTGCTGGGAGTGTGTCGTGGTGCACATGAGGTGTCGGTGAAGAGCGCCTGGTCAACGTGTGCATTGAAGGTGAGGCGAGTCTCGGACGCGCTGGGAGCATGTCGTGGTGCACCGCAGGTGTTGGTGAAGAGCGCCTGGTCAGCGAGTGCACCGGAAGTAAAGTGAAACTCGGAAGCGCAGGGTGCGTGTTGTAGTGCACTGCAGGCACTGGTGTGGAGCGGTCGGCGTGTACATCGGAGGTGAAGCGAGTCTCGGACGCGTAGGGTGCATGTCGTGGTGGACAGGAGGCGTTGGTGAAGACCGCCTGCTCAACGTGTGCATTGGAAGTGGAGTGAGTCTCAAACGTGCAGAGTGCTTGTCAGGGTGCACCGGAGGTGCTGGTGAAGAGCGCCTGGCCATCGAGTGCACCGGAGGAGAAGTGAGGCATGGACACGGTGAGCGTATCATGGTGTGACCGAAGGCGTTGGTGAAGAGTGCCTGGATATCGGGACACCGGAGTTGAAGTAAGTCTCAGTGAAGCAGTGTGCATGCTTTGGTGCAACCTGGGACTGTGGAGGTGATTGGCTGAGCATCAAGTGCACCGGAAGAAAGTGAGTCTCTGCAGCGCGGTGTGCATGTTTTTGGTTGCCAACTGAGACCGCAGGAAAGAGTGCCTGGTGAACAGGCACTCAGAGTCGACGTGAAGTCCCATCACCATTGTGTGTGTGGCGTCGTGCGTTAAGAGACCCGACGGTGCTGTGGTGAACGTGCACCCGGAGTAACGTACTCTCAGAGGCGTGGGGTACGTGTGCCCTGCGGCCGCCTGAGACGTTCCTAACAGTCGCGGCGCGGACCGGCAGCCCCAGAGGAGCTGAGCTTATCTGCACGGAAGGCCCAGTTTGCTGAAGGAGAAGAGGAGAGTGGGGTTGCGCCCCCAGGTAACGTGGATCACTACCTGGGAGGGGTGCGGGCTTGGAGGGACACTCTCTCGGCCTCTCAGTCCCTCTGGCGACATGATCCTTTGCTTCGGCTCAGATTGGGGTCAGTACTGACCAACGGAGTGGCAGTACTGGGGCCAGAGTGAGAAGCTGCATTTTATGTCACGTGTGGGGGGCAACTGTTATCGAAGAGGCTGATTGTCGCAATACACTTTGCCAATATTGCCGCTAACGAACTGCCGGACTGTCTTATGAAGCCTGACATTATTTCTGCATAACAAAGTACAAGATTGTAGCGCTACGCATTGCATTATTTCTCCATTGCAAAGTACAGGATTGCAGCGTCCCGCATTGCATTATTTCTTCATTGCAAAGTACATGATTGTAGCTACGCATTGCATTATTCATTAATTGCAAAGTACATGATTGTAGCGGTGCGCATTGCATTATTTCTTAATTGCAAAGAACGTGATTAGGGTGTGACGCATTGGATTATTCCTTCATTGCGCAGTACATGATTGTAGCCGTACGCATTGCATTATTTCTCCCTTTGCAAGGTACCGGGGTGAATTATTACGCATTGTATTATTTCTCCTTTGCCCTGCACAGGATTGTATTGTTACGCAATGTATTACTATTTTTCCAGTGCAACGTGTGTGATTCTAGCATTGCGACCAGCATAGCGTTTTGAAAGCGGTAGTTGGGATTTGAACCTACCAGCCAGCCGGTACTAATATTACCCTTTATTATATGTTGGATTCTGTATTGTGTAGTCTGATCATATATCTTTTTATATAAAGTTTATACTTGTTTAATCAAACTCGTGTGGAGTCCATTTTTGGTGTCACCCGTGGGTTGCTCTGGGTGTGGTTACACATACTGTACACTTGTGCCTTGGAGATCTGGTTGCTCGTGGCAAGCTACTGGACTCCTGACCCTAGGTCAGAGATCAGCTCCTCCCCAGCAGCTCTGCCTTGCTGTGCTCGGTCTACGGTCCCACCCAGGCAGGGTTCGGGACCGCACCTTGCTGGGTCCCGCTGGTGCCTCGCTGCTGCACCGGTAATTCTTGAATTTCTCTATTTCCACTGCATTCCTCCTCTGTAGCCATTAATACTGTTCCCCATTATGAGATTTGTATCATCTGTTAATTTTCTTTATTTTAACCCTGCATCCCCCCACTGTAGCCAATAACGCTGTTCCCCTTTACTGGATTGATATCCTCTGTCAGGTGTCAGCATCACACTGATTGCGCCCCCTGTAGCAGTTTGCTCTTCCCCTACTGTACCACTGTTTATTGTGTAAGTGTGATAGTACTTTAGGCATTTTTGTAGTCTATTGTTTTTTGCCGTATTCCCACTCTATTTTTTCTCCTGCCGCAACCCGCCCCGCTCTCGCCTCCCAGCTGCACGTCCCTCGCCCTCTCCTACTTAATGGCAACCGCTGCACGGTCGTGCCACTTGAGCTCCAAAGGCGCGCCTTAGGCAAGTCCGTCTGCGCCCGTCTGTGACCCGACCGCGGCCAACGCCAGGAACCCTGGATCTCCAGGACTCCGCCGATACAACTCCGCCGCACTCCATGCACTCAACTGACAAGCATTCTCCTCAACGTGTGCTCCCTGCACTGACACGCAGTAGAGATCTGGGACATAAGTGACACCCTCTCGCCCGACGTCGCCTTATTCACAAAAAGCTGGACCTACGCCACCTCCGGCCGCGACATCCCCACTTTCATCCCACTTTCATCCCTGACGGCTACAAGATCCAGAGAAAGGACCGCCCCCACCGCCCAGGAGGAGGACTCGCCATCGCACACAAGAACCCCTTCTGACTCTCCACATCCAGCACGAATGACCCTCACTCCAACACAGAACACCTCCACTTCCAGACCAGCCCCAGAACCACGCTACATGGCACCCTCAACTACAGACCACCGGGACCTCACACCCAGTCGACAACTTCCATCACCCAGCTCGCCGCACCCCACACCATCACCTCCATGGACTACATTCTACTCGGGGACCTGAACTTCCACCTCGACAACTGCGATGACCCCGACTCCACCACTCTCCTCGACAGCCTTGCCAACCTTAGACTGAAGCAGCTGGCCAACACGCCCACTCACAAAGCTGGACACACCCTCGACCCAATCTTCGCGTGAAGGACAAATATCCGTTTCAGCCACACCACCCAGACCCTCTGGATGGACCACCACTGCGTCCACTTCACCTTCAACACCACCACTGCACTCAAACCCCCCCCCCCCCATGCCTGCCACGAAGGAGCTGGAACAAGGTAACAGAGGAACACCTCAACACCACCCTCTTCCAAGACCCCCCCAGTGCCACGACTGACACCAACTCCGCAGCCATGGGATTTCATAGCTGAATCTCCTGCTGCACCGACAAGCTGGCAACCGCTCCGCCACCCCACCAAACAACGCCCTCTGAAGGCCACCTGGTTCACCACAGAACTACAAGAAGCCAGACGCTCCTGCAGACTCCTAGAGAAAAACCACTGAAGCGCAGAACAACCACAGGAGTGCCTTGAAGGGAAGCCACCAGAGCATGAGAGACACCAAACGGACCTTCATAAGAGACAAAGTCCAGACCAACGCCAAGGAACTGTTCAATGTCATACAGCAGTTTGTGAAACCCCCCAGCGCAGCCACAGGTGTCACGCCTTCCCAGGAACTCTGCGACAAGCTCAGCTCCTACTTACATCTGAAGATCAAGGTCCTCTACGACAACTTCAGCGAACAGAAGCCGGACACCCCCTCCCCTCCCCCCACGCCGCCGATAAGCCATCCAACAAGACCTGGAATCCCGCCACCGTAGAACACATCACCGCAACCATGAAGCAAACCCACTCTGGAGCCCTTACGGACCCTGCCCATATCACATATTCCACATGGCCACCCCCACCATCGCACCCGAACTAGGACGGACCATCAATGCATCCTTCATGTCCGGCATCTTCCCAGACAAATGATGTCCAGTACTGATATGTGAATTAAGATAAGATGGTTTATTAAGTGGCTTCAATGAACAGCCCCATCCTCCAACCATAGCAAGGTTGATTATTAAAGTTGTTCTGAATTAGCTCTACACCTAAAATCTGAAGAACTAGGTCAAGCTTTATCCAACAGAAACGTTATATATGGCAGAAGATTGCTTTGGAGATTAACACTGCCTCATTTACAATACCTAATAAAGAGACTAAAGCAACCTGATTGCTGCTAATATATAGAGACATGGCTGGGTTCAGCCATTGTACATAGATATTTTCTTTGAACGGCCAGAAAATTGAGTTGCCTTTATAGATAAATCTCATTGGTTTGTTGAACTTTTTCCAACTTAGCAATATTCAGACCACATAGACTTTAGACAGACTGTATTTCCTTCTCCTCTTTCTCCCTTTCTGTCTGCAGCATCCTCTTATTTAGGTAGGGAACATCACACAATCAGCCTGTTTTGGAAAACGTTCATATGTGTGCACTATATGATTCAATTAGATTCCCCATTTGATTCTTGTGATCGGTTACCTTCCTTTGCCTCTAATTGTAAAGTGCTCTGATATCCTTCGGGATCAAGTTTGCGCTATATAAAACTTAATAAATAAATAAAATAAATAAATGCACTAACATTCCAGACAGAACACATACTGGTTGAGCAGTAGGTATAACAATCACTAATGACAAGTTCAATGACACAATTGATAACATCACTAAGGATATTTGAAATTACATCATTTTTGACTACACTGTGCATGGTGAGGGAGCTATTGTTACTTCACGGCACAACTTATAGTTACTTCAGTTAACTATAACTGGTGAATTTCTGTTTTTTTATTTTTTATTTCAAAATGTTATGTTCTAACTATTATCACCCAACTATGCGGTGGTCACCACTGGGTAGTTGTTTTTTGCATTGCCCATTTCTCTTCGGAATCAATGAACTTGTGTAACACAGCTCTGAAAACTGAATGGCTTCAGAAAATGTAGGCTAGAGGTTTTTTTTTCTCAAGGACAGGACAGGTTTCTTAGCCTACGTCCTTGGGCTAAGAAGCATCTAAGTTCTGAAGGGCACTTTCTCCTTTAGATGGAAATAGTTTTGTGTCCAAACGATTTGTAGGCCAAAAAAGTTGAGAACTGCACGCATTTGCGTCGGCTGACCTCGCCCTTCAGTGCAGGGAGCTTTGAAATCTGAAAAGAAAGATAGTGCGTCTTTAAAATAACCATGACCTTTCCAGCTGTTGGCCGGCCGTCTTATTGCCGCATGAAATCAGAGCTATTCTGGAACGGGCTGTCCTTCCCTTCTGGCATGTTGCGCCCTACGGAACAGTGCTATCTGATGCAGCCTTGTTAAGGAAGCTGGTCTCGCTTGCATTGCACAGGCATATGGGAATAATAATGGTCTAAGAACAAATATATACTAACGTAACCGGTGCTGTAAATGAGTAGGTTCTGTCGGGGGCTCCGTACTTTGAAAAGCAGACTGCCAGCGTTCAGGGCCGACCCCAGGCCACTGTAACCCCTGCTGCGTGAGGGGGGGGGGGGGTCGGGGGGGTCGGGGTTGAGGATCAGTGGGGCAGCCAACCCTTCAGGGCGGGCCCCATTCAGACCAACATCTGTGTATATTTGTGAGGTATTGAAGGCTAGGGCCTCTTATCAAGTTCTGCAAGAGGGCATCATTTTGCGTTACACTAAATGCCAGCGTTGCACAGCAGGGTTGCAATATTCAGAACGGGGGAGTCCCAGCATTTCTCAGCAGAAATAGGTACTCTTGGAAAGTGACTACCTGCACTTTACTATTTGCATTTCAAGCACTGAGTGCAAATGAGCAAAGACAAAAATGGAGACTCAGTGGGTTCTAGTGCCCTGAACATGTTTATAGTGTTAATATTGATGCAGAATTGTTTTTCCATTGCAGCCTTTTTTATTGTTTCTTGAAATTCATTTAAAGTTTGCAATTAAACAGTACAACCATTAAAGTTCGAACATTTCTGCAGTCAGATTAACTCTATATTCAAGTAACTGAAACAAACCAACTCTCGTATACATATGCACAGTCACCATACTTATCCACCGCCTTCCCTCTCCACATATGGGCAATATATCATGGTGTATTCTACTTTTTCTATATTAATCCTATCATTTATTATCATTGGGTTAGCTTTGACACATAATCTGGACTCCTTATCAGTTTCTCTGTCCTAATAATACCCCCAGCATCTACATCTTCTGTCGCTTTTTCATCTTTCCTGACAGTTTTCTTTCACAGATGTTGGACTGTAGCCCATTCTCTCATATCCCTTTCCTGTGCTGAGACCACTTGAGCACTGCGATTAAGCCAGTGCACTGCTTTACGACATTTTGCTATAATTAATGAAAGTCACAAATCTATACCTTACCACTTGCTTACTTGGCTTGTGATCATATTTAATAAATATTGTTTGGGTACACATTCTAAGCACAGTGCCGTCTCAACACTAAACTTCCCCTGTAGCTAGCGATTGTTCGACAGAGCTATATCATATGATGGATGAGGCTTCTGCTTCATCACACCGAGAGCAGGAGGAAGGTCTCTCAACACATTTTGCTACGTTTCAGAGAATTTAAATATGTGCGATGTAGGAAAATTAAATGAATTATTTGACTCTGGAATTGCTCGAAATCCCTCGCACTTGCAACCTTGCTTGATTCCTTTCTAAGCCCAGTGACCCAAAGCTGTCCCAGTGCTGTTTGGGTTTTGATACAACCCTTACGCTGATAGCCTTCAAGGCTTTTTGCATTAAGGATATTTATCTACAACCCTATCCTAATGTCAATAATGCTCCACTCTTTTGGCATTCCGCTGGAGCACTTCGGAACATAGTCCAGAGTTCTCTGGCTATATTAGAAAGGCTGTAATATTGTAAGAACTGACCCCCAGATTCATGAAAGCCACATTCTGCCAATTCCAAATTGCGAAAATTACCGAATCGCAATTTAGAATTCGCAGAATGGGATTCATGTAGAAAAGCGATATAAAAAAGCGAATCGCAATCGGCCGCAATTGCCGTTTGCGATTTTGCCTAAATCGCAAAAAATCACAGAATCGCCCTTTTTCCGTGTTGAAATTGCGATCTCAAATCGCTAATTGCGATCTCGCTAATTGCGAGATCGCAAAAACGGGAAGTCGCATTTCGAGCACAATGATGACATCACAACCAGGAAGTAGGCAGTTTCCTGCCTCATTCTGCTCACTGAGCCTGAAAGTGGAAGCAGCACTTGCCAGAGCTCCACTACAAAGCACCTGCAGCAGCAAACCAGGACACAATCAACCCCAGAAAATGTCCCAGGAAGCAGCAGGGAGCAGTAACCCTGGAAGAAAAAGGAAAATCAACTTTTCCGAGCAGGAACTAGAATATTTAATTGAGGGAGTCACCAAGGACCATGACCGGCTCTTTGGTAAGGATTCAAGGAGGGTGCCTGAGGCGGACAAGAGGCGCATTTGGCTGCGCATCCGCGCTAAGGTCAATGCAGTGGGAGTGACCCAGCGCTCCGTTGACGAACTCAAAAAGAGGTGGTATGACCTCAGAGGGCGTGCAAAAGAAAGAATTGCAGAGAGGCTGGGGGAGCGAATTGCAACCGGAGGAGGAGAGCCCACCGTACCACCCAACACCCCACTGGAGGACCTTGTGGAGGATACCCTGAATCCCCAGGCATGCGTGGGGGTCACCCGGCTGGACTCCTCCTGACCCTCCCAACAATCCCAAGGTAAGTGCCATGTGACTGCGACCCTGTCCCCTGACAATGGCCATGACTCCAGAGCTAACCATTATAAAACCCCAGTCATGCAGGCCATGCACACCAGATATGTCCAATTGCATTGTGGGACTTGTAGTGTGACCACAATTTCCAGATAGCCCCATACAGCCAGACCTGTCAAGTGAGAATCAACCCTAAAGCCAGTCAGGGAATGCTAGCCTGCCTGCATGTAGCAACCTCCCATGTGCAAGAAACATGTCATTAATCACGGTCCCATTTACATCACAGGTGGCACAGAGCAACCCAGCTCGGACAGTGAGGCCCTACACATTGACAACAACCCCGAGGACACCGAGGGAGAGGGCCATCCTTCACACCAACCAGGACCATCACAGGCAGCACCAGCAGCAGTAGTACCACCACCTGCCCCTGTGGACAGTGCCACCCCTGCAGCCACATGCGCGCCACAACCAGCTGGTGTAACACCCATGGCAGTGGCACCAGCCACAACAGTTGCAGCCCGGAGGCAGAGAAGGCGCACAGCCACTGTGCGATCACAGTCCAGTGGACTGGTGAGGGAGCAGCGCGACACAACAACACGCGCTGGCAGGGGGGGAAATATTCGGGATCCTGGCCTGTCCATTGAACGTTGCATGCTCCGAGTCCATCAGAAGCAGGCACGTCACTTGGCTGCCATCCACCTGCAGATGCACAAGACTGCACGTAGTGTGGGACAGCTCACTGACAGCATGCAAATCATGACCGCTTCTGTCCAAGAAAACACCCAGGTCCTGTTGTCCCAGCAGGATGTCAACCGCCGCCGCCACCGCCACCGCCAGCTGCTGACCCGACTGTCAGCTTACACACGCTCCAATCACATTATCGGGAATGCCACCTCCCAACTATCACGTCGCTCCCTAGCGATGCAGATTCAAATGGTGCAGTGCTGCCAGGACGTCGATAGGGCACTGGAGCAAGTCAACACAGCAGTGCAGGGTCTGCATGCGACTGGCCATGGACAAGCTAGTGGGGGGGATGATGCCAGTGAGGGCAATTCCAGCCACACCCGCCTGTCGTAGCCTCTGGTGACGGTACACAGTCGCAGCACCAGGCCCACTGCAGCCTTACAGCTTACTGCTGAAGTGGAGGAAGTCAAAAGGCGACTGGGAGCATGCGCCCGGAGGCGCCACTGACTCTTCCTAATGTACCTGTGGGCCATGCTGATGATACAAGCATGCCCTCTTCACAAACATGGGGATGTATGAGTTAATACAGCTCCCATGCAATGTAAAATAATATGACTACATTATTGTGAAAAAAACAATAAGGTTTAATATGCACAAGTTAATCTGACTCATGTCATTATTTCATTTGTCATGCATGAGTGAAGTGTTGGGTGAGGGGAGTGGGTACACTAGAAACAGTTCATTGTGATTTGGTTGCGGCACCTGTGTCCTTCAGCAGGATTCTCCCCCGTGCATGATGCACATGTGCAGGTGGCCGGTTGTCCCCATCCGACTCACTGCCAGAGATCTCTACAGGTATCCTCCGCTTGGTAGCAATGTTGTGGAGTATTGCACACACGGCTACGATGCGGCAGCGAACATCAGGCTGGTATTTGAGGGCCCCACCAGTCTTGTGTAGTATGCGGAATCGGCTCCTCAAAAGCCCAAATGTCCGCTCAATGATATTTCTTGTGCGGATGTGTGCAGCATTGTAATGCCGTTGCTGTGGTGTGGCAGGGTTGAGGTATGGGGTGAGGAGGTACTCACGGAGACCGTAGGCACTGTCACCTGAATGAAAGGAGCAGAGGGTGAGTGCCTGTCATGCGCAGCTACATGGTCGCAATGTACTGTTTGTTTGCAGGTGTACTTACCTAGAAGGTGTCCTTCGCCAAAGTCTCCCCTGGCCAGTCGTGTGTGCATGCCGCTGTGCCAGAATATGAAGGAGTCATGTGTGCTCCCCGGGTATTGTGCCACTATGTCCGTGATGATTGTCTTAGCGTTGCACACCATCTGGATATTCAGTGAGTGGTAGCACTTGCGGTTCCGGTACATGTATTCGGTTTGTGCAGGTGGGCAGATGTGGATGTGGGTACAGTCAATGCATCCAATGACATAGGGGAATTGCGCAATGTTGTAAAAATCAAGCTTGGTTTGATTCAAGTCCTGTTGGGTGGTCGGGAATTTGATGTAATGGTGTAGCCGGGTCAGCATGGCCTCCAGGAAACTGTTTAGGCAGCGGGACATGGTGCTCTGGGAGATCCCCCCTGCAACAGCAACTATCCCCTAGAAGCTTCCCGAGGCAAGGAGGCACAGGCTGCACAAGACCTGGACATGGGTGGGCACGGCATTGGTCCTCCCTGTTGGGTGCTGCATCAGGGGGTCAAGGTCCTGGATGAGCTTTGTAATCTTTGCCCCATTCAGCCGGTACTTTGAGTAGATTTGCTCCTCAGTTTGGCCCAGAAGTGTGATCCGCTGGCGGAAAATTCGCTCCTGTATCCTGCGTCTGTTCCTTGCTGCAGCCTGGAGCCTTCGCCGCCTGACCACCATGTATAGTCCTGGCATTGTGAATGTCCTCATGCTCCTACTGTGTCTCCTTAAGTGTGTTTGGTCAGGGCAAGTTTTTTTTTTTTTTTTTTTTGGGACTTCATGGTTACCACCTGGTTTGGGTTCTCCTTAAGTTGTGCCTCGCAAATTGCGATTTTGTGGTTTTCCGCAATTTGCGATTTTTGATGAATTTGGTTTGCGATTATTTAGCGAATTCGCAAACTAAATCGCAGTTTCATTGGATTCTCGCAAATTCCGAATCGCTAAGGGGGTTCCACCTTGATTCTGCGATTTAATATGCGAATTCGCAAAATCTATTTTGCGATTTCGCAAATTGTTCTTTTTTCGTATCATGAATTGCAGTGCATTGAATTGCGATCGCAAATTGCTAATTCGCAGCTATTGCGATCGCAATTTTGGTTGATGAATCTGCCTGTGAGTGAGGCTCACCCCGAGTGCCTCCTGGTCCTCCTGAAATGGGTTAAACGTCTCCCAGGTACAGGCTAACCAAAGAAAGATGGGTTGATAGGAAATGGAAAGAAGGATGGGAGGTTAAAAGGAAGAATGAGTGAAATGATGTATGGGTGAGTGAAATGGTAGATGAGTGGGTGGGAGAAAGGATGGGTGGGAGAAAGAATGGGTGGGAGAAAGAATGGGTGAGAGGATGACTGTGAGTGAAAGCATGGGGAAAAGTGGACAGGTGAAAGGATGTGTAGTGAATGAAAGGCTGGGTGAAAAGGTGAATGAGTAAAAGGATGCATAGGTGGGTGAAAGGATGCATGAAATGGTAGTGGAAAAAAGGATGAAAGGGTGGATGGACGAAGATTTGTGAGTAGGGGGAAAGATGGGTGAAAAATGTGTGTGAGGGGGAAAGGGTGGGTGTGTAAAATGGATGGGTAAAAGTATGCATGGAAGAGTGTAAAGATGGCTGAATGGGCAAGTGGCAAGATCGGTTAAAGGATAGATGTGTGAAAGAAAGGGTGGCTAGGTAAAAGGAGGGGTGAAATAATACATGGGTGAAAGGGTGGATGGGTTAAGGGATGAGTGCAGGATTTAAAGGATGGGCGAAAAGATGGATGGGTGAAAGGAGGCATGGGTGAAAGGTTAGGTGGGTTAAAGGATGGATGTGTAGTTGAAAGGATGAGTGAAAGGGTGGATGGGTTAAGGGATAAGTGGGTTAGTTAAAGGGTGGATGATTGAAAGGGTGGATGTGTGAAATGATCCATGGGTGGATTAAATGATGAGTGGGTGGGTGAATGGGTGAAAAGATTTGGGGGTGGGTGAATGGGTCAAAGGATGTATGGGTCAAAGGATGTGTGGGTGGATCAAAGCTGTGTGGGTGGATGAAAGGGTGCGTGAATGAAAAGATACATGGGTGAGTGAATGGGTGAAAGGATGAGTGGGTGACAAGATGGGTTTAAGGATGAATGGTTGAAAGGATGGGCGAAAGGGTGGATCTGTAAAAGGTTGGGTGAAAGGGTGGGTGTGTGGAATGGGGAAATACTGAATGATGGATGAAAGAATGAATGTAAGAATGTAAAGGGGAAAAGGTGAATATCAGTGGGTGGTTGGAAGGGTGAAAGGAAGCATGGTTGAATGCTTGGATTGAAGAAACAAGTGCGGTCTTATAAGGTGGGTAGCGCTCACTTGCTTTGCTTTCTTGGTTCCATCAGAGCTTTGGTTCAAAGTGGTATTTTATTTTTTTGACTACACCTCTGAACGCTATTGTCCATGTTTTATGAATGAAGTATTAGTACTGTGGGGGAATGTCTCCTCCACTCATTAGGAGTACTGACTGCATGCTGAAGCTGACTAGATAACTAATAAAGTTGTAGATGGGGCAATACCAAGCCTCCATCCTCCCAAACTTACTCTAATTTGTCCAATTTAAATGATGGGGCCCCTCTGCACAATGTGATGAGTGTTCCCAGAGTCTCATATATCTAAGATATTTTCATGGTCCTTCGACTGATAAGAGGGCCCCCCTGGAGGGTTGAGGGGACCCCTGGAAGGTTGGGGGACACCTGCACTGTAGCAGTTTGTTACGCCTATGGGTTTCATATGGCTTACATAAGGCTAATATTATTAGAGATGGTCCCTTCCTTCTTAATAGCTAGGCTAATAACTTACCCAACTTCTGCCTATTTCTATGTAATCTCCTTCGCTATTCTTTCAGTGTGAGTTTATCCAGAGTATCGCAGGTATCATCAACTTCTCTTTTGGAAGTTACCAATTCTACTTAGAGTTGGACTTTCATGTGTTCTTACTTTTGTAGTTCGAAAACTCTCTTTTCTTGTTCAATTGAGGCATTTTGTGTAATTTCATTTTAGCATGAAAAAATTTGTTCATACATTCACCCCTTAACACGGCTTTCAAGGCCTCCCTCTCATTTGGCCTTGTGGTTGCAATTTACCACTTATCCTGGAAGTACGTGTTAATTGTGTCTGCGGGAAAATCTGTATTCAATAATGACTATGGGATAAATCTCCAAATTGGTGGCTTTAGTAGGAACTACCACATTCTGAAACTCCATTAATTTTGGGGAGGGTGCATACAGGTAGTGTATTTTCTTTACTCTGCTACTTAAGTTTTGTGAAAGCAATTTTTTATCCAGTATACTATAGGTGTCATGCATAGATCAGTGACATGAGAACCCCCTGGCACTCAGATATAATGTTCTCCAAATATCCCCTGTAAAGCAGAGGTTCCCTCATTTTGTTCTTCCTTCTTCACTTTGGAGTCTAAGTAATGTACTGGGTCTGACAGGGCATCCACTTTTGTTCAGTGGGCTTCCTAGACCTCTTGGCTCCTGTGCCACAGCACCTGCTGCACCATTCAAATCATGTCCCAAGTGCATGCAAGGTAACTGCACTAGTGACTGCTTGATTAATAGTACAATATAGCTATGATTGTTCAGTTGGTTTCCTAGGCCTTTTGACCTTTGTGCCTCTGCACCTTCTGCACCATTCACATCATGACCCTAGTGCCTGTAAGTTAATTGTACTTGCGACTGGTTGTTTAGTAGTAAAGTATAGCAATAATCAGTGTTCAGTGTGCTTCCTAGAGCTCCCTGTGCCACTGCACCTGCTGCACCATTCAAATCATGACACTAGTCCCTGCAAGGTAATTGCCTTTGACTGCTTGTTTAGTAGTAAAATATGTTTGCTGTACAGTGGGTTTCCCAGAGCATTTGGCCCCTGTGCTGCTGCACTTGCTGCACCATTCAAATCATGACCCTAGTGCCTGCAAGGTAACTGTACATGTTGTTTAGTAGTAAAATATAGCAGTTATCAGTGTTCAGTGGGTTTCCTCGCTTCACTATTCAACATTCAAATCATGCCGCTACTGTCTGGAAGGTAAGTGCATTTACTGGGCTGTCCGGTAGGCGGCGACCTAAAAATAGGTCAGGTAGACCACAGACAGCCACTGTGCAAGCCTCGTCCTCCCACAAAGCAGGAGCAGAATGTGCATAAGCAATGCAATCTTCCACCACATTCACAAAATGTTACAGAGACACGAACTAGAACGCAGTGGTGGACAGTACCTCATGGTACCAGAACATATTGGGGGTAGTAAGAACCAGGGGTTGAAGTGGGCAGGATTAGAGGGGCCCGATGTTGCAATACTTTTTTCAATGTATGAAAAAACGTTCCCCTACTTTTTGTGAACAGTAATCCACCCTGGAACAGTTAATTGCGATAGTTTAAATATGTCAGCTTAAGTGTTAATCAGGGAGGCTCCTGTGGTATCAAAAAGAAGCTAAACAAACCTTCTTGCTAGGGCGCCTGCTGCACTGAAAGAAATTGAAATGTGCCCAACTGGTTAATCTGCAAATATAAACGGTGCTTGGAATCACTTGAAGCTTTGAGATGACAAAGATTTATTTTTGAGTCATAGTGCAAGGTAGTTACCAACGGAGCTTTAAAGTGTTTGCTTTTTAAAGGCAATTATATAATAAATTTGCATTACATACAATCTGGGTTTTACTCAAATCTATATTTTGGAAGCACTATTTTATCTTAACCCTCTTTGCGCATTTTGCAACAGTCTATCTTTTACTCTGTGTAATGCAACTTTAAAATAATGACTTACATATTCACAGTGCTTTCTGTAACAGGCTGGGACCTCATAACACCAAAAATACACAAGTCACTTTTCGACCCTGCACCAACCAAGATTTAATTCTGTGGCTGGTTACACACACAGACCTCTGCAGTGCATTAACTAATAGATGTTTCATGGTGTATTTTAGTGCCTTTCCCACGGAAAAAAATAATTTATGTTTCATTTAAGCTGTGTGTTACTTTATATGTCGTTACCTGAAGGTGAAAGACCAAAATAAGTACAGAATATTTTGTGTTTTAGGCACACCTTTGACCCCTCCCAACGCTCACTGACCCCGGCCCCATTGCATGCAGCATCAAAGTTCTGGGTAAAGATTTAATTCTGTCATTTAAAGGGAGTCTGTATACTAAGACCTTTGTAAGATTTAAAAGTGAAAAGAGTAAAACCTTAACCTTCATTTTCTTTTAGTTTTTTACCTGAAAGCTGTCACTAAGAGTAAGGAAAAAATTGAAAAGACTGCTGAAAAAAACAGAAGTAAAATCAACCAAAAGGAACCCAAAGGAGGATCAGAGGCTGCAGGTAAAGTTTGATTACTACAGGCCTCATTACAAGTATCCTGCTATTGGAGGCAATCATTATCGTATCTGATAAAAACTGACAATGAGGTGTTTAGAAATTATGGGGGACGATGATTATCGCATGTGGCGAGTTTTGCCAGCAACAATGGGGTATTTCATAGGATTTTGGCGGTTACTGCATGTCAGAGGCATTTTTCAACCCAGTAAATCTCAGCAAGTTTGAAATGCCAAAGTTAACATGGGAATCGCAAGCTGTAGGGTTTGCCCAAAAACTTGGAATTCTGGTATGTGCACTAACAGGAATTACCACATATATACTGGAATTTAAAGGGCCACTCATAATGAGGGTCTTAATAAGCTAGACTGCAGGGTGTGCTTGCCTGCTCGGGTCCTGATCGTGATGTATTCACTCCACCAAATACCCCTCTTCTTCCCTATACTCTGATTATGCAGGTGACAATGCGGAAGTGCAGGGGCTACTGCCATTTAGAATATTTAAAGATCCTGCTCATTTGAGTTTGGGTCCTGCTCCTTTAGCATTGTAAAATCTACTGGTAGCAACTGCTCTCCCAACTATTCTCTTTAGGAGTCACCAAAATGGGGTCGCACACTGCTAATACACCAGCGGGATCGCCCCTAAGGACCATGGTAACTGTAGTACTGTTCTCTGCGATGCATCTTCTTTCGAATTCTCGCGTATCTTCAAATCTTCGCCATCCCTGTACACGTGTTTCGGGGTATTTACCCCTCATCAGCAGGGATTAGGCCATCTTCTTATCTTCTGGGGTTGCTGCATGCTGCCAAATATTACCAGGTATAGTACCACACAAAGGCGCACAGGTGCGGGGTCCCGAGCTCGTCAGCTCAAAGCTCCAAGGAGCATAAACATTCACCAAAATGGGGTCGCACACTGCTAATACACCCCTAAGGACCATGGTAACTGTAGTACTGTTCTCTGCGATGCATCTCCCTGCTGATGAGGGGTAATACCCCGAAACACGTGTCCAGGGATGGCGAAGACAGCGAAGATAGCAGAAGATCGAAAGATGATGCATCGCGAACACTTTACTACATTGACCAGAGTCCTTAGGGGCGACACCGCCGGTGTGTGAGTAGTGTGCGACCCCACCCCCATTTGTAACTTTTAAGCTCCCTTGAGCAGCGGGCTGACGAGCCTGGGATCCCGCACCTACGCGCCTGAGTGGTACTATACCTGGCAGATATTGGCAGCCATCGGCAACCCCAGTACACAGCCTATCCCTGCTGATGAGGGGTAATACCCCGAAACACGTGTCCAGGGATGGCGAAGACAGCGGAGATAGCAGAAGATCGAAAGATGATGCATCGCGAACACTTTACTCCATTGACCAGAGTCCTTAGGGGCGACACCGCCGGTGTGTGAGTAGTGTGCGACCCCACCCCCATTTGTAACTTTTAAGCTCCCTTGAGCAGCGGGCTGACGAGCCTGGGATCCCGCACCTACGCGCCTGAGTGGTACTATACCTGGCAGATATTGGCAGCCATCGGCAACCCCAGTACACGGCCTATCCCTGCTGATGAGGGGTAATACCCTGAAACACGTGTCCAGGGATGGCGAAGACAGCGAAGATAGCAGAAGATCGAAAGATGATGCATCGCGAACACTTTACTACATTGACCAGAGTCCTTAGGGGCGACACCGCCGGTGTGTGAGTAGTGTGCGACCCCACCCCCATTTGTAACTTTTAAGCTCCCTTGAGCAGCGGGCTGACGAGCTTTGGATCCCGCACCTACGCGCCTGAGTGGTACTATACCTGGCAGATATTGGCAGCCATCGGCAACCCCAGTACACGGCCTATCCCTGCTGATGAGGGGTAATACCCCGAAACACGTGTCCAGGGATGGCGAAGACAGCGAAGATAGCAGAAGATCGAAAGATGATGCATCGCGAACACTTTACTACATTGACCAGAGTCCCTAGGGGCGACACCGCCGGTGTGTGAGTAGTGTGCGACCCCACCCCCATTTGTAACTTTTAAGCTCCCTTGAGCAGCGGGCTGACGAGCCTGGGATCCCGCACCTACGCGCCTGAGTGGTACTATACCTGGCAGATATTGGCAGCCATCGGCAACCCCAGTACACGGCCTATCCATGCTGATGAGGGGTAATACCCCGAAACACGTGTCCAGGGATGGCGAAGACAGAGAAGATAGCAGAAGATCGAAAGATGATGCATCGCGAACACTTTACTACATTGACCAGAGTCCTTAGGGGCGACACCGCCGGTGTGTGAGTAGTGTGCGACCCCACCCCCATTTGTAACTTTTAAGCTCTCTTGAGCAGCGGGCTGACGAGCCTGGGATCCCGCACTTACGCGCCTGAGTGGTACTATACCTGGCAGATATTGGCAGCCATCGGCAACCCCAGTACACGGCCTATCCATGCTGATGAGGGGTAATACCCCGAAACACGTGTCCAGGGATGGCGAAGACAGAGAAGATAGCAGAAGATCGAAAGATGATGCATCGCGAACACTTTACTACATTGACCAGAGTCCTTAGGGGCGACACCGCCGGTGTGTGAGTAGTGTGCGACCCCACCCCCATTTGTAACTTTTAAGCTCCCTTGAGCAGCGGGCTGACGAGCCTGGGATCCCGCACCTACGCGCCTGAGTGGTACTATACCTGGCAGATATTGGCAGCCATCGGCAACCCCAGTACACGGCCTATCCCTGCTGATGAGGGGTAATACCCCGAAACACGTGTCCAGGGATGGCGAAGACAGCGAAGATAGCAGAAGATCGAAAGATGATGCATCGCGAACACTTTACTACATTGACCAGAGTCCTTAGGGGCGACACCGCCGGTGTGTGAGTAGTGTGCGACCCCACCCCCATTTGTAACTTTTAAGCTCCCTTGAGCAGCGGGCTGACGAGCCTGGGATCCCGCACCTACGCGCCTGAGTGGTACTATACCTGGCAGATATTGGCAGCCATCGGCAACCCCAGTACACGGCCTATCCCTGCTGATGAGGGGTAATACCCCGAAGCATGTGTCCAGGGATGGCGAAGACAGCGAAGATAGCAGAAGATCGAAAGATGATGCATCGCGAACACTTTACTACATTGACCAGAGTCCTTAGGGGCGACACCGCCGGTGTGTGAGTAGTGTGCGACCCCACCCCCATTTGTATTCTCTTTAGGAGCACTAGGGTCATGTGGGTTGCCAAATCCAATCATGAAGCAAGGCTAGCACTCTTATTATGGGTTTCATGTTAAAATATCGATATAAAAAATATTGCTGACAAAAATATCGATGTGAAAATATCGACAACAAAAACATCGACTTCCTATACATAAACAGGTAAGTGCAATAATATCGACACAAAAATATTGCTGTAAAAAATAAAGAAGTAAAATAATATTGACTTAAAAAAATTATATAACAAATAAAATTAATTAAATAATATTAATATTAACAAAATAAATTACATTTAATATATATTTTAACTAATTATAACTAATATACTCAATTAAATAAATATAAACACATTTTGTTTTGTACATATACATATATTTCCTTAAATACTTTTTATGAATTATTATCTTTATTTAATTTATGAACCTTTTAAATTATATAAAACTAAAATATACACATATATAGATTATTTAAAATTAAATAAAATATTCTAAATTTAATTAACACATTAAACTATTAAAAAAAACATACATTTAATAACAAAATAAACACAATAGTAGTGGAAAGGTTGGATAGCGAGGGGGTAAAAATGACCATTCCCACTCCAGTGAGTGCAACAGTAGGGAAAGGACTGGATAGAGGAGGGGTAAAAATTACTATTCCCACTCTAGTGAGTACAACAGTAGGGAAAGCACTAGATAGCGTAGGGGTAAAAATTACTATTCCCACTCAAGTGAGTGCAATCTGTCTGTTTTCATACAATTAAACATGAGCATACATACAAACAGAGTCACCTTCATTATCCACTAAATTACCCTTTGAAATGAAGGCTTTTTCCCAGCCGTCTTCACTTTCTTTACTCCCACGCACTTACCACTCCTGGTTGCTTCTTTCTTTTTATGTATTCCAGCAGTTCCATGTCTCCTGAGTCTTTGAAGGCAATAGATGTGTATGCCTGCCTATCATCCTTCCTATACCCCCCACCAAGTCATAAATCATTGCCTGCGAGTTTCACCCCACCACACCTTCCATTTATTCTTGAAGACTACGACTGACAATAGCCAGGAATACCAGGGTAAAGCAAGCCTGTTACCCGAGTTATAAAAAAGGCACACAGCACGAGGGCTGGAAGGCCAGGCCTCTTCTCCGCCTCTAGTTGGAATACACATTGTTATTTTATCAGCACGCAAAATAAATAATGCAGGGAGGGGCGTGGCTTAAGCGCCCGCAGATGGCAGCCCCTTCCTGAACCTCCACTTTGCGATGGAGACCGAAGCTCTTTTCCTGCAGAAGTTCGCTTCATTTTTTATCATGAAGCGGTTCATTTGATGTAGGAACCTTAGGGTACAGGAATTCTTCTTCTGGAACTTCTGCTTGCTGTGGCTGTGCACTCCACTCCCGCGTCCCTTTCTCCTCAAGAATTGGAGACACAACAGCCATTTTGTTTTCTGCAATGTTCAGGTGCCAGCCCAGCACAAGGTATCCTCTGTATAAACAGAACCTCCTAAGTTAAATGAATTTTCTTCATGGCATTACCATGACTTTGGCTAGCCCTAACACTGCATTGACCAAAATTTTGCTGACTGCCTTTCAACATTGGCCTTTTACACAGTACTCCTCTTAGGTGATTTCTATCTTGGGTCATTTCCCTATGTAGTTTTGAAGCTTACTGCTCTTTGCTTCAATTAACTAATTTTATCTTAAGGCGAACAAGGTCTTGTGAATTTTAATTTTTTTTCTTTATTGATTTCCTTAGAGATTTCTTCGGGTCCTCCTACTCAGTCAGCGCTATAATATCTAATTGCCTTTTGTCCTCTGTGGATATTTACATGCCTGTCTATGGAGTCTGCCCTTGCCCCTGGTCACCAGAACACTACAGCTAATATGTCTTCTGTGCGCAAAGACACCACCACCGCTTCAAAGTGACAGAAGAAAGAGCATAATTCCCCTACAAAGTCCCCATTACCTCTAACCCTAGAGGGTCTAATGGAAGAGATTAAGCTCATGAAACCATTTGTTATAGACACAAATGCTACTCTTCAATGAATGGAAGAGAAATGGTCCAACTTGGAATCCAGGATGACAACGATGGAGCAGCGAATCAGCGATATTCAAGATGTCTCTTCCAAATTTGATGCCATGTCCAAAGAAATTGATCTCCTTAAACAACAGACTGAAGACCTGGAAAATCGAAATAGGAGATATAACCTTAGAATGTATGGCATCCGGGTAGGGGCAGAGGGCTCAGACATGTTATCTTTTCTTAAGGTACATATCCCTAAAAGTGTGGGCCTCAAGGAGGACACTAATCTTAATTTACAGTGTGCTCACCGCTTAGGCACTAAATCTGGGGGTCTCTCATCCTCCTCTTCAACCAGCCGTCTTAGAGGGATTAGTGTCCCTTTTCTGTAATATAGTGATCTTTTAATGGTTTTGTCAGCAGCTAAGCACCGAAAACATATGTTGTGGTCAGGCCAGAAAATATTATTTTTCCAAGATGTGGCTTGTGCCACTGCTGCCCGTAAAGAATTTCTTTCTTTTCACCCTGCTCTATGCTCTATGAATGCCAGATACAGACTACTGCATATTTGTTTTTTCAAGGTCACCTATAAAGAAAGAATTTTCTCTTTTGATTGCCCGGAGGATTTAAGACTTTTTATCGACCACCACAAAGGAGAGGAGATGGACTTTGGAAAAACCTAAACTGATACTGTCCCTCCATTTTCTCTATTTGGTTACTGTTCCATTTTTCTCTTAACCATGTTTTTAAAAAAATTGTAGGTAATGTTGTTATCCTTGTTGTTAACTCCATGTTTACCCTGATGTTTATTATTTATCTGTCTTTTTCAGGTTGATTCATCACTATGTCTGTACAGAACCCCTCCTTGGTGTAGCCATTCCCTTGTACCTCCTTCCTAATCCTAGTGTATATAGTTCCTCTTCCTATGTTGGTAAGTGTTACTCGAGTTATTGGATTAGCCTGTCATTCATCCACCTCTCTTCTCTTACCTGGTTGCTTCCCGTTGTTCTTGTTTCTTATTCCTTTATCTCTCGATCTCATTTATCTGCTGTTGCTAGTTTATTAGTATCATTGCCTTACTTTTGGTCTCTGTCAAAATGTTTTGATTGTGTCAATTTGTTGGTCGTTTCCTTGTTCATGCTTCCTCACTTCCACATGCTGTTCTTAGTACTCCTGTTCTGTACTTTCTCACTCTTGACTGAAGCTTTTCAGCTTTCTGTCAACTTCTCTTCCTACTTCATGCTCCATTTTCTTCTCTGTTCTGTTGTTTTTTACCCCTTTTTTCTGATATCTTTTTCCTTTATTTCCAGTCTGATATTTTGCATTCATTTTACAGTGATTTTTACATTGTTTCAGTTTTGTCTTCATGGTGATTGTGTATGGCTATTCACTTCATACAGCTCATGGTTATTTTGTACTCTTTCTTTCCCTTCTCATGACTGGTAATGTTCAAATAGTGTCCGGGAATGTGAAGGGTTTACGGAACCCTATTAAGAAACAAAGGGTGCATCTATCTCGTTTACAGCGTAAGATTGGTATGTTGCAGGAAACCCATCTTACAGAAAATTATATTAATTCTCTTAAAAGACATTGGGTGGGTCATGCTTTTGGTTCACCTGCCAAGGAAAGAAAGAATGGAGTGGCGACTTTATTTCATAATCATTGCGTGTAATGATTGAAAAGGAGGAGAGAGATGATGAGGGTAGATGGCTTCTCCTTCATTTGGTTATTAATGGATCCCCTTTTTCCTGCCTTAATATAAATGGTCCCACGGGTTTGGATGCTCAGTTTTGGCAGTCCCTCTCACATGTCCTACACTCCTGTCCTAACCCAAATGTCCTACTTGGTGGCAACTGTAACCAGATTATGGATCCTTTCATTGATAGGAAATCCCAGTCTAGGTATATTCCGATATAAAATGCAAAAAGACTTCCTGAACATTATCCAATCAAGGGAGTTGGTAGATGCATGGAGGATTTGCAATCCTGATAATTTGGAATTCACTTTCTATTCCCCTACACTTAACTTAAGTTCAAGAATTTATCACATCTTTGTGCCTCCCCAAGTTAACTCACGCTGAGATTGGATCCATGTTGATATCTGATCATGCCCTGGTTCTTATCAATGTAGATCTTTCTTCAACCTCTTCCAAACCCCGTAGGTGGCGCTTTAATAATGTGTTACTTATGGACTCAGTCTTTGTGGAGCGTTTTAAATCCTTTCTTCTCAAATTCTTTCAAATCAATACTACCCCCTGACAATACATTTAATCCGTAATAGGATGCATTTGAGGCAACAGCCAGGGGCTTTATAATAGACTTTGTCGGCGTTAAGAAGAAAAAATTCCATAAGGAATCCTCTTCTTTATTGTCTTCTATTAAGCAGCTGGAACATGATTACTACACATCCAATACCAATGATACGCTTCAACAACTTATTACCACAAAATTGGATTTTAATAGGAAATCGACTGAGGACCCTCCTAAAGATTAACTCTAAATTCTATAAGTTCATAATAGAGCAGATACATTGCTGATGAGCTATTTCAAAGTGAAATCCCAAAGATCCAGAGTACATAGTATTATTGATGCCAAAGGCATCAACCACCTTAAAGATGAAGACATTTCACTATGTTTCACAGACTTTTTCAAAACTCTATATACCCCTGAATCATCTCCCTTTAATCCTGTTATAGATTCTTTCCTTTACTCTTTGCCTCCACATTTGTCCCCTTCTCCTGATTGCGCCTCTCTAGATAAAGATATATCTCTTTCTGAGATTAGGACTACCTTAGCTTTACTACCCAAAGATAAGGCTCTGGGCCTGATGGCTTTACTACTGAATTCTATTCTTGTCTCTCAAAAAGGCTCCTCTCTCTTCCAATACTTCATTTCTCATAAGGCTGCTCAAGACACTTTTTTAGAGGCAATGATTTGCCTTATTCCTAAGAAAGATAATGACCTTTCATCTTGTGCCAACTATGGTCACATTTCTTTGATAAATCTAGATTGCAAGATTTTTGCTAAAGTATTGGCTCGCGGATTAAACCAAGTGATCCCAGATCTGATAGGTATCGAGCAATCTGGATTTGTTAGAGGCAGGAATATAACTGATAATTCTAGAGCATTTTTAAACATAATACATCTTGTATCTAAAAGTTCCACTCCCTTAGCGGCTATAACCTTAGACGCTGAAAAAGCCTTTGATCGTCTTCATTGGCCTTTTATGATGTGCGCTCTTAAGTGCCATGGTTTTCGCCCTGCTATTTTGTCTTTCATTAGTTTGCTTTATTCCTCCTCAACTACCTCGGTTTTTGTCAACAGTTTGCAATCATCTTATATTACTCTTCAAAAGGGTACTCGTCAGGGCTGCCCTCTATCTCCTTTACTGTTTATACTATCCCTTGAGCCTTTCCTTCACTCCCAAAGACATTCCTCTTTATTTCGAGGGCATCTGCACAAAACATCTGAAATTAAGTTCACTGTATATGCGGATGACATCCTGCTCTACGTTTCTGATCCTCAGGTTTCCTTACCTGTGGTCTTCATACACTTCTGTAACAGTTACAAACTAAAATTTACGAAGTCTGAAGTTCTTCCCCAAACAAATTTTGTCTAAAGGAAACGATGGCGGACAAGGGTTTTAAGTGGAATCCCAATCATATCACTTGCCTAGGAATTAACTATTCTTCCTCTATTGCCAAATCGGTCCAACTTAATTTAGAAGATGTCCTACTTAAAGTGCAATGCATGTCCGAGAAATGGTCACCCTTATATTTGTCATGGTGGGGTAGGCTGGACACAATCAAGATAATAATGTTACCCATCATTAATTGTTATCTTTCCATGCTACCAGTTAAAATTCCATTGACATTTTTTAAATCACTTAATAGCTCTTGTTAGGACACAAGCCATGTGTTCCGTGCCCCTGATTACACCATGATTTCACAGAGCATTGAAACTACAGAAACAGCCCTCTTTTTAGAGACTCCCTTATACGTTCAGCAGGCGCTGTATTTACACACACTCCCTTGCATGCATATCTTTGCATTTGGAGTCAGAGACAGCACTCGGCTGCCTGTTTGTTTAGGTGTCCAAGCCCTCTAATCTCACTTCCTGTTTCCAGTCGATTCCAGTTCAACTAGATCCTTCCTTTACCGTTGCTTCTTGGCTTCCCTTCGGTCCTCCTTATTCCTGAATCTAGTGGAGGACCTTTCCCGTCTTCGATTTCCAGCGTCTGTGTGTCAGTTTCATCACCGCGAGCTCCCTCTCTCGCTCGGCTGCTCACTGGCAACATTGTTTCTCTGTCAGCGGGCCGAGCCTCCAGCTGGAACTTGTTGCATAGTATCCAGCAAGGCACTTGTGGTTTTGCTTTCCCCGGTATACACCAAAGTTTTAAGATAAAGAGAGAAACAGTGCACTTGGCCTTATTTTTTTGGTTGCAAATATTATTTCTGGGGCACTTCAAAATGGTTTCCTTTTGTTTGTCCTACATTTCTTTCTTTTAACCTGATATTTACACGCGCTTCTCTCGTGTGCGTATTACCTATTGTTGGAGGCATTTGTAACATGCATTTCCTGCGTGTGAATTTCTTTACCTTTTTGGAGACAATTTTTTTATTTAGAGACTTTTCCCTGCCCTTTCCAGCTGGGTAGTTAGTGACCTTTTCCTTGACTCCGAATTTCCCAGACCCTAGGTCCCATTGAAGCTATCCTGCATTGTTATCCTTTTTATTGGGCATCGAGAGTTTGAATTTCAGTAAAGAAGCATTTGCTGGCCTGGGAGGTAGAGGGTTTTTTACACATTCTTTACAGAGGTCTTTTGGAGATAAATTCGGCAAGCGGAGTCTCTTATTTTTTTGCATGCACTGTGAATGTGAATTTTAGGTAGTCATACTCTGCAGACAGACAACTGATTTTCCCCCCATTTTTTTGTTTTAGTTTTTGCAGCCCCTGTATTTCTTCTGAGTGTGCCTGTTCTGCCTACAAGGGAAGATTGAAGTACATGGTGGTTAACTCTTCCCCATCCCTCCCGCTGGGCAGTACTCTTAATTGGGAAGCAGTCATATCTCAATTGGAGGCTGTGCTTTGGGAGCGCGGGGGATTCACGTAGCTCCTGTAGAAACTGCTGGCCAGCAGGTTAGTGGGTGCTCGTAACCCAGCAGCACCTTAAGTACGTTTTTGTGGAAAAAACGGAAGGCCCGTATTTCTCTGTCTTTGTTACCTGCATCCAAGGATAAGGGTGGTGTCATTTTCCCAAACTTCAAACAGTATCATTCTTCTTTTTTTTATACGACAACTTTACCTCTCCTACTATAACTCCTCTTCTGAGAACACTCCTTTAACAGTCTGGCTTAACTTGAAAGACTCTTTAATTCAACCTTTTCCTTTTTCATCATTAACTGAGGGATCCTCAACTGCTTGTTGGACTTGCTCAACCAGTCCCGGTACATACTTACACTCCTTTTTTTATGTCTACAAGTTACCTCTTTTTGGTTAAAAATTTGTAAAATGATTTCCTCTATATGTTCTATTAGTTATCCATTTAAAATTAACTCTGTATTTTTGGGAATTACCTCCCCAGTCTGGATTTGTGCCCGTAAACATGGAAATTTGTGGATCTGTTAGTGGCTATTACTTTACAGGTCATTACTTCCAATTGGAAGGACGCCTCCAAGGTCACCTTTTCTGCCTGGTGGAACCTTCTCTGTCAGCAACACAGATAGGACAGAGCTTCTGTTACCTCCTCCCACGAACTTCTTCGAAAAGAGACTTTTTGGTCCCCACTTACCAATTATTTATCTTCATGTTCAACTCAGATCCTTGTTTTTCAACCACCATCAGCCTTACAGTCTTACGTTTCCCATACTGTACATATTGGAAATTTTCAGTCACCTTTGCATTATTTGTATATTCACTGTGTAATTACTGTAGTTACATTCATTTTTTTTGTAAAATAGCGCTTGATTTTTTTCCTATGTTCCCCTCTTCTTCCTTTTTTAATTATTTTTCTTTTATAGAAATATTAAAGAAATATAATTCTTCAAACATTAAAACACTGGCAGATCATACTTGCAAAGTACTGAAAACTAACATTATTTAGCACTGTTCAGAATCAAGCTAATGGATTTTCTGAAGGTTATTATCATTTAACACAATTAACAGGCTTAGAGGATAAAGAGACCTGAAGATCTCAATATGATATTCAGAGTTGGCACTACTCAGAGCATTAGTAGGCCGGTGGAGCAGTGTTCATCTCTAAGATACCAGGAGGGCAAACAAAATGAAGGCGCGCATGCATTTGCTTGCTGAAAACGAGCTAACAGCATGCCCCATGCTGATAATGAACTTGTATGTCTGTATACCTAAAAGCATGCACACACTTAGGTCACTCTTTAGTCCTCTAAATAATTTCTATTGTCAGCCTCTTTTGGGTTGCACGTTATTTTCCACGCAACTGTTACCGGAGACATACTATACAGCACGAGGGCTCTTTAAACCAGAAGGCCTCTTTGCCAATCATGTCTGTACTGAATATTGCACACATTTAAGCCCAGCGGATTTAAGGTTCAACAACTAACTTGGGGGGGGATTTTCAAAACTTTTGCGCTGGTTTAGCATCTCAAAATTGATGCAAACTAAGGCAAATTGGTTTTTTTGCAATTTTTTCCAGTGTAAAACTTGTTTTGCGCTGCAAAGCGCTATTTAAGTAGCGCGAAGCAGAGCAAAGCACTCATTTGCATAACTTTGCACCGAGGGGGTGTTACATGGGTGGTATATGGGCGTTCCAGTGCAACCATCCATGCCTTTTGACGCAAAACCATATTACAAATATTTGTAAACATGGTTTTGCCCCTTCAAAGGAGGCGCTAACAAGAGAAAGGCTTTTATTTCTTCATGCTTTTCCAACTTACTATGAGTGCTGCACTGGGTGTGCAGTCTAAATATCGAGTTTTTATTTTCGATTGGACAGAATATGGACTCCAGAATATCGAGATGGCAGTAATATCGAGGTAAGTAATATCGATGTATTTTTTATCGATTTTTATGTTAGTTAAAAAAAATTTGTTTTTAAAAAATTTCAAAATAAAGTTGGAAAATCATTTCAATTAAAATTTTAACTAAAAAATTTAAATTTAACAAAAACTTTTTTGTTAAATATAAAAAAAATAAAAAATGTACATTTGTGTACGGAAGTACATTTAAAATTATTTTGTAACAAAAAATATGTAAAAATATTTTAAAATTGTGTATGTAAATTTTTTATTTATATTGATTTTTGGTGTTATAGTCGAATAGGTTGGGATTGTTTGTAAAATTTCTAATAATTTTATATTTAAAATTAAAAAATCTTACATTTTTTAAAAATTTTAAATAAAAATTGAATTTGTGAATTTAATTTAAAAAAAACCAAAACGTTTATAAAAAAAATTAGAAAAAAAATATTTACATACATTTTGTAGTTTATTTCAAATTAAAAATTAAAAAATTTAAAAAAATGCAAATTGTGTATGGAAGTTTTGGTATGTATGTAAATGAAATAAAATAAAAATTATTTTAAAAATATTTATGGAATAATTGGATTAATATTGTTTTTTGGTGTTATTATACAATAGTGTGGGATTGTTTGTTAGACATTTTAAATATGAATAGAGATATTTAATAAAAAATTTAAAATAAATAATTAAAAAAAATTGAAAATTTAATTTTGTAAACATATTTAAGTATTTATATTAGTTTATGAATTTTAGTGAAAATTTTGTGGATTTTTTTTAATAAAATGTATTTAATAAATAATATAATTTATAATAATAAATATTGGTAAATTTTAAAATATTTAAATTGGAATTATACTGAAAATTTGTATGAATAATTTTTGGTATTGTATGGAAATAGTTAGGTATATATTTAAAAAATTTGATAAAGTATTTGGGGCCAGATGTAGATAGGGAAATACCGGTCGGTAACGGCCGAAATTCGGTAATTTCGGCCGTTACAGATTCGGTAAAATTACCAATTCTGTGAAATTACCGAATCTGTATTATGAGATGTAGGTAGCACTGTAATCAGTGCTACAGGGCTTTAAGAATTCGTTATTTATCACCAACTAGAAGTTAGTGGTAAATAATGAAAAGCCTTGAAAAAGCATTTTTTTTGCTTTTCAAACGCTGCCAAGGGCATGTATGTCTGCAACATGTGCACCCATACACGATTGAGGGGTGCAACAGGGTGTCAAAGTGACACCCTTCAATGTTTCCCCCAATTACCGAATCGGTATTTACCAATTCGGTAATTGACAATCATTTCTATGAATGAATGGCAATTACCAAATCGGTAAATACCGATTCGGTAATTACCGAATCTTACCGATTCGGTAATTTAAAAAGTGAAATTATCTACATCCCATTTACCTACTCTTAAATACCGAATCGGTATGATTCGGTATTTAAGAGTAGGTAAATCGAGATTACCTACATCTGGCCCTTAATCTTAAATGAAAAAATTTATAAATTTTTTTAAAAGTTTATTACCATATTAAAATTAATATTTAGTGCATTGGGAATTACATTTTAAATGGTTTGAATGTTCTGCACCTTCCTTGAGTTTATATTTGGTGGTGTTGGAATAGTAATTTATATGGGTTTAGTGTCCAGAAACTTCCCTGACTTTATACTTGGTGGAGTGGGAATAGTAATTTATATGGGTTGAATGTCCAGCACCTTCCTTTAATTTATATTTGGTTGAGTGGGAATAGTTATTTATATGGGTTGAATGTCCAGCACCTTCCCTGAGTTCATACTTGGTGGAGTGGGAATAGTAATTTATATGGGTTTAGTGTCCAGCACCTTCCCTGACTTTATACTTGGTGGAGTGGGAATAGTAATTTATATGGGTTGAATATCCAGCACCTTCCCTAATACTTGTTGGAGTGGGAATAGTAATTTATATGGGTTGAATGTCCAGCACCTTCCCTGAGTTTACACTTGGTGGGGTGGGAATAGTAATTTATATGGGTTGACTGTCCAGCACCTTCCCTGAGTTTACACTTGGTGGGGTGGGAATAGTAATTTATATGGGTTGAATGTCCAGCACCTTCCCTGAGTTTATACTTGGTGGAGTGGGAATAGTAATTTATATGGGTTTAGTGTCCAGCACCTTCCCTGAGTTTATACTTGGTGGAGTGGGAATAGTAATTTATATGGGTTTAGTGTCCAGCACCTTCCCTAAGTTTATACTTGGTGGAGTGGGAATAGTAATTTATATGGGTTTAGTGTCCAGCACCTTCCCTGAGTTTACACTTGGTGGAGTGGGAATAGTAATTTATATGGGTTTAGTGTCCAGCACCTTTCTTGAGTTTATACTTGGTGGAGTGGGAATAGTAATTTATATCGGTTTAGTGTTCAGCACCTTCCCTGAGATTATACTTGGTGGCGTGGGAATAGTAATTTATATGGGTTTAGTGTCCAGCAGCTTCTCTGACTTTATACTTGGTGGAGTAGGAATAGTAATTTATATGGGTTTAGTGTCCAGCACCTTCCCTGAGTTTACACTTGGTGGAGTGGGAATAGTAATTTATATGGGTTTACTGTCCAGCACCTTCCCTAACTTTATACTTGGTGGAGTGGGAATAGTAATTTATATGGGTTGAATGTCCAGCACCTTCCCTTAATTTATACTTGGTGGAGTGGGAATAGTAATTTATATGGTTTGAATGTCCAGCACCTTCCCTGAGTTTATACTTGGTGGAGTGGGAATAGTAATTTATATGGGTTTAGTGTCCAGCACCTTCCCTGAGTTTATACTTGGTGGAGTGGGAATAGTAATTTATATGGGTTGGATGTCCAGCTCCTTCCCTGAGTTTATACTTGGTGGAGTTGGAATAGTAATTTATATGGGTTTAGTGTCCAGCACCTTCCTTGAGTTTATACTTGGTGGAGTGGGAATAGTAATTTATTTGGGTTTAGTGTCCAGCACCTTCCCTGACTATTTACTTGGTGGAGTGGGAATAGTAATTTATATGGGTTGAATGTCCAGCACCTTCCCTGAGTTTACACTTGGTGGAGTGGGAATAGTAATTTAAATGGGTTGAATGTCCAGCACCTTTCCTGAGTTCATACTTGGTGGAGTGGGAATAGTAATTTATATGGGTTTAGTGTCCAGCACCTTCCCTGACTTTATACTTGGTGCAGTGGGAATAGTAATTTATATGGGTTGAATGTCCAGCACCTTCCCTAATACTTGTTGGAGTGGGAATAGTAATTTATATGGGTTGAATGTCCAGCACCTTCCCTGAGTTTACACTTGGTGGGGTGGGAATAGTAATTTATATGGGTTGACTGTCCAGCACCTTCCCTGAGTTTACACTTGGTGGGGTGGGAATAGTAATTTATATGGGTTGAATGTCCAGCACCTTCCCTGAGTTTATACTTGGTGGAGTGGGAATAGTAATTTATATGGGTTTAGTGTCCAGCACCTTCCCTGAGTTTATACTTGGTGGAGTGGGAATAGTAATGTATATGGGTTTAGTGTCCAGCACCTTCCCTAAGTTTATACTTGGTGGAGTGGGAATAGTAATTTATATGGGTTTACTGTCCAGCACCTTCCCTGAGTTTACACTTGGTGGAGTGGGAATAGTAATTTATATGGGTTTAGTGTCCAGCACCTTTCTTGAGTTTATACTTGGTGGAGTGGGAATAGTAATTTATATCGGTTTAGTGTTCAGCACCTTCCCTGAGATTATACTTGGTGGCGTGGGAATAGTAATTTATATGGGTTTAGTGTCCAGCAGCTTCTCTGACTTTATACTTGGTGGATAAGGAATAGTAATTTATATGGGTTTAGTGTCCAGCACCTTCCCTGAGTTTACACTTGGTGGAGTGGGAATAGTAATTTATATGGGTTTAGTGTCCAGCACCTTCCCTAACTTTATACTTGGTGGAGTGGGAATAGTAATTTATATGGGTTGAATGTCCAGCACCTTCCCTTAATTTATACTTGGTGGAGTGGGAATAGTAATTTATATGGTTTGAATGTCCAGCACCTTCCCTGAGTTTATACTTGGTGGAGTGGGAATAGTAATTTATATGGGTTTAGTGTCCAGCACCTTCCCTGAGTTTATACTTGGTGGAGTGGGAATAGTAATTTATATGGGTTGGATGTCCAGCACCTTCCCTGAGTTTATACTTGGTGGAGTTGGAATAGTAATTTATATGGGTTTAGTGTCCAGCACCTTCCTTGAGTTTATACTTGGTGGAGTGGGAATAGTAATTTATTTGGGTTTAGTGTCCAGCACCTTCCCTGACTATTTACTTGGTGGAGTGGGAATAGTAATTTATATGGGTTGAATGTCCAGCACCTTCCCTGAGTTTACACTTGGTGGAGTGGGAATAGTAATTTAAATGGGTTGAATGTCCAGCACCTTTCCTGAGTTTATACATGGTGGAGTGGGAATAGTAATTTATATGGGTTTCGTGTCCAGCACCTTCCCTGAGTTTATACTTGGTGGAGTGGGAATAGTAATTTATATGGGTTTAGTGTCCAGCACCTTCCCTGAGTTTATACTTGGTGGAGTGGGAATAGTAATTTATATGGGTTTAGTGTCCAGCACCTTTCCTGAGTTTATACTTGGTGGAGTGGGAATAGTATTTTTTTTGTGTTTACTGTCTAGTACTTTTTGTGAGTTTATAATTGGCGCAGTGGGAATAGCAAACGATTTGCAAAAAAAAATGTTTTATTGGTAGGGTACTATAATAACGTTTTTAAACAAAAAAATAAAAACTGAAGTAGTAATTATAATTATTGTTAGTGTAGTAGTAAATTGATATATAAATTGTAATAATTATTAAATAAAAAAATGCATCTCTAATTAGAACATTTAATATTTTATTAATGTTTATTTCGAATATTAAAAAAGGAAACACACACAGGGTTAGATGGAACAATTGAAAAACAGTTTATTAAGATGGTAAAAAAAATTGAAAGTAGAGGAAAATGTTTTATTTGTAGTATAAATTAATGAGTAAATAGTATTTATTATCACAATAAATATAGCAAGTCAATATATATGTTTATTAAAAAACATGCTAAATTGCATTTGAATAATGTTTATGTTTATTCACATATATTTTAACAGAAATTTTTAATAACAAAAAAAATTACATACTGTACATTTTATTTAATAACAATTATTTTAATCACATAGACATTGGAAATATTGTAATAATGAACATGTTGAAAATAATTGTTATATTTGTTGTACATACATTTTTTCATATTTTAAAGTAGAGGACATTGATAGATACATTTGTATACATTTTTTATAATAGTAAAATTTTTGTGGGTTACAAAATGGTAATAGTTTCATTTAGAAATTAATAAAATTAATATAGAAAATATTAATAATATTATTTTTTACATAGGTAAATAAACAAATACATATTTAAATGCATACATACATTTCAGAAGAATATTAACATATTTATAAACAGAATATTTAACACAAGGTTATATATAGAAATTTTTTAAACACAAATTAATTACAAAGTGTATATATAAATAATATTTTCTTTTTAACAGTAAGTTAAATAACAGTGCAAATTTGTTTTTAAAGTCAAGGATATTTTAGAAATATTTAATTTTTTTTTACATTAATTACATATAATGTAAGACTGAGTTTATTATTTTAAAGTGTTGAAAAATAGAAATTAAATAGCTTTTTGGTATATACAGAGACTATTTTTTAACCGCGTAATGTTATTTTGGCTCATTTGGTGCTTCAACAGCTCACGGTTGGATGCTGCTTCGCGTTGGAGTGGGTAAGTTTGTTTTTATTGTATTTTATAAGTTAATGAAGTTATTTAAAGTGTATGTGTGGCGTGTTTAGGTTTATTTAGATAGTATTATTGATAGAAGATAGAAGATTGTGTTTTAGGTGTTAGGTAGAGTGTACGATATTTGCTTTTTACTGCGTTTTAGTTGTAGGTGTGTGAGGTATGTTTGAAAATGGATATATTATGGTAGGTAAATGTTTGAAAATGGATATGTTTACAGTATAAATATGTGTTTTTATATATGTATGGGTGTTGTTGTGTGGGTGGGTATGTATTTTTCAGGTTATCTACACGTTTTAATGTTTTGGAGGAGTTCCATTTTTTTTTTTTAAGTTGTGTGACGAGTATTATATACTCTTATTTTTACACACATACTTTGGTTTTCTGGTTTTCCAGGAGCGTTTTTTTTTTTTTAATTACTATTTTTGGGTTTTGAAGGGTGCATCCTGTGGATTACATTGGAGAGGAGTCGCTATGGATTTGCTTGTATTTTTCCATTTTTTTTGGGCTTCCTTGGATTGTATGGACATTTTTAACGCTTTGGTATGGATTGTTTGACATTGGATTACTTTTGAAGGTGAAACGGAAATGTAAGTATTTAAAAAAATGTTTTTGGGTGGGAAAACTGTTTTAATTTGTGATTTAGTTAGGTTATATGTAACATTTTGTAAATACATTATCTAAATACATTTAATATATGTTTTTACTATGTATTTGATAGTTTAATTGCAAATTGTTACATATGACAAATGAAGGAATTGTTAAATTTAGAAATGCTTCATGTTGCATGTATAGTTATGTTATATTTTATAGAATAGTTTTAGCTATCATTGATAGATATTCCAGTCCTTTGCTAGTTGGATAGAGGGTAACTTGGCTTTGGAGTGTGTTATACATTTTTTTAGTTTCTTTGGTTAGTTTAGGTCCAATCAGGGTTACTGATTGCTCCATTCGGAGCTCTTGGTAACTCTGTTCTTTTTGTAAGGATTGTATTAAATTGTGAAGGGTAGGTGTCCCTCTGCCTGTAGTTGATTGGAAGGCATTGTGCCATCCTTCAACTGCATTGTTTGTTTTTGCTTCCTTATTTAGTGTGCTAAGGTAGACATTCCACCATGCTAATTGATATTTTGGTTGTCTTCTATGGCCAGATCTGTGTAGCCTTCCTACCCATGTATCTTCGAAGTAGTCAAGCATAGGGCTTAGTCTTTCTTCGTTTCTTTTATAGTAGGGGCTGTCTATTAACAAGTTATAGTGTTAAGCAACATCTGTCATAGAAACATAGGCTAGGGCAATTCGTTTTTTGATTTGATAAGCAAAGGTGCTATCTGTGGCGTATTGGATACTCAATGTAGATTTTTGTAGATGTCGCCATATTGCTGTGTGTGGGTATGTTTTAAGGATGCTGTTTATCATTGCTTTCTCAAAGTCAATGATTATTCTTTGTGGAAAATAGTCGTTAGTATGTTGTTTGACTTCGGTTAGTATTTCTTGATAGGTAGATTGCTGTTTGTTTGGTAGGAGGGCATATAGGAAGGGAATATTTGCATTTTGGAAATGACCGTGGATAGTGTACAATTGGTAAAAAGGTTTAGGACATACAGAAAAAGTACTGTCCATCATCCAAGTTTGGCATTGGCTAAGTTTAGTCATGTTGTTTGCTGTGGCAAACAGTATAACTCTTTTATCTTTTGATTTGTTGTCATATAGTATAAATTGTTCTTTACTGTGAGTTACAGAGAGTTCAGGGGGAATTTGCACTTCTTCAAAAGTTGTAGGTGTGGGAGGAGTAGTTGATGTAGCTCTTTTTTGTCTAGCTACAGTTCTTTTAAGGGATTCTATAGATGGTAGTTGGCTAGAAGCATGTTGGGGTAGTACACTTAAATAGTGTTTCAAAATATCAGTTGTTGGTTCATCAGTACTAGTACTAGCTTCTTTAAGGGAATCAAGCATTTTTCTAATCTCTATTTCTGTTACATTGGGTGGGTGATTATGTTCTTTAGTATAAGTAACAGTGGTTTCCTGAGTTATAGCTCTACCATAACATTTGTTAGAATAATATTTGGTACACTTCCAAAAAACTTTCATATCGTTCTGTTTCTCTTGAGTGTAGACATATCCCATATAACAAATAAGCATTTTCCCTTTTTGAGAATAAATACATGTATCTCCTTCAGTCATGCTTGTCTTTTGGTGCTAGAAGACAATTAAATGAAAATATTAGGAAAGTATTTAAATAGTTGTATTCTAATAACACAGTTTACCACATTTATTATTTACCTGTATATCTTTTGATGATTTCAAACTGTTCTTTTCAGGTGTTGCTTTTCTTCAAAATGTTTTTTTCAGTGTTTTGAACCTGTAGAAATTGAGAAAATGTGTTAAAATATTTTACAAGTAATTATGTTTTTTGGGTTGTGGTCTGGTAGCTAGCTTTACTTTGTTACCTATCTATTAAAGTTTGAAGTTATGTTTTAAATTATATACTTACTTATTTTTCTTTTTAGTTTGAAGTACAGATGTTGTCTAGGTCTTCTGTATTTTCTTTTTCTCTGTAAAAAATAGAGTAGAAATAAAATAATTGTTTTAGGTATTTGTTTTTTAAATACAGGTGTGAGGCTTGAGACTTAGATTTTAGATGGATATTCAGGTAGTAGTACTTACTTTAGATAGGTGTAGCTTTCTTTCTGTTGAAGTTAATCAGTTTTCTTTCAGAAATCCTGCAGAGTTTCCCCTTCCTTTAGTTTGGAGAGTTTGACTGCATTTTTAGCTTGTTTAATTCTTGTTTTTATAGCATTAGTTTAATAGTTTCTGAAATTTTATTGGTTCTTTAAATTGATAGCCTATTCTTATTTGTGGATTTGAATTTTTTTTAATTTTATGCTAATTGGTTTCCTTATATGGGTGACGCCAATTATGTTTTCTTTTATGTGTTAGGCCTTTTTTTAATATAGGTAATGCCAATTTTATGTATTTAAAGTGCAAGAATATTAATAATCTGCTGAAAGAAATGTTTTATTGTAAGCAAAGTTGTTTATGTGTTTTAAAATGTTTGTTTGATCTAAATCTTTTTTTAAATTTTTGCAATATTTATAGTATGTTTTATATATTTTATGAAACACTGATTATTTGTGATGAGTATAATATAAATTTTTAATTATAAAGTGCATTATTTAAGTATTTAGTAAATTCGATATTTTAAAAAAAACGATATATTTGTATTCTATATTTTTGTATTCGATATTTTGACTGTGTTTTATGTTAAGATGTGATAATCGATGTTTTAAAATGCGATAATATTGTTGTAGTCATTTTTTTAATCAATATTGTGGTTTCGATATTTTTGTGTTTTGTTGTTTAACTATAGGGAATCAATATTTTTGTAGTCGATAATTTGTCACCGATATTTTGTCCAGTCGATATTCGGTCTGTCGAGGTTATGTCAGTGATCCGCTGCACTGTGCAGCACGTATGCAAAGTGGGAAAAGCTTCGCATCGTGCCTTGCATAGTATTTTGTACAGGGAGGATACCCTTCCTGTACAAAACCTATGCTACACTCATGCACACACCCTAGCTCTACAGCGCTAAGGTGTGTGCATGGCGCACGGCAGCTGAAATAAGCCGGAGCAAAGGAAAGGGGAGGAGAGAGCCATATCTTAAAAAATATGGTGCTCTCCTGCTTCCTCCCTGTCGTGCAACGCGGCGCAGCCTCACTGGGGGCTGCGCGGCACGACTTTAAAAAAAATCTCCCCCTTAGTATTTAAAAATGTGCCATAACGCATTGAAACACAAAAACAAATCTAAATATGGGGAAGTAAACCCCCACTGTATTGTTATTTTCATTTTTGTTACAAAGTAGTGTTCATTACGTTTTTCGGCACTGCGAGATCTGGAGAGAGGTGGGATGGCAGGGAGCAGCTTGCCTGTGCAGCTCCTGTCCTGCAGCAATAAAATGCTACTCTCACCCTACAGACTGAGACCAAACATAATTTTACTTTCCAATTCAAATTATGTTACCTTTTTTTGACACTGCAGCGTCTCCTACTTGCTCCAAGTGCTGCTTGGGGAGTTGTGGACTGACATGCGGTTGGGCTGGTGGCCGGAACATACGGGCTGTGGGAGGTGACAAGGTGATAGTCAGATTACAAGGAGGAATATATTAATAATTCCTCCTCAGGCTCTCTCGATTCTCACTGTACCCATCTCTCAGCTTGCTTCTTCATGCAGTCACAAGTGTTTCACATGCAGCAGTGACTTCCATGCATGCCGGTAGAGTTGTGGAAGCAAGAGAAACATAGAGCACGGCAACAGTAGAAAAGGGCAATCACTGCAGGGCTCTATAATAAAGCCATACAGTGATTAGTCAAGAGAACTCAGTCGACGACAGAACCTCACCCCCTGCGCTAAGCGAGGCCTGTTAACCGCATCTCAGAGTCAATCCAGATGCTGCTCTCTTGCTGTCATGTTACAAGCACAGCATGAGACCAGTGCCAGGATTGGACTGAGGTGGGTGAAATTAGCACTCATTAGGAGACCTAGGGTGAAGCTATGATTCCTCCGGCTCACTAATTAAGCATGTAAGAGACACCTCTAGTGCGCATGTTGAACTAGCCACACAAAGGCTGCCGTCTAACCCGGCATGCGCACTGCCAGCTTGCCACCTTCTCAAGAGTGACTGTGGTGTTGGTGCAAGCAACAGCGCAGCGTAAGGTAAGCCTGATCATGTCTGTGACTCTGTCAGTTATTTTTAAGCCCCTCCAACTTTCACCAGGAGAAACTATCAAACATCCAAACTGGCCTGAGGCTAAAAAAAAGCTGACTGCCGCAGGCAGAAAATCTTTTTTATTGCATTTTAAAATTTAATACTGGTGATCGTGGGGCCACGAATATGGGCCGGTGAGGCTCAAATATAGTCAAATATATAGTCAAATATAGTCAAATATATATATAATATAATATACCGTCCCAGGACGTGGGTTGGTGATTATGCAGCATGCTCCAATGGGTCACTGAGAGTATGCTTTTCTGTACGATTAGGACGTTCTCCTGAGTGCCCAACTCCTTGATTTGACTTATTCACTCCCCATTGATGATCCCGAACCCTTTCATGTTACCTCACCTGACAGGTTGCCTATAGTGTTCACCTACTATAACCATAGAGGCCCTCCCCTTCACTTTGAGAGTGTAAGCGATATATTACTTCTACATGTTTTCCCATACATCTTCGATATAATTGCGATGGGATGAGTATGTTTGGTCTGCCTAAAAGATAATATGCATGTCTTTGGGCATTCGATCATTGATCTCTCACTTAAGACATTTTTCTTGATGAGCGACACAAGTTGTAATACGATATCTCCCCTAAAACATGTAGCACAGACTCATTCTTCATGTGCTACCTCTTTCTAGACACAGTATACTCCATGTGGCTGATATATATTTACACTAATTTTTCTTCTCTGTCTCTTTCAGGTTGGATTATTTTTCTTGGGTAACTGATGATCTTTTCCGGCACCATAATAATTAGTCTTTCCCAGACTAAGACTTAGGGAGACTTCCCACTTTTTTTTAAGCAACGTTTGTCTATTTTAAATATTTTCAACACTATACCTGGTCCTAATGAAACACCGAGGATCCCTTCTGGACCAATAGGGCTTGAAACATGTCAACCCCACTCACTGCACATATAATCTGAACCAAACTAAATTTCCTCATTAGTGGAAAGCAGCAGTTTGGCTTCTGTTTTTACTCTATCCCGTGGACCCAGGAATAAAAACCTGCATTTATTGGGCACTACTGTGGCATTTTTAACTCACTATAATACTAGCTCCACACACCCGCACTCACCCCTATGGCGTTTTTTTACAAAAAGATCTCCACTAAAGAGACCCTCTCGCAGGGCCTGTAGGGTATTGTAGCACCGACCCCATGAGGAGCAAAAACGCCAAATGACGAAGCACGACACCTTCACTGGTGTGTGAGGGAAACTTTTCCAAATATGGAAATTCGCCCCGACCTACACATACATCTCAAGGCGAAAAAAAAAAGATTACCCCCAAACCTTACCTTTTCTGCTCCCTATTCGGCCGAAATCCGCTTGAGTATATAACTCACCAGGTTGAGGTGATTTTAATGTGCAAAACTGCACTTCCGCAGTGCTCTGTGGTGACATAACTGCCAATACCAGCTACATGACTGTCTATCTGTTGAGAACCCAAATGTAAATATTACCAACGTTAAATAAAGAAATGCATTAACATTGACACACCTGTAGCTCTCAGATTGGTGAGACCTACTGCCTTTGCCAATGCTTGTTAACTTGTGTCACTGAAGCAAGGCCTTCAGGCTCATTCACCATTTAAAGTTCTGCTGCCATGCACTTAATTCACTCTTGTTTTCATCAGAATGGTGTGAACTCTATTAAGGTAAACAGTAATGATCACAGCTAAGCTCTCTTTTGTACCAGCCCTCATTATCCTTTATCAAGAGTTTTTACGAGCCCTTGTCTATTTTACAGGTGGCTTGAAGTTACAATATTGAAACCTATTATACCACTGGTGCAATTTGGCTCTTATTAAATTTGAATAGACCTACACTATTACTCTGAAAAGTTGATCCTCTGGAAAAGAACCAAAACTAATAGGTGGGTATAAAACGTGGCATGTTTAAAGTTTCTAACCTCATTCCAGCTAATGGAATTAATAGTGCCCACTTTGGCGTACTTACATGCGGCTTCTCTTGCTTTTTCAGACAGTTGTTTTTAATGACCTTGTGTTGATCGCTCTTAGATGCCATATGTACCTTAGTGCAACATCGCGGACAAACAAATACACTCCTTGATAATGGGAGAAGATCCATGGACGTCACCATCAACTACCATTTTGGTATGTTTCCCCTTTTGTTTCTGGTCCACCATTACACAGTTCGTGCTCTGTCTCCCTTCTTTTCCGACCTCTGAGTTTGATCCTTAACTCTCAGAGGTGGCTAATAAGTGTAGGGTGTGGGTGCCATCGATAACAGAGGGGCATGCGGATTTGAAAAATAATATGCTAATATTAGAAATATGTTTGTCCTTGAAATAATATTGCTTTATCTATGCCAATCTCTAAAGCCAGCAATGGGGAAATGAGAAGCAGGAATGAAATGTTGTGTTGTCCTTAAATCAGACAGATAGTCTTGACAAAGGACTCTAATTTGAAACATCACTATCTGCATTTATAACAGTCAAGAAACTGTGTTAACAAAAAACTTGTCTCTGACATAACCAGTTAGCTTAACAGACATCCCAACTTAGGGGATCACTACCATAGGATCTGTGCTAGACCTAAACTTGCCATAGAACTGTTAATGAAGCCTGGCCTTCTTTGTACTAGCTTAGCTGCTTTTTAAATGTTTGTTTTTTGTTTTTTTAATCTAAGTTTTAATTGTATATTTTGTATATTGTCTTTCTGTAACAGCCCTGAAGAAGTCCCTTGAGGACGAAACGCGTCGGCTGTAGACCCTGTGTATAGCTTTTCAACTGAATTGAATAAAGAAACTTCAAGAATACAAGAAATAGTTGCTGTGATCATTACTGTTTACCTTAATAGAGATAATATTTTTTAAGAACGTTTAAGTGGTGCACCTTGACCTTTTTCTCAAATTCTCTCATAGTTCATGTTTTGAACCTACATTGTAACAGTGGGTGTTGTGGAGTGTGCACACACACTACACCGGGTACTAGGGGGTGGGCCCGAAAGAAATAATCTTTTTCGGAGAATCCTTGACTAGGTGCTGGCAACTTGGGAACCTTCCACTGTTGTTTTTTCCTTTCAAAGAATGGTGTGAACTGTTGTGCTCTGGGTATATGTGTGTCTAGGGAGGGTATGTATCAAAAGTAGGGAAAAGTGGTGGGTCAGGTTCTGATCCACTAGGGCTCAAATTGCCATTCACTGAAACGTGAGAATGGGAGGTCCAGCCACAGTCAGAGCCCCAAAGACAATAGATAACAAAAGTGACTGAGCTGTTCCTAAAGGGAAGACAGAGAGGAGAAGACGGTCGCGGGGGTGATAGGGATAGTGCTCGATGGAGAACTACCCTGGGTATACAATTTGTTGGATATAATGGCCTCACACACCCTTGCGAGTGTCGTGCTTCATCATCGGCAATGCTCCTCATTGGGCAGGCGGTGCAATGTCCAACGGACTCACCTCAAAGAGGGGCTCTTTAGCGGAGATCTTTTATCCAACTGCCTATGGGTGAAGTGTGGGTGAGGGGCCAGGAGGAAGTGGATAGTGTGAGTGAGGATAAAAATGTGGCACAAGGTACCGGAGATCAATTTATTCTGGTGGTCCTCTGCAACAAGTAAAAACTAGAGGTAGTCTGTAATCGCTAGAACTTAGGTTTCCAAGTCACGATACAAGACTAGCGTGCAATTAGTGTGGTCAACATGTTTCTCGCCTTGGCGCATTGGCCGCGATTCTTCAGGACCTAATCAATAACTACTATCACAAAAACATGACCTATCAAAGTATCAGTTATTATTAAAACTCATCAGTTGTACTACCTGAACGGCACTGCTTCTGCCTAGGGAAAGACAAAGTAGATCGTTACCACAGGACAGTGACAACAAGTGATCCTAACGTGACCGTGAGCACACAGTGCCGGAGTGAACAAGGTGACATACTAGTGAAAGTGTGTGACTAGTATGCAGTTAAATAAAATCATATATTAAAAAACATATAAAGCAACAGCATTCCAGAACAACATGAGAAACCTTGGGCACGGGTAAACTGTTACTCACCTAATGTTTAGAGTGTGCAGGTGTCAACAGTACCCGGTAGGTTTGACATCAAGGGGGAACCATATAGAGTTATGGCTACAAAAAGGGACAAATAGGGTGGCTCTGTTAGAAAAGGTCTCTAGATCGAGTGATTTAAAGTGGTCACCTGCTGGTCTGGTTATGGCAGGGGCCTTATGTATAACGAGGTAGGCGGTGGGGCTGGTTGCACACGTTAGCCAAAAGCATTTTAACTGAGGAACTCAAGATGTTGGACAATTTGCACGCATCAAGGTAAACGCCCCTGCGTCTCATAAGGCAAGTCGATGGTGCGGTTACTTGCGCATCTGGTGCCTCTAGGCGCTCTTGACAAAGGCGGGTGTGTTGTGTAGTCAAGCTCGTAATGGGGTGGTAAGTCATGTTGCCGCCTCGAGTGTAGTACAAAGGTAGCGCTTGAATACAGGGGGTGATGGTGTCTGCATAATTACGTGTTGTTTACCCCAGAAAATAATTAAAGAATACCGTCAGGGAGCCCGGTCAAGAGGCGTCAATGGTTGGGCCCCCTGGGTTAGTCAACTATTGTGCCAAGGTTAGGTCTGACCTTGTGTAGTGTTGGAGGTAAAACCACAAAGTTGCGTCCAATCGTATTATGGACAAGGCGCCGGGGTACGAGGCAGATCGCCAGCGCTGGATGTAAGCATTCAAATTTGCGCCCATTCGTATTATGGGCCTGGCGCCAATGAGTAAAGGAGAGAGCCACTAACTTCAATCTGCCTTGGTCAGCGCCCGTTGTGCCTACCCTTTACTACCGGGTCCGGATAGTGGTAAGCCCTTGTGCGCTTCCTGGTTTAGTAACGCTGGGGGCGTGGCCAGAGTAGGAGATCGCTCGGCCCCGCGCGTCATGTGATACTGGCCTCGACTGTGTCGGCCATATTGGAAGGGGGCACGGAGTATAGATAATAAATAATAATAAGTCAGTGTACACAGTATCATGGCAATCTTTACTCATAACACATGCTCGAACAGAAAGACTGAAAAACAGAAGGCTGAGGTACATATTTATTTATAGAGCGCTCCACGGGATGTCCTCATTGAGCCCCCGGCTGTCAGTGGACAAACGATGTATCCACCTCTGTTCTTTTTTAAACAGATTCTGCTTAGATTTGTTGCTGGGGGTCGCGAGGATTAACCATTTCATGGAATCAGCAGTATGGTTTTGCTCTATATAGTCCTGCACATGTTTGTGTTTGTCTTTTTGCAACGGAAGTTGCTTATGTGTTCCGAGATGCGGATCTTGATAGGGCGGGTGGTCATCCCTACCTATTGTAAGTCACAAGGGCACCTGAGTAAGTAAATGCAGTTACGTGTATTGCAGTTGGTGTGGCCCCGAAGCTCCCACAAGAAAGTATCTGTCAAAAGGATTGTTTTGACTACACAGGTAAAGGGGCATGCACTACAGGATCCACAGGGGTAATGTCCCTGCACTGGGGGTAGTTGCTACAGTGTGGTTTGTTTGTGGGTTACTACCTGCTTGGGCCTGGTATGGACCAGAATATCCTTGATATTCCTAGACCTCTTGAAGGCGAATCTGGGTGTTGCCAAAGTAAGACCACCTGTATTCAGGATCTGCCAGTGCCTCTTGATAATCCTTTTAATTTCATTTGAGGCTGGCGAGAAAGTAGTAACGCAGGTTAGGAGATCTGTGTCTTGAGAGGAAGGAGTATTATACTCCAGGAGGGCCCCTTTCCGGTTATTTTGAGCCCGTTTCCGGGCCCTGTAGATTTCCCTGGTGGGGTATCCTCTATCTCTCAAATTGCGGGATAGTAGGGAAGACTCAATCCTGTAGTCGGTCAGTTTAGTACAGTTGTGCCTGACCCGCAGAAACTGGCCAAAAGGGAGATTCAGTCTCAAGGCTCTGGGGTGGTGACTCGTGAACAGAAGCAAGCTGTTTCGGTCCGTTGGTTTATGATACATGGTGGTATCGATCTTGCCCCCCTCCAGCCTGATGGTTAGGTCCAGAAACGCAATTTTTGATGTGGAAGCAGTAATAGTAAAAGTAAGGTAGTTGTTCAGCATGTTGAGCCAGTTGAAGAACTCTTTGTAGAGATCTTCAGTCCCTGACCAGAGTATGAGGATGTCATCAATGAACCTCCTCCAGAGTTTGATATTTGAATGGTAGGGGTTCATTGGTCCATTGATGTATCTTTCCTCAAAATCGGCCATGTATAGACAGGCCACCGAAGGGGCAAAAGTACTGCCCATAGAGGTTCCCTGGGTCTGGTGGTAGTATTGCCCTTTGAATTCGAAATAGTTTTCAGTGAGGGCAAGACTCGCGCACTCCATGATGAAGGAGGGTGGCGTAGGAGAGGTCCATTCCTCAGTACTAAGGATCCTCTCAAACACCCCTAGTGTGGCCCTCTGTGGGACGTTAGTATAGAGAGCCTCCATGTCTAGGGTGATGAGGAAGTCAACCTGGGTATCTTCCTGTAGGTTGTCCAGGAGACGGAGGACATCGGTGGTGTCTTGAACATAGGAGGGGATTCTTTTTACCAATGGTTGTAAAAAGTGGTCGCAAAATTGCGACAAGGGCTCTAGTACCGAGTCAATGCCCGATACAATCGGACGTCCTGGCACAGGGGTGGTCCCCTTATGAATCTTGGGAAGGGTGTAGAAGTAGGGGACCCTGGGCTCTTTTTTCACCAGGAAATCCGCCTCCTTTTTAGAAATCCAATCCTGACATGCAGCCGATTCCACTAATCCTGTGATGGATATCTTCAGGCGTTCAGTGGGATTTGATGGAATAGGGGTATAGTAGCATCTATCCCCTAGTTGTCTCAGACAGTCTGTATCATAATCAGTGGTGTCCGCCCTTGTCGGCCTGTTTGATTGTGATAGTTTGGTCATTGGCTAAGGAGTCTAACATCTGCCTTTCAGAGTTAGAGAGATTGTGATGTCTTTTGCATGGTCCCAATGAGCCAATGTCTATGAGCACAGCCTGCTCGTATGTCAAAATTTCATTGGGAACCATCCCACTGTGTGGGGTGAAGTGGGATGGTTGTGGAGGCCAGAGTCAGTTGGAGTCTCTTGTGGTCTCCTATCAAAAAAAGCTCTCAACCTAATCTTCCTAAAGAATTTTTGAATTTCACAACTTTGTTGGAAGTGGTCCACTCTAGGTGTAGGGACAAATTCGAGTCCCTTCTTTAAGACTCTTTCTTCACAATCATTGAGTTGGCGGGAAGAAAGGTTCACTACAAGACTACAAGTCCTGTCTTGCTCCTGGGTTCCATCCCTTGAGCTTGTGCGTCCTCCCACTGCACCCTCTTGTCTGGTCCGTTTCCTCGCTTGCGCCCGCGCCCTCTGCCTAAAAAAGGCTGCTGATTGGTGCCATGGGGTGCAAATTGAGGGGGGTATTGAGGTACATAAGGTGTCATAGGGTGTTGGAATTGTGGAAATTGCCACATCGGTGGGCCCTGGAAGGGAGGGTGCGGGTAAAATGGTTGCCCGCGTCTGCCTCCTCTTCTGCCCCTACGGGGCTCGGGTTGCCAATCGTCCCCGCTCGAATTACTATCACTGTTAGATCCTCGTCTGGAGGAGGTGGCACTGGAATCAGAAAGATAACCTGTCCCTGGAGGGACATAGTCATCTTTAAGGTACGGGTAGACCTTTTCTTTAGAAAAACGTTGGACATCCTTCTGTAACTTTGCTACCTTTTGTTTCATTAGGAAGTCTTTGTGCTCTGAGATTTCTTTGTTGAGTTCGGCCACTTTGGTTTTGAAGCCAGGGTTCTGGCCTGCGCTCTTGAGTGCACTCTCTGCGATCTGGATTTTGTTGAGTAATTCGTCAGCTAGTCGTTTTGCAGTATTGACCAGTAAGATGAGTAGGTCGTGGGTACACTTCCAAGAGATAAGGGACCATTCCACCTTAAATTGGCTGTCCTCCCAGAAAATCCTGGTGAAATTTTTCACAATCAGGCCATTGGGCGCAATTTTAGCCTTCAAGTACTCAGCCATGAGTGCTCCATGTAAGGTAATTCTAACCCACTCCCTCTTCATGTCCGAGAGTGATTTCCAATCTGCCAAGTAGCTCCCTGTGGCTGTGTCTGTATCGATGCCCAAGATGGATGGTAGTCTGTAAATAGCTGCTGCGTCATCATCACCGAAGCTCAACCCTTGTCCATCCATCTTGTGGTAGCAAGGGTGTAGGGGTGAGATGTAGATGGAGTACAAAAAGTAAAAGTGGGGGAGGTGAGGACACCGGAGGGGAATAGGTAGTGTCCGTACAGCTCTCAGTATATTAGCCGAGGACAGAGGGTCGGGGGATTGAACTAATCTTACCCACCTAAAGAGACGATCCCCACGGTGGTTAGCCGTGCAAGGTATGTATCAAAAGTAGGGGAAAGTGGTGGGTCAGGTTCTGATCCACTAGGGCTCAAATTGCCATTCACTGAAACGTGAGAATGGGAGGTCCAGCCACAGTCAGAGCCCCAAAGACAATAGATAACAAAAGTGACTGAGCTATTCCTAAAGGGAAGACAGAGAGGAGAAGACGGTCATGGGGGTGATAGGGATAGTGCTCGATGGAGGACTACCCTGGGTATCCAATTTGTTGGATATAATGACCTCACACACCCTTGCGAGTGTCATGCTTCATCATCGGCAATGCTCCTCGTTGGGCAGGCGGTGCAATGTCCAACGGGCTCACCTCAAAGAGGGGCTCTTTAGCGGAGATCTTTTATCCAACTGCCTATGGGTGAAGTGTGGGTGAGGGGCCAGGAGGAAGTGGATAGTGTGACTGAGGATAAAAATGTGGCACAAAGTACCGGAGATCAATTTATTCTGGTGGTCCTCTGCCACAAGTAAAAACTAGAGGTAGTCTGTAATCGCTAGAACTTAGGTTTCCAAGTCACGATACAAGACTAGCGTGCAATTAGTGTGGTCAACATGTTTCTCGCCTTGGCGCATTGGCCGCGATTCTTCAGGACCTAATCAATAACTACTATCACAAAAACATGACCTATCAAAGTATCAGTTATTATTAAAACTCATCAGTTGTACTACCTGAACGCACTGCTTCTGCCTAGGGAAAGACAAAGTAGATCGTTACCACAGGACAGTGACAACAAGTGATCCTAACATGACCGTGAGCACACAGTGCCGGAGTGAACAAGGTGACATACTAGTGAAAGTGTGTGACTAGTATGCAGTAAAATATAATCATATTAAAAAACATATAAAGCAACAGCATTCCAGAACAACATGAGAAACCTTGGGCACGGGTAAACTGTTACTCACCTAATGTTTAGAGTGTGCAGGTGTCAACAGTACCCGGTAGGTTTGACATCAAGGGGGAACCATATAGAGTTATGGCTACAAAAAGGGACAAATAGGGTGGCTCTGTTAGAAAAGGTCTCTAGATCGAGTGATTTAAAGTGGTCACCTGCTGGTCTGGTTATGGCAGGGGCCTTATGTATAACGAGGTAGGCGGTGGGGCTGGTTGCACACGTTAGCCAAAAGCATTTTAACTGAGGAACTCAAGATGTTGGACAATTTGCACGCATCAAGGTAAACGCCCCTGCGTCTCATAAGGCAAGTCGATGGTGCGGTTACTTGCGCATCTGGCGCCTCTAGGAGCTCTTGACAAAGGCGGGTGTGTTGTGTAGTCAAGCTCGTAATGGGGTGGTAAGTCATGTTGCCGCCTCGAGTGTAGTACAAAGGTAGCGCTTGAATACAGGGGGTGATGGTGTCTGCATAATTACGTGTTGTTTACCCCAGAAAATAATTAAAGAATACCGTCAGGGAGCCCGGTCAAGAGGTGTCAATGGTTGGGCCCCCTGGGTTAGTCAACTATTGTGCCAAGGTTAGGTCTGACCTTGTGTAGTGTTGGAGGTAAAACCACAAAGTTGCGTCCAATCGTATTATGGACAAGGCGCCGGGGTACGAGGCAGATCGCCAGCGCTGGATGTAAGCATTCAAATTCGCGCCCATTCGTATTATGGGCCTGGCGCCAATGAGTAAAGGAGAGAGCCACTTACTTCAATCTGCCTTGGTCAGCGCCCGTTGTGCCTACCCTTTACTACCGGGTCCGGATAGTGGTAAGCCCTTGTGCGCTTCCTGGTTTAGTAACGCTGGGGGCGTGGCCAGAGTAGGAGATCGCTCGGCCCCACGCGTCATGTGATACTGGCCTCGACTGTGTCGGCCATTATGGAAGGGGGCACGCAGTATAGATAATGAATAATAATAAGTCAGTGTACACAGTATCATGGCAATCTTTACTCATAACACATGCTCGAACAGAAAGACTGAAAAACAGTAGGCTGAGGTACATATTTATTTATAGAGCGCTCCACGGGATGTCCTCATTGAGCCCCCGGCTGTCAGTGGACAAACGATGTATCCACCTCTGTTCTTTTTTAAACAGATTCTGCTTAGATTTGTTGCTGGGGGTCTCGAGGATTAACCATTTCATGGAATCAGCAGTATGGTTTTGCTCTATATAGTGCCTGCACATCTTTGTGTTTGTCTTTTTGCAACGGAAGTTGCTTCTGTGTTCCGAGATGCGGATCTTGATAGGGCGGGTGGTCATCCCTACGTATTGTAAGTCACAAGGGCACCTGAGTAAGTAAATGCAGTTAGGTGTATTGCAGTTGGTGTGGCCCAGAAGCTCCCACAAGAAAGTATCTGTCAAAAGGATTGTTTTGACTACACAGGTAAAGGGGCATGCACTACAGGATCCACAGGGGTAATGTCCCTGCACTGGGGGTAGTTGCCACAGTGTGGTTTGTTTGTGGGTTACTACCTGCTTGGGCCTGGTATGGACCAGAATATCCTTGATATTCCTAGACCTCTTGAAGGTGAATCTGGGTGTTGCCAAAGTAAGACCACCTGTATTCAGGATCTGCCAGTGCCTCTTGATAATCCTTTTAATTTCATTTGAGGCTGGCGAGAAAGTAGTAACGCAGGTTAGGAGATCTGTGTCTTGAGAGGAAGGAGTATTATACTCCAGGAGGGCCCTCCTGGAGTATAATACTCATGTTGTTCTGGAATGCTGTTGCTTTATATGTTTTTTAATATATGATTTTATTTAACTGCATACTAGTCACACACTTTCACTAGTATGTCACCTTGTTCACTCCGGCACTGTGTGCTCACGGTCATGTTAGGATCACTTGTTGTCACTGTCCTGTGGTAACGATCTACTTTGTCTTTCCCTAGGCAGAAGCAGTGCCATTCAGGTAGTACAACTGATGTTTTAATAATAACTGATACTTGATAGGTCAGGTTTTTGTGATAGTAGTTATTGATTAGGTCTTGAAGAATCGTGGCGAATGCGCCAAGGCGAGAAACATGTTGACCACACTAATTGCACGCTAGTCTTGTATCGTGACTTGGAAACCTAAGTTCTAGCGATTACAGACTACCTCTAGTTTTTACTTGTGGCAGAGGACCACCAGAATAAATTGATCTCCGGTACCTTGTGCCACATTTTTATCCTCACTCACACTATCCACTTCCTCCTGGCCCCTCACCCACACTTCACCCATAGGCAGTTCGATAAAAGATCTCCCCTAAAGAGCCCCTCTTTGAGGTGAGCCCGTTGGACATTGCACCGCCTGCCGAACGAGGAGCATTGCCGATGATGAAGCATGACACTCGCAAGGGTGTGTGAGGCCATTATATCCAACAAATTGGATACCCAGGGTAGTCCTCCATCGAACACTATCCCTATCACCCCCGTGACCGTCTTCTCCTCTCTGTCTTCCCTTTAGGAACAGCTCAGTCACTTTTGTTATCTATTGTCTTTGGGGCTCTGACTGTGGCTGGACCTCCCATTCTCACGTTTCAGTGAATGGCAATTTGAGCCCTAGTGGATCAGAACCTGATCCTCCACTTTCCCTTACTTTTGATACATACCTTGCACGGCTAACCACCGTGGGGATCGCCTCTTTAGGTGGGTAAGATTAGTTCAATCCCCCAACCCTCTGTCCTCGGCTAATATACTGAGAACTGTATGGACACTACCTATTCCCCTTCAGTGTCCTCACCTCCCTCACTTTACTTTTTGTACTCCATCTACATCTCACCCCTACACCCTTGCTACCACAAGATGGATGGAAAAGGGTTGAGCTTCGGTGATGATGACGCAGCAGCTATTTACAGACTACCATCCATCTTGGGCTTCGATACAGACACAGCCACAGGGAGCAACTTGGCAGATTGGAAATCACTCTCGGACATGAAGAGGGAGTGGGTTAGAATTACCTTACATGGAGCACTCATGGCTGAGTATTTCAAGGCTAAAATTGCGCCCAATGGCCTGATTGTGAAAAATTTCCCCAGGATTTTCTGGGAGGACGGACAATTTAAGGTGGAATGGTCCCTTATCTCTTGGAAGTGTACCCACGACCTACTCATCTTACTGGTCAATACTGCGAAACGACTAGCTGACGAATTACTCAGCAAAATCCAGATCGCAGAGAGTGCACTCAAGAGCGCAGGCCAGAACCCTGGCTTCAAAACCAAACTGGCCGAACTCAACAAAGAAATCTCAGAGCACAAAGACTTCCTAATGAAACAAAAGGTAGCAAAGTTACAGAAGGATGTCCAACGTTTTTCTAAAGAAAAGGTCTACCCGTACCTTAAAGATGACTATGTCCCTCCAGGGACAGGTTATCTTTCTGATTCCAGTGCCACCTCCTCCAGACGAGGATCTAACAGTGATAGTAATTCGAGCGGGGACGATTGGCAACCCGAGCCCCGTAGGGGCAGAAGAGGAGACAGACGCGGGCAACCATTTTACCCGCACCCTCCATCCAGGGCCCACCGATGTGGCAATTTCCACAATTCCAACACCCTATGACACCTTATGTACCTCAATACCCCCCTCAATTTGCCCCCCATGGCACCAATCAGCAGCCTTTTTTAGGCAGAGTTTGGGGCAGAGGGCGCGGGCGCAAGCGAGGAAACGGACCAGACAAGAGGGTGCAGTGGGAGGACGCACAAGCTCAAGGGATGGAAACCAGGAGCAAGACAGGACAAAAGTAAGTCTTGTAGTGAACCTTTCTTCCCGCCAACTCAATGATTGTGAAGAAAGAGTCTTACAGAAGGGACTCGGATTCGTCCCTACACCTAGAGTGGACCACTTCCAACAGAGTTGTGAAATTCAAAAATTCTTTAGGAAGATTAGGTTGAGAGCTTTTTTCGATGGGAGACCACAAGAGACTCCAACTGACTCTGACCTCCACAACCCATTCCACTTCACCCCACACAGTGGGATGGTTCCCAATGAAATTTTGACATACGAGCAGGCTGTGCTCAAAGACATTGGCTCATTGGGACCATGCAAAAGACATCACAATCTCTCTAACTCTGAAAGGCAGATGTTAGACTCCTTAGCCAATGACCAAACTATCACAATCAAACAGGCCGACAAGGGCGGTGCCACGGTCATAATGGACACCACTGATTATGATACAGAATGTCTGAGACAACTAGGGGATAGACGCTACTATACCCCTATTCCATCAAATCCCACTGAACGCCTGAAGATATCCATCACAGGATTAGTGGAATCGACTGCATGTCAGGATTGGATTTCTAAAAAGGAGGCGGATTTCCTGGTGAAAAAAGAGCCCAGGGTCCCCTACTTCTACACCCTTCCCAAGATTCATAAGGGGACCACCCCTGTGCCAGGACGTCCGATTGTATCGGGCATTGACTCGGTAGTAGAGCCCTTGTCGCAATTTTGCGACCACTTTTTACAACCATTGGTAAAAAGAATCCCCTCCTATGTTCAAGCCACCACCGATGTCCTCCGTCTCCTGGACAACCTACAGGAAGATACCCAGGTTGACTTCCTCATCACCCTAGACGAGGAGGCCCTCTATATTAACATCCCACAGAGGGCCACACTAGGGGTGATTGAGAGGATCCTTAGTACTGAGGAATGGACCTCTCCTACGCCACCCTCCTTCATCATGGAGTGCGCGACTCTTGCCCTCACTGAAAACTATTTCGAATTCAAAGGGCAATACTACCACCAGACCCAGGGAACCTCTATGGGCAGTACTTTTGCCCCTTCGGTGGCCTGTCTATACATGGCCGATTTTGAGGAAAGACACATCAATGGACCAATGAACCCCTACCATTCAAATATCAAACTCTGGAGGAGGTTCATTGATGACATCCTCATACTCTGGTCAGGGACTGAAGATCTCTACAAAGAGTTCTTCAACTGGCTCAACATGCTGAACAACTACCTTACTTTTACTATTACTGCTTCCACCTCAAAAATTGCGTTTCTGGACCTAACCATCAGGCTGGAGGGGGGCAAGATCGATACCACCATGTATCGTAAACCAACGGACCGAAACAGCTTGCTTCTGTTCACGAGTCACCACCCCAGAGCCTTGAGACTGAATCTCCCCTTTGGCCAGTTTCTGCGGGTCACGCGCAACTGTACTAACCTGACCGACTACAGGATTGAGTCTTCCCTACTATCCCGCAATTTGAGAGATAGAGGATAACCCACCAGGGAAATCTACAGGGCCCGGAAACGGGCTCAAAATAACCACAGAGGGGCCCTCCTGGAATATAATACTCCTTCCTCTCAAGACACAAATCTCCTAACCTGCGTTACTACTTTCTCGCCAGCCTCAAATGAAATTAAAAGGATTATCAAGAGGCACTGGCAGATCCTGAATACAGGTGGTCTTACTTTGGCAACACCCAGATTCGCCTTCAAGAGGTCTAGGAATATCAAGGATATTCTGGTCCATACCAGGCCCAAGCAGGTAGTAACCCACAAACAAACCACACTGTGGCAACTACCCCCAGTGCAGGGACATTACCCCTGTGGATCCTGTAGTGCATGCCCCTTTACCTGTGTAGTCAAAACAATCCTTTTGACAGATACTTTCTTGTGGGAGCTTCGGGGCCACACCAACTGCAATACACCTAACTGGCTTTACTTACTCAGGTGCCCTTGTGACTTACAATACGTAGGGATGACCACCCGCCCTATCAAGATCCGCATCTCGGAACACAGAAGCAACTTCCGTTGCAAAAAGACAAACACAAAGATGTGCAGGCACTATATAGAGCAAAACCATACTGCTGATTCCATGAAATGGTTAATCCTCGAGACCCCCAGCAACAAATCTAAGCAGAATCTGTTTAAAAAAGAACAGAGGTGGATACATTGTTTGTCCACTGACAGCCGGGGGCTCAATGAGGACATCCCGTGGAGCGCTCTATAAATAAATATGTACCTCAGCCTTCTGTTTTTCAGTCTTTCTGTTCGAGCATGTGTTATGAGTAAAGATTGCCATGATACTGTGTACACTGACTTATTATTATTTATTATCTATACTCCGTGCCCCCTTCCAATATGGCCGACACTGTGGAGGCCAGTATCACATGACGCGCGGGGCCGAGCGATCTCCTACTCTGGCCACGCCCCCAGTGTTACTAAACCAGGACGCGCACAAGGGCTTACCACTATCCGGACCCGGTAGTAAAGGGTAGGCACAACGGGCGCTGACCAAGGCAGATTGAAGTAAGTGGCTCTCTCCTTTACTCATTGGCGCCAGGCCCATAATACGAATGGGCGCGAATTTGAATGCTTACATCCAGCGCTGGCGATCTGCCTCGTACCCTGGCACCTTGTCCATAATACGATTGGACGCAACTTTGTGGTTTTACCTCCAACACTACACAAGGTCAGACCTAACCATGGCACAATAGTTGACTAACCCAGGGGGCCCAACCATTGACGCCTCTTGACCGGGCTCCCTGATGGTATTCTTTAATTATTTTCTGGGGTAAACAACACGTAATTATGCAGACACCATCACCCCCTGTATTGAAGCGCTACCTTTGTACTACACTCGAGGCGGCAACATGACTTACCACCCCATTATGAGATTGACTACACAACACACCCGCCTTTGTCAAGAGCTCCTAGAGGCGCCAGATGCGCAAGTAACCGCACCATCGACTTGCCTTATGAGACGCAGGGGCGTTTACCTTGATGCGCGCAAATTGTCCAACATCTTGAGTTCCTCAGTTAAAATGCTTTTGGCCAACGTGTGCAACCAGCCCCACCGCCTACCTCGTTATACATAAGGCCCCTGCCATAACCAGACCAGCAGGTGACCACTTTAAATCACTCGATCTAGAGACCTTTTCTAACAGAGCCACCCTATTTGTCCCTTTTTGTAGCCATAACTCTATATGGTTCCCCCTTGATGTCAAACCTACCGGGTACTGTTGACACCTGCACACTCTAAACATTAGGTGAGTAACAGTTTACCCGTGCCCAAGGTTTCTCATGTTGTTCTGGAATGCTGTTGCTTTATATGTTTTTTAATATATGATTTTATTTAACTGCATACTAGTCACACACTTTCACTAGTATGTCACCTTGTTCACTCCGGCACTGTGTGCTCACGGTCATGTTAGGATCACTTGTTGTCACTGTCCTGTGGTAACGATCTACTTTGTCTTTCCCTAGGCAGAAGCAGTGCGTTCAGGTAGTACAACTGATGAGTTTTAATAATAACTGATACTTTGATAGGTCATGTTTTTGTGATAGTAGTTATTGATTAGGTCCTGAAGAATCTCGGCCAACGTGCCAAGGCGAGAAACATGTTGACCACACTAATTGCACGCTAGTCTTGTATCGTGACTTGGAAACCTAAGTTCTAGCGATTACAGACTACCTCTAGTTTTTACTTGTGGCAGAGGACCACCAGAATAAATTGCTCTCCGGTACCTTGTGCCACATTTTTATCCTCACTCACACTATCCACTTCCTCCTGGTCCCTCACCCACACTTCACCCATAGGCAGTTGGATAAAAGATCTCCGCTAAAGAGCCCCTCTTTGAGGTGAGCCCGTTGGACATTGCACCGCCTGCCCAACGAGGAGCATTGCCGATGATGAAGCATGACACTCGCAAGGGTGTGTGAGGCCATTATATCCAACAAATTGGATACCCAGGGTAGTCCTCCATCGAGCACTATCCCTATCACCCCCTTGACCGTCTTCTCCTCTCTGTCTTCCCTTTAGGAACAGCTCAGACACTTTTGTTATCTATTGTCTAGGGAGGGTGCCACACATGGACAATGCAGTACTGAGTAGTGCGTGGATGGTGAATGCATGTGCTGGGGGTGCATTTGCAGTGTGTGTATGCTGTATACATGCACTGGGTGTATGTGTGCCTGTGGATGGTACAATACATGTGATGTGTTTAGGCCATTGAATGGTAATGTTTAGAATTAACTTAGGAAAGTAAATGTAACTAGCAGAAAACATCAACGTGAAGAACTATGTTGTGCAACTGACAATCATTCATTTATTAAATGTATTTATTAATGTGTCATTTTATGTGCAGACAGAAATTTTAACTGAACTTGCCTTTAATTTTCTATGCAATTCCATAAAGCTCACATGCCATTTTTCTTATGATAGCTGAATCTTGAAGGCCAGAAATGCAACTTTCCTGGAAGCTCTCACTTTAGAATTAACAGTTGCATTTCATCTGTGCTGTGGATCTCATTCTTTCTTACATTTTGTGTTGCAGGTGGAAGAAGTCCCCTTGCTAGCTAGAATAATGTCTATGTGTTTTAGTCAGGCAAGGAGAGTGAAGGAGATACAACGTGAGCTAAAGCAGATAAGAGAAACTGTTGTGTTTTCACACAGGAGAAGGCCTAGGAATCAAGGTCAACATGTTGCAGTCAGGAACACGCATGGAAAATTGCCTATGAGATCGGGTTCAGAGTGGATGGCGTGACCGGCAAGGACTCTTGGGAAAATACCAGTAGAAATGCAATGTTAGAGTAGGGAAAGTGCACACGTCTTCTCTGCCTTCGGAAAATGACATCTCCGAGCGAGCTCTGTCTCAATATGTTTATGCTATCTGACCCATCGATGGTGGAGAGACCTCTTTTCATTTCCTTTTCTGAGAAAGCCTAAGTAGGAATGACATTTTAATGCTAGTGTAGGGATAGATTAATGCTATATTCTCAGCAACCCTCGGTGCAGGGAAACTTGGGCTCATGCTATTTCTTGAGTTAATTGTTTTGTGCATGTTGCATTGACTCAACTGTATTCACAGATTTGGCTTTATGCTGTTTCCCATGTATTTTTAAACTCTCATTTTCAGGTGTCTTTATGTCATTATTCTTGGCTTTGTAATAAACTAACTAACCTTATGTAGTTGTCTGTGGCTACTGTGTGTCTAGAGAAGATCCAGCTGATTTGATTGGCATTAATAACAACTTGAGTGGCCTTAATAACAACTTTCTCCCCTCTACGCTTATCTGCTGTTAAAAAGAACAATCAGATTGTGATTCTAGAATAGGTCCTGAACTTATGAGCCAGGCCCTTTCCCAAAGAGACACTCCCATGGCCTGTGTTGTGGGACTACCAGGTTTGGAGACATCCTGCTGTGACAGACTGCTTTTCATGATGAAGAGAGTGCAAAAATGGAGAAATCTATCATAACACTTCAAAGACTTAGGGCCATATGTATCCAGCAAAATTGCATTTACAAACGCCGAAATTCGCCGAATAATTTTGCCAAATGGGATGTATTAAGGCAAAATAAGGAATCGCAAAATTTGCGATTCCTTATTTTGCAATTCCATTTAAGGAATCACAAATTTTGCGATTTCTTAAATGTAATGTAAGAAGCACCAAAAAAGTGCAATTTGGCCTTAAGGAATCGCAAATTACCACCAACTTCAAGTTGGTGGTAATTTGCGATTTCTTTGAAAAATGCTCTTTTTTGCATTTTTCAAAGTGCCATGTGACGCACATACATGCCCTTAGGGCATGTGTGTGTGTCATATGCGCGCACATGTAAATTTCAGGGGTGCATCAGGGTGTCCTTATGACACCCTTGCACCCTTGAAATTATTCTCAATTTGCGATTCTCAAATTGCGAATCGCAAATTGAGAATAACTTCCCATTCATTCCTATGGGCCTCCTGGCCCATAGAAATGAATGGGAAAGTATTCCTTCATTGCGATTCGCAATTTGCTAATCGCAATTAAGGAATATTAAGAAATCACAAAAGAAATTCGATTTTTTTTACATACATCCCTATTTGCAATTCTCAAATAGCAATTCCTAAAAAATCGCTATTTGAGAATCGCAAATCAGGATGTTGATACATATGGCCCATAGACCTTAAATCAAATGTAATGCCTGGAAATGGATTATATGAAGAGGAGGTTGAGACCCCACAAATTTTTATCTGCCAAGCAGCCAGAAAAGCTGTGTAAGGAAGGGAAGCTCTGCATGACTTATGCCTGTGACCAGGACTGCGGGCGAAGGCCTGCTAGTCTCCCTGCTAGGTGAAGGGACATCCCCCAGGGAATACAAGACCACTTGCCTTCGAGCCTGGAGAACCAGCACCTGCTTACTTGCCAAAACTAGTGTGCCCTGTGAGGAATCGGGGAGCTTTGGGGGTAGTGAGGTCCAGTGGGGAGCTCTGCTAACAGGACTCCCAGTGTGAGGTGTGATCTGACCGCTTCAGCACAGATTGGTTTCATTGTGTGCATGAATGAGTCAGTAACCCCTGTATGCCAGGAGAGGGCTGCTGTGTAGACAGCCATGGTAAAGACTGTCATGTCCTAAAGGCCGAAGCCTTGTGCGGTAGCGGTGCGGCAACCCTGTATTTCAGGAGCGGCCACCATTGTGAAGACTGCTGGGCTGTAAGGGTGGAAGTCTTGTTGCGGTAGCCGTGTGCCAACCTGTATGCCAAGAGGGGCTGCTGAGGTGAAAGACTCTCATGCGGTAAGGGTTTAGGTCTTGTGCTGCAGTGGTACAGAAACCCCCTATGCCTGGAGGGGCTGCCATGGATAGCTTTGCCTTATTGATCAGGCTGGAGCCCATGAACAACGAACGGTGATGACCCAAGGGCAACAAGGACTGTGACTATTTTGATCCCGTTGGATGAGTGAGGTTGAGAATAGGAATGCCATAACGTTTACCTCATCACAAGCATGTGAACAACAGCCCTGCAAGAAAAGCCTCAAGAAACCTCTGATCATTGCAGGAGCTTGACCGCGAGGGAGAGAGCCTGCACCCGCCAAGGACGCAAGGAATCTACATGCGAGTGACTCACCTGCCTGGGACTGAATCAGCTGTGAGTGCCCACTGATGGGGTGCACTCCAGGACTCTGAACGCTTCCCTCTTTCCAGTGAGGGTAAGACTTGTTTGGGCCTGACGGCCCTGTGGGAATTTTCTGCTTACATCGAGTGTGCCTTTCCTGGAACACTAATGACTTTATAAATCAGAGACGTAGTAGACTCTTTAGATGGACTATTAGTGGGGCATACCCTGGATGGTACCAATAGTTAATGGAGAATAACCTGGATCACTAACCTGAGAAGTGGGATAGAGAACCTCCAGAGAGGACTGTGTAAACTGTGTGTGCATGTCCTTTGAGTGGGTAGCATTAAAAATAAAATACTTCTCTTCCTTAATAAAAGTAGATATTTGGGTGGACAATAATTTATTGTTGCGCATTTTCAGCTGTGAGCTTGTGCTCACTAATCTGTATCCACACCTACCCCAAGGGAGTATTTGATTGCTCAGACAATGCAACCCTGGGAGTCAAATGCAGAAGGGCCCAGTTACTCACAATACTTAGCAATTCGAGCTTCGGGACTAGAGGAGTAAAAGCCTAAACCCCCAAGATTGGGCCAGAAACCCTTCCTGGCCTGTGGCCCTCTGAAAGGGATGCTGGTAGAAACCCTAACCATTGACATCACTGTTCTGTTTAGGGAACCAGATTTACATGTCCGAGAGCATGAATGTGCAGTATACGCCATACATATGGGAACTATGACACAGACACATTTAAGGCAAAATAATTCAGATCCCATAAAACCTGTATTTAAGTATTCTGATAGTGAGTGATTAAATGAGGGCAGTCCAGGCCAAATATCATAGTTTATTGTGTGGCAAGCACTACATCTTATTTAAGTCGGCTTTTGGTTCACTGCCCTCAAATCAATTTAAATTGATAATATATGAAATTATCTCTTCATCAGAACCCATAATAAAGCTAAGGGGTCCATTAGGATAGCGGGCGGATTGCCCCCGCCAGGCTGGCGGTAGCCACCGCCAGCCTGGCGGGGGCAATCCGCCCGCCATCCTTCCCTGTATTCCCCCCAGCCATATTAGAATGGCGGGGGGGACCACAGCGGAGCAAAACACCGCCCGCCACTTTTCCGCCCCGGTCGCATATTATGATAGGCATTTTGGCAGCCTTTCCGTGGTGGCAATGCCGCCACAGAAAGGCAGGCGGTCTTCACTCTGGGGGCCCCCTGAGGGCCCCCAGAGTGAAGGTGGGTAGGGGCATGCACACGGGGGTACCTGTGATACACCCCCATATTTGCATATACAAAGCGGTAGGCACCGTGCGGTGCCTGCAGCTTTGTATATGTAAATGCTTCAAAGCAATTTTTGTATTGTGGCGGGCGGTGCAGAGGGCTCCGCCCGCCACAATACTAACAATAGAGGATGTGCCCGCCACTGTGGCGGGCACATCCTAATGCCCCCCACGGGACCCCCACCCTTATGGCGGGCGGTCCCGTTTACCGATGGGATGGCGGGCGGGCAAAGCCTGCCCGCCATCCTAATGACCCCCTAAGTATCTTGGGATCTGAAGGGTCAAATTTCGCAAACTGGAGACTCCAAAAAGCTATGAGCCAAGTATACTCTTCAAAACCTGGAATTAAATAGGAACCTCAGTAATACTTTTTTTTTTCTCTCAGGAGTCGACTGCTGCTTCCTGAAACACAATCTCTCTAGGGCACTTTTGTCTGAGGCTATAGGAATAATCATTCCATGGACGATCATTCCATCTTTCTCCTAGATGCCTCCTTAGGACATTTTAGTCCGAGTCTCTGCGAAGTAACTATTGACCTTAGAATATCAATCCATCTTTCTCCTAGGAGCCTCCCTAGGACCTGCCTTTTTGTCTGATCCTCCTGGGAATAAATATTGACCATAGATGATCACTCAATCTTTCTCTTAGGTGCCTTCTCATGGCATTTTCATCTGAGCCTCCAGGAAATGAACACTGAACTCGGAAGTCATCTTTCTCCTAGGCACCAATTTGCGATGGTAGTACCCCTGATGTGAAAGTGGACTTCTTGTCAAGAGGTCTGAGCAGAAACTCAGAATGAGCCTTTTTTATTGGAATATGCAATAAAAGTGTATGTGCAAGTCTCCACCATGACTCCTCTTCCCTTGTCCTGAAGAACTGAGCAGGGGAAGAGATTTTAGGAGGGCCAGTCACAACATAAAATTATAGGTGGACAGTTGTTAATAAAGTAAAGTTCTTATTGGATATTTCTTAGAATCCATCAGGGAAAGCAGAAAATTGGGTATGCCTTAGTAACAATAATGTTCTTCACCGAGTGGTTCTAAGTGACCTTAAATAGACAATAGTAAAGTTAAAGTTGTCTATGACGTCACTCAGAATCCTGAGGTGAAAAACTTGATTTTATTCACAGTTATCCATATACAATTTTATGTTGTGTAGGGTCCTTTCCCCATCATACAGAAATAAATGAGTTCAAAGGCTGTGAATAGGCAGTAACCACTGTCACATCACATCAGTGGCAAACACGTTTTGTTTCTCGCTGCTGCAACATAATTGCAGTGAATAACAGTATTCAGAAAAGTCTGTTCACAATAGTGGATGGATTTTGGATCAATGTTTAGAAACTCTACTAATGACAGCTCGCCATCTACAATTCTGTAGGTGCTTTTAAGACGAAGAAGGATGCATTGATAAATCTCAGTGCTAGAGTAACGTTGAAAGGCTCAATGTAGCTTTCTGATTGTACATCTGCAATTGTTTTTTAACGTAAACCTCAAAATACACTCTACTCATGAACTCTGTGCACAATGCCTGAAGACATTTAGGGCCTGATTAAGATTGCGGTTTTCCCGCATCCTCCGGGCCGGCGGAAGCCACCGCCGGCCCGGAGGATGCGGGAAAACCGCTGCGGACTGAAAAAGACCCCCCGCCAGATTAGGATGGCTGGGGGATCGTTTTTCAGTCCGCAGCTTATCCGCCGCGGACGCCTTCCGTCCGTGGCGGAAAAGTTTCAATATGGCTGGCGGTGTCTATCAGACACCGCCAGCCATATTAGGATTACTGCAGAAAGATGCCTTTACACAGCGGCATTTCCGCCGTGTAAAGGCATACGGATTTGTGTTTGGGGGCCCGTTGCGGGCCCCCAGGGGTGAAGGGGGGGTGAGGGGTGCACATGGGGGGTACCTATGGTACCCCCCTGCATTTGCCTGCACAAAGCGGCAGGCACCGCGAGGTGCCTGCCGCTTTGTGTATGCAAATGCACAACATACATTTTTATCATTGCGGCGGGTGCTGCTTCAAGCAACACCCGCCGCAATGATAAAGATACAGGATGTGACCGCCAGGGTGGCGGTCACATCCTAATTAGCATGGAGGGACCGCCGCTGCCCCTGCGGACGGTCCCTCCTCCTCTATGGTGGCGGACGGACTCAGGTCCGTCCGCCATCATAATGGGCCTCAAAGTGTGTATTTCCTGAAACGCCTTGGCTCACATTACAAGTGGGCTTCTAATATTAATTTCGGAGGATCTTGAATTTCTGCCTAAATCTGAATTACAAGACCACTTGTAATAACGCATGCAGTATTAACATAGGTAACTCTGGAGACAAATCCACCAAGTTAAACATGGTGGAATTTGTGGAGGCAGAAGCGCACAGACATCAGGAATATCACGCTAACATTAGTGAGGTGGCACTGATATCTGCATGTTATTCCCCATACCCCATAATATGTAAATGGGATTAATAATGAGGCCACAATAACACCCCATAAGGCAATTACAATAACCATGGTAATAGTGACACCAGTGCTGATGTAAAGTAGGCCTTTGTCCTGAGCAAGAACAGTTAAAGTCAAACTCTGTGCTAAATTTATGCATGTGAGGGGCAAAAGTACTCAGTTTTGGAGATAGGGACTTCTTTTCATCATGACGTTGATCCACAGTAAGAGGGAGAATGGCAAAATGTATTAAGAAGGGGGGAGAGAAAGATGAGAAAACAGATAAATACAGAGAGAAAGAAAGAAAAAGAAACCTGTGCAGCTGAGATCAAGAAACACGTGTAATGGTGGAGGAGGAAAGAGGCCTGCTGTGGAACCAAATTTAGGCATGCTTGGCATCTGGCAACCCTTATATTTGGCAGCAATGGTGAAGGCCATTGTAGAAAAACTCTGGGCCTACACTTTTTTTAGGCTTTGCATGCAACGATCTATTGATTAAAAAATAAACAGAACTCTAAAATGGGGCTTTTAGCCCGCCCATTCCCTACCATAATTTGGCTTGTCACTTTTATTTACAACGGCTGTAAATAGGCAGTAACCATTGTTATATCCCAGCAGTGGAAAACAACTTTGGTTTCTCGCTGCTGTGACATAGTTGCAGTAAATAAAAAGTATCTAGAAAAGTCTGTTTACAATAGTGGATGGGTTTGGGATCAATGTTTAACAACTCCACTATTGACAGCTACCCATCTACAATTCTGTATGTGATATTAGGATGAAGAAGCATACGTTGATTTATCTCAGTGCTAGAGCATTGGTGAAAGACTCCGATACAGATTAATTTCTTGATTAGTGTGCTTATGTGCTGCGTGCGTTTGGAGTGCATTACTTTTTGTATTGTTTGTTTATATGTTCTTTTAACACTATCCTATGCCTTGTCTCTCGTTTTTAGCTGCTTTCACGACACTAGTTTTTTTTACTTTTTTGCCTTGGGCCGGCTGTTTTCTTTGATCTTTGTTTGCTTTCCAGATTCTTCAAAACTTCACTTTCCGGTAAGACGCTTTTTTTTATTGCCGGTCTTGTCTGAGCTGCATAACAACACAACAGAATGTGTTAAATTTGAATAAAGGTACGCATAGCTGCCAAGGTTTCAGATTGCTATGTGTGACATTTTAGGAATTTCAGTGAAATTATGAGTGACATTTCATCAACTATGAGGGACACTTTCTCGCGCGCAAAATCAAGCAATGAAAAGGAGGGAAAACATATAAATAGCAGCAATTACACCCATTTGAGCAACAAGAAACTAAGATCATCTTAAAACTTATGCAAAGCACCAGAAAAGGAAGACCTTGACATTAGGGGTTTTCCTGGGATGAAAAAAATGGGGGGTCTCTAAAACAGGCATGCATGACCTATGGAATTAAGTGTATGGCTTAAACACAAACTACATTTCTTCACTGGCAGCACTTTGCTGGAAGAATTACGTTTAAAACAATTTTATGGCCAGCTTATATCACACTTCACAACCGGGGCAGAAATGTGCATGGTGCAATCCTGTGGTAAAAATATCCCCCCGTAACAACTAGGTCCTGAAACTCTTCCTATGAAACTGAGGAAATGAATGAACAAGTCAAGTTCACGGGGCTTTAAAGACATCACTTAACTCAGCTTGGAGGTGTAGGGATGCCACCAGCTGGAAACGACAGTGCTCTAGCGAATCACCTTTGACATTAAAGTACAATTTACTGCCAAGACCAAAAAACGGGGGAGGGCAATAACATGGAAAACACAGACTTTTGACAAAAACTTATTTGTAAAACCTAATAGGGCTCAGTCAATTAAAGTACTAGCCAGCAAAGTTACCAATCAGAGGGGTCAAGTGGCATTTATCTCACTTGCTCGAGGTGTTCAGTAATCCACTTATCACCAATTTAAGATTTGATCTTAACCAGCGAGTAACATCACCTCAAGAAAACCACGAGGGCTGCGGCAGAGGGGAGTGCGTGTCTGTTATGTTGGCGGAAGACAGGCTGAGTGTTAAAGCAGTTCTGGCGCCTAAAAAATGCTTTCATTTCTCAAACCACGTTATAAATAGAAGATTAGGACGCTTGTATTTTCTAAATGCCAGAGTATTTTCCGAAGGTTCACAGGCTGCGATGCCAATATGCTCCAAAGGTAAAATGCAGCTTTTCGAGCATTATGTCTAAAAATAGAAACTTGGTTAGTATTTCCTACTATGATAGCACTGCAACAACATCTTCGGTCGAATTTGCGCTAGCTATAAAACTGTTCAAGATGTAGTGGGCCAACACTGCGCAGCAGGATATTAACCCAAGGCCAGAGAAATAAAGGCAACGCCGGCGCCCTCGGGTCAAACTGCCTGCCGGTCCAGAACTTTAAGAAGACCTTAAAGGTTACACTCACTCAGAGAGGCCGTCAGCTTGATAATTAAGCATTTTAGGGCTGCTGACTTCAACTTTGTGCAGACTGACTGCATGCAGAGGTGCTCTATGTATTTTTAGGCTGCTGGCTGAATGACGCGCTTCAAAAAGGAAAGTACATTAGGCAGCCGATAAACAAGTCACACTTTAATCACTTACTCTGTTAGCTACTGTGCACACCATTGATGCAGATCTCCCTGGTGGAACAGGTTACAGAATAAACTGCGGCTGCTGAGGTCGAGCCCCATGGGCTGGGATCGGGCCTTCCCGCTTGCCGACATGCTGCCTGGTGCCAGTGACTCTGGGAGTGGAACCGGGGAGGGGGCGAACTCACCCAGCTGGTCCTGATCTTTTTCTTGATGTTTCTGTGTACAGCAGCCATTTGCATTGTGCAGTTACATAACGGCGGGTGAAAGCAGGGCCCATTGGTCCTGCCGAGAGGAGCGCCGGCGGCCAGACAGCTGAGGTTCGAAGAAAAGTATCCACGACTCTGCCGATTGCCTGTACTCCTCCCCCCACTGCAATCGGTGTTACTCTGTGATGTGACGTGACTTCAGTCACTGGCTGCAGCACTCTCACTCGCTCCCGGCTCGGAAAGAAGTATTCTGCCCCCAAAGTATTCTGACCCATGATTCCGGCGCCACCCGCTAACCATTAATGAGCAGCAGGCCTCCACCTCCAATTTAACTCCCGGCGCGGGACGTGACGTCGCGTCCCCACATGGATCCACGGCCAAGTTGCCAACACACAATTTAACTGCAGCAGCCAGGCGAGGGGCAGGCCCTGCACGAGTCTCTAGGAAGCAGGGCAGAGCAAAAATGTAACATTGTAGCACTGAGAGCAGTCAGTGCACATCAGATCTTGAACTGTTAGATACAGAGCTTGCTGGCAATGAATTGCTGCGCCCGGGTTGGGCGCACGGCACCCAGGTGTCAGAGGCACCAGCGCGTGTGCTAGCACCTGCCAGAGATTAAGGCAGCCAGTTTCAGAGCTTTCAGGTCAGGGCAAAAATGTGTGACAATGCATTTCAGTGCGGTGATGCGGTAACACCACACTGAAATGCGTTAGTGTCACGCCTTATGCGTGATACTTGGTAGGACTGGTTACGCATTGCAGCATTCACTAAGGGCCCGTTTGTTTATAACCCGTCCTCGTTTTGGTCGCATTCCGAGTACTGCTGCCTTGCTTCTCAATTTGGGAAAGCCAAAGTAAATTACATGTTTTAAAATTGTACCAACTGATAATATTGGTGCTTACCTAAATGCACGTGCATGCATGTTGCAAGCAGTTCCTAGGTTTTACGCCTCAACTGCACACCACCCCATACTCATACCATATTATACTATACAATAACAGGCCATACCGTCCCATACTATCTAATAATAGAGCATAACATACCATATTATACAATAACAAAACATACCATACCATACCATATCATATCATACTGTACAATCACAGGACATACCATTCAATAACAGCACATACCATACTATAAAGTGACGGGTCATACCATCCCATACCACACAATATCATACTACACTACACAAAGATAAGCTGTCCCATATCATACTATCCAATCAAGTCACCATCACCTCGTTTTACCTCTGCCCTTGAACCCCCAATCATCCTCACCTCCCTTTACCTCTACCCACCCCTGAACCCTCAAGTCACCCTCACCTCCCTTTACCTCTACTCACCCCTGAACCCTCAAGTCACCCTCACCTCCATTTACCTCTACCCACCCATGAACCTTCAAGTCATTCTTACCCCCTTTAACTCTACTAATACTTGAACCTTCAAGTCACCCTCAAGTCCCTTTACCTCTACCCACCCGAGCTATCAAGTCACCCTCACCTCCCTTTACCACAAGTCACCCTCACCTTACCTCCACCCATCTATAAACTCCCAAGTCACCTTCAAATATCTTTTCCTTTACCACCCATGAGCCCACCGTCACCCTCGCATACCTTTACCTCTACCCACCCCTAAACCATCAAGCCTTGTGTGGTAAAAACGGAAAGGTAAAAGCTGTTTCTCCTCAGGCAGAACACAAATGTTTTGGGAGCAGTGTGGACTGTTTTATGCACTTTAGTATGTTTGCCAGGGAACTTTGCCTCTTTGACAGTTTCCCCCCCTTCCACTCACACCCTATATTTTGCTGTTGCTTGCAATACATTTTGTTTACTTAGGGGACTTACAGCCTGCCCATTACTTACCATTGGTATGCTGCCTCATCAGCCTAATTCCTTGCTTCTCTTTGGTCAGCAGGTGCAAGCTTTACTTGAACCTTCGTGGTTTGTCCCTACCCTGGAGCATGGTCCAGGTACTGCTTCCCTTGCCCATTGTCCTTACACTGCTCACTGCTTTCAGAGGTACTTTTCCTTCCTTTTATTTGTGCCCCCTTCCTACCACCCTCTCCCACGTTGTTGCTTGTCCCCCCCCCAACTCTCCTGCTGCTTTGTTGTTTGTTCGGTTCACCCTCAACCATAATTGTTTGCCCTGTCCACCCCTGCCTCTTCCCTCTTTGTTGCTTGCCTCTCCTGTCCCGCCAGAAATAAAGTGCTAAAAAGTCACACCAACAGGTGTCAGAATGCTACAAAGAGGCAAATGGCATTACACTCCCTCCCCTGCAAGGCTTTTTTGGTGCTGTCTTCCAGATGGCCCAAAACAGCAAACTTCAGCTAGGATGTAAGTTGATGTAACTTTTTTTCTGAAGGCACAGAATAATCCCATACTAGCAAAAATGGATCACTATCTCTTGTGGTCAATGCTGGATGCATCATAGTGTTTTTTGCCCCAACTTTCAGCCATGCAGCATTGCAGCCATACTGCTGTACAACATGACTTAAGGAAATTGACAAAACTAATAGCTATCCCATAGGCGAAACAAATGTTGTTTTAAATTAAAGTAGGCACTAGTTAAACCACAACTATAGTCTAAAACATTTGCACTGTAATGAGTACTGAAGATGTATGTGGCTTTATATACATACAAAGAACAATTAATGTTGGATACATGTTTGACAAGTTTAATTTGTTAGTGACATAACTCAAATATATAGAAATTAAAATAGACCCAACAATATGGTTATCAGTGCCACAGAGATCAAAAAGAGCAATTGATTTCAACTACCTTTATGTCACAAGTCTTCCTCATATGTGGTCCGATATGCAAGAATTTTTTGGGAGTAGTTGTCACATTTTTTTACATTTTCAGAAATTAGTCACCTGTACTCATGAAAAAAAAATTGGGGTACAAATTCAAAGAATACAGCTCTTCTTTCGGGCACCCAAAGTGCAGGGGATTGTGAGAAGGATACCCGCTGTAACCCGGTCCACTTCCACACTGTTTAAGTACCCTGCCACCTATTTCCCCTGCTAGGATGCCTCTTTACAGAAGAACACCGCTTCCATGACCCACAGCTTTCAAGCAAGGAAGGTGTTGTGAGGGAACTGAAAGTCAGTTTCGCAGCTGTAAAAAAACATCGAATGTTTCTACCTGTTTCACTCACTGTTTGTATCCTACATTATAGATTTAGAAAAAAAATTCCCTGAAATTTCTAATAAAAGCTTTTGTAATTTTGGATTTTCTGACCTAATACCACGTATTGTTACTCCATAATTTACAACAATCTCAACAAGCAGTTCTGAGAGGACTTGGAGAGCAAAGAGAATGGGGTTCGTGGAGGAATTATATTGCTTGTTCACATACAGTATGGTCAGGAGGGTTGCCAAGAATTTCTAAGTTTAATGACGATTTCCCTTCACAAGCCCTACCGTTTAAAACGGGTCTTCATTCATTTCTATGCTAGTAGGGTTACGGGTACCACAGGGTATTTAGCGCTAAGAAACTGCTTATTTGGCATGTAGCACTAATCAAGAATCCCCTGAACTCATCTAATCAGTTAGGGTATAATCAACGCCTTCTAAGTTTGAAGAGAACTAGAACCTTCGCCCTAAATGCGTTGCCTTGGTTGCTGGCCTGCCAATTCTAGCAAGTGGAATTTGAACTGATCTATACGCGGGGGCAGGAAGACTACAGTGACTGGCATTACGGTGTCTAGTTATTTTTGTATAGTACTATAACTAACTACTGGTGACACCCTGCTGAATAAAAAGATGTTGCTCAGCAAAACCACCCTTGGGAGCTGCAATGCCCATCTGTGCTTGAGCTTAAGGATCCAAAAAAGGGGAAACGTTGAGGGCACTTTTGGTTACTGCCACAGGCCGCCCCTGTTTTCCACGCAAGCTCAAGTAAGCGTAAAATGCTCTGATGGAACTCTCGCGAGACGCTGTTAGTTAAATAATAAGTGCATTCCCATACAATGAATGATGTGCGCATCTCGACAGGTAGCCACTGTAATGGAGAGGGATGAATATATGATGCTGATATTAAGTAGTTAGTGGTTCTTTCAAAGTTTTGCCAGAAACTGATAAAAAGTCAACTCATTTTATATGCGTGCTTGTGTAAAGTGGATCGGTTGGGTAATAAATACAATTATGTAATATATATGGTAAAAGAAAAATAAAATACTCTAAAGCAATTTAATTTTTTTCATAAGTGTAGGTGTGCTTAAAAGCATGTGATACGTTTTGTGGCATGTCCATGAAGGCATTCTGAGACATAGGATGGTGTTTGCCCATACGAAACTCTGCAGTTTAGGAGCAGACGAAAGTAGCCTCCATTCTATAACCATTTCCACCAGAGGGCTCCCTCCAGTATAAACCCCGGTTGTAGGAAGCTGATCAAAAGAGCTTGCAATCGTTTTCAAACTAAAAAAGAGATAGGTGGACTAAGTGAGGCTCCAATGACAGTGTCCATTGCAAACGTGTCCAAACAATGCAATACCATGCTTTCCCTACTAGACATCTTCTCCGTGATCAAGATACACGACAGCAATCTTTTTGTCGTCAGAAATCACCGATCTTTGGTCGACCATCCTTTGCAGCTGCACTGTTTTATCAAACATAGATGTGTCAATGACTCTCTGTCCATTGGCTTGGAAATAATCGTCATATGCATCAGGCACTATGTCAACATTTGCTGCTTCACTATTTGCATCCTTGGAGTCATCCTGATTAACTTCTTTTGCTTTCTGTGATAGAATGCTATCTGGACTCTCTGTAAATTTCCTACTTGAAAAGATCATTTTTGCTTCCTGGGTCCCTCTGTCTGTGGAAGGGGTTGTTGTAAATTGTGTCACATCCATTTGAAAGGTGAATGATTTTTCTGTTGGACCCAGCTTAATGTGGGGGATAGGCCTGTTGGCCTCCGCAGAATGATTTGGAGGAAGACATATGGCATCACTGGACCCTTCTTCTGAAACAGTGTGCTCAAATGTTACCTCTTTGGCGGCTTTAATTTCCCTTGATCCAATCTTAAAGTACGTTGTTGAGGTCTCCACCTCTGCATTCTCCCTTGAAGCAGAGACCTCCCCTAAGTCACCAAGAGATTCAGAAACAGGTCCTTCAAAAATGAATCCCTCTTTGTTTTGTAAGTCTTGAGGGATCAATTTAATATGTCTCACGTATGTGCTACTATCAGCTGCAGAATCCGATATAGGCCCTTTAAATATGATTTGCTCTGTTGGTTGTGTTTCTGAACCTAGAGTGATGTGTCTGATCGATTTGCTGATTCCAGCTTCAGAAAGCGTTTCTATACCAATATGCTCTGCAGAGTGAGACAACGGCCCTTTGAAAATGATGTGTTCTGTCGTCTGAATTTCAGTTGGACTTAGTTTGAAATGCTTTATGGACCTGTTAGTGTATGCGTACAAGTCTTCTTTGCTATCGTTATCAGAAGGCTCACACATAGCCCCTTCAAATACAATTTGTTGAGTTGTCTGAATTTCTTCTGAGCCCAATTTGACCTGCTGCATGGATCTACTGAAGTCATCTGAACCTTCTGTTGGAGGCATGTTTCCAACTACCTGTGCTTCAGTGATTGGCCCTTCAAAGATTATTTGTTCAGAAGAATACACTTCTCTTGGGCCAAGTTTAATATGCCTTATAGATCTGTTTGTCTCTGTTGCCCCATCTGTTGGAGAAAGGGCAGCATCAGAGTCCAAAGTCTCAGAAGAGGCTGTGTCATATACAGATGAGTTTATAGAAGTAATGTTCACAGGGCTCAATTTTAAATGCCTGAAGACAGAACTATTAGCATCTATTAAGTCATCGGTTGGAGAATGGTTTCCTGCAATACCAAGGTCGAATGTTTCAGAGATGGGGCCTTCAAAAATGATGTGCTCGGTTGTGTGAAATTCTTTGGGACCTAGTTTAATGTGCCTTACAAATGTGTTCATGTCTGCCGACATGTACATTTCATTCCCCTCTCCTGTAGGACTGGGCTGTGGTGGAGCAGGAGTAGGACTTTCTTGGTGGGATTCTTCTGCAGTAGAATGAGATAAACCATTGCTGGTGTTTATCTTGGGTGAGCCAGACAGTTGCTCAGAAGATGACAGCATGATGTTACTCCCAGAACTGGACACATCTCTTACAATGGCATTTCCAACGCTCTCTTGAGCATGGATCGCAGGATTTATATAAGGATCTTCTTCTTGAGACTGCAATATTTGCTCTTCACTGACATTTGGTCTACTTTGAAGATTGTTTAATATATTTAGATCATCTGAATCAATGGTTTGAGAGACATTGATTTCAGCAACAATGGTCACCACACCATTCTCTGTGGTTTGTTGAACTTTTTTAATGTCTACTGCCAAGCTGTTCACATCTTTTTGATCTTCACTGCTTAAGGCAGACAATTCTTCCCTTAAAATTCCAGGAAGACTTTCTTCTAATTGTTCAAGTGCCCCCTTCAGTTGATGTTTAGGATCACGGATATCTTTGGATAATAGACCAGCTATTGATGTTTGGAACTCTTGTGGTATTTTAATTTCTTTTTCAATCACAAGACTTTCCATGTGAATAGGTTCTTTCCCTGAAATGTTCTCTTTTACTAGGGAAGTACGCATTTCCTCGCTGGTTTCATTGAGGGTGTGATTTTTGGCATCATGCTCATAAAGTTTACTGGTATGTTTCCTATTTTGTGATTTCTGGGAAAAATCATCTTGCCAGGAGTAGCTAATACTAGACTCTTCCTCTATGTGAATCTGTCCATACAATGAGTCATCATCTTCAGCAGATGTTACAGGAATCTCATCTGGAGTGGAGACTATGTATTCTAGGTCTTCACCTGTATCACCACCATCCGTTACGTCTTCTACATGAGTCACATCTTCTCTGGATTTTGATTTGTCTTTGGCTCCTAGAGCAGCAATAGATGCACCAGCAGCTTCCTCATCACTTCCCTCCTTACTCTGCACAATTGGAGTAGAATCATCAGCTTCCTCTACCTCAAACGGTACTGAAAATTCACCTTGCTCATCAGTGGCTGATTCCAGAGGCTCTTCAGTTATCTCAATCTTAACACCTTTCTTTCCTTTCAAGCCACCGTGCAGAATATTGTCCAAAAAACCTTCAGCGTGCATTCCTTTTAAATGCTTCAGGGTTGCTTTCTCCAAACTACTATTCAAAAGGTGCTCAATCTCCTCCTCATCAGATAGGTCAAAGTCCTCTTCTGTTGTTGTCTGCATGATAATCTCGGTTGTCACTGTTCCATCGTTGGCAAGTTGTTTGGTTTCAGAATATGTCACTTTCGCATCAGAACTGGTTTCATCAGTTGAATGCAGGCCAGTAGATTGGCTAACATGTTTAAGAATGTCTGCCACAGTTACATGTTCAGCAAACTCATCCGACCAAGATGTTGCAGTTTTTGAATTGTGCTGTGCACTGACATCTTTCCCCGTGCTGAAGACTGTGTCTGTTCCTGGAAAGTTTAACACTACGTTTTCAACAGGTTTGTCAAAGTCTTCTTTACCCTTTTTAGGTGAATCCTCTTGGACAGGTGCCTGTATGCTGATATTTTGAGATAGCTGTTCCCTTTCAAGGGCTTCAACACTAACAGGAATGTGAATATCCCAATCCTCTTCTTTATTGTTCTTCTCAATTATGCCACTGGTCTCATATTTGTTTGACTCATACTCCCTGATCAGTTCTTCTGATTCAACAAAGCTCACACCAGCATCTGATATACACTGTTTTATTGCTTTATTCACAATAAGGTTTGCATCCTCTTGGGCTCGATCAATGATAGTTAGGTTCCCAAAAGTTTCTCTTGCACCAGTCACTTTTATAGGAATATCTATTGTCCTTAGGCCTTCGTGTGTAACACTTTCTCCTTTTGATTTCACCTGCTCATCCACCATCAAGATTCTCTCCCTGTGAATCGGATTCTCGCCTTCATTCTCTTCTTGAACATTGCCAGCTGCCATTACTTTTATCGGCACATCAGTAGTGATCAATTCTTCCTTTTGAACGTTTTCACCTTCCAGCACAATTGTATTTTTGGTCTTGATCTCAGAAACATAACTTTGTTCTTGTCTATTTGGCTTTCCTTCAAAGAGTACACATCTCTCAATCGTTGTAGCTTTCACTTCTTTAGATTCCTCCCCTGGCAAGTCATGCCTAGTAAATTTGTACTGCTCTTCTCCCATTGCCTTTTCTTTCACCATATCCTGCGCTTCGCTTTTAACCTGTTTTGTTCCTTTCAATTCCCAACTCAGCTCATAACCTAAAGGTTTCTTATTTTTTTCCATTTGTGTTTCAGTGGCTTGTGCGATTCCTGGTTGCAGGGTCTTCTTAAGGTCCTTGGTTGACATCTGAAAGCTACTGCTGGATTCTTGCACTACAGAAGCAGTACCTTTTCTAATTGGAGGGACTGGTCGATAGCTTTCATTATGTCTTTTTCTAATTGGGGGGACTGGTCGATGAATTTCATTATTACTTAAAAGACTCTGTCCTGAGGTGAAGTACTCAAACCCACCGTGCCTTCTGGTACTGTTTTGGTAAGATGCTTCATCTCTGACAGTGGATGATGGACTATGTCCAGACACCAGAGCTTCCTTTTTCACAGTACCCCCAGCCCTGCTGACGTGAGATGTATGAGTTTGGTGTCTAGTCTCAACGTTGCTGTGAACGGCTGGGAAGAATCTTCTAGAATTCTGACCTTCCTGTAGTGAGTAGTTAGTAGCATGCTCGTGAACACCAATTCGAGAACCTGAAAAGGGAAAAAAAAGACGGTAAACAATTCGTATTTTTGTTTCAGTTTTAAACATGAAGGCAACTTAATCATATAACCTTGACCCCATTTTTTCTTTTATTTTTAACTTAATGGAATGAAGTTACTTACCTGAAAATGTAATTCTCAAACACAGGTATCTTTAATATTTCCTGAAATCATATTGAAAATTCTCCAAAAAGAGCATAATATCACTCTTTATTTTTCATCTCCTAATTATATTTTTTGTTGTAATTGATTAGATCTTGATTTCACCCACACACCTATGCAGGTAAGGCAAAGTCAACCTTTATTCACCTTTTAAGCCAATTATAAGTAAGTAGTTAGCAGCCATATTTGTCTAATCATGGAGTTGAGGTAAGTTACATATGAATTAAAAAAATACATATTATGAGGAAAAGCGGTGGTTGTGCAACCTCACCATGTAATGAACTCACAAACCAATCTGGGTCCAGTTAGACTCATATATAAAACCTAAGTGCATTTAGAAGTAACAAAGCAATTAAATCCAGAAAGACCGTCACCCATGTACCCATAACCAGCAGACTGGACTACGGGAATGCCCTCTATGCCGGAATTAACAAATCTCTACTACTCAAACTCCAGACTATCCAGAACACCGCACCCATACTCGTCCTCGGCATCCCACGACAAGACCACATCACCTAGCACCTAATAGACCTCCACTAGCTGCCTGTCAAAAAGAGAGTGACTTTCAAGCTGTTCACTCCTGCCTACAAATCCCTCCACAACACCGGACGGATCCAAATACGTCAACGAAAGAATCTCCTTCTACGCACACAAGAGAAACCTCTGCTCCACCGACCTTGCCTGGCCAAAATCCCTGGCATTCGCATGAACCAGAACGGGAGGAAGATCCTTCTCCTACATCGCGGCCAAGACCGGAACAAACTCCCACTCAGCATCAGATGATCGCCCACACTGCAAACATTCAGGAAGAGCCTCAAGACCTGGCTCTTCGGATGAGACAGCTGCTCGAACCCAGTTACTCCCCAGCGCCTACAGACCCTCATGGGTGAGAATGCGCTTGTCAAAACTCTGATTGATTGATTGATTAAAGAGAGACAAGCAACACAAAGGAAATCTGACACCAATTGATAAGGATATTTTAATGCATTTTTCGACACCAAAACAAACAAAATCGAACAAAGAGTTTTGGAGATATAGGGTTTTAAACAAATTGAAAACCTCTGCTTTTCACTCAAACTACTATGATTAGTGGGTACCCTGAAAACTTTTTTAAAAGTTGTGCTTTGTTACGTCGGCCTGCTTTGGAAGACCAACTCCAGCAGGGTGCAAGTCAGGGGGCAAATAAGGCTTAGCAGGCGAGTAACCTTGCAATTAAAGCAGGGTAACAGTCGGAACACTGCGGTGTTAACCACAGGTGTTCTAACTACGCAAGCAGAGTCACGCTTGCCTTAACCACGCATATGCCTTAAACACGAAGGTACGAAGACAGTGAAGATGGCAGGAGAAAGATGCCATGATGAGCGGAGTGGGGCTGGCGGGGGGGTTGGGCTAGTTTAAGGAACTGCGTGGGGGTGGGGTAGTGTAAGTAAAGGGACAGGGTTTTAGACTTTAGGGCAGTGGGAAGGGAATGGGTAGTCAGGGTAATTTTTAGGCATGGTGGGGTCTGCAACCTTAGCCAAACATACCCCATTACCATTCATGCCTATACCACGAAATTGCGTGGTAAAGGAATGCATGGTTAAGACGCATTTGTGGATTGGGCTGTGTGGTAGAGGCACACATGGTTTAACTATGCATGCTTCTATCATACAACTGTTAAAGCATTCTCTAGTCCAGTTCCAGGCTCTACAGGCAAACTGCAATAGACATCAATAGAGTGAGTGGTCCATATGCCAGGGATGCAGGATGCTGAAGCTGTTGAAAATGCTGAAGATGATGATCTGGTCGACGGGGGTCTTCCTTGGGGCACACCTCAGACCACGAACACAGCGGGCGACTTTGGCCTAAGAGGTCGATGCACCTCAAATTCCAGGTGAAGTCCAGTCAAAAACCAGTTCCCACTGGTCTACTGGTCTCAGGTCACAGCAAAACCAGTGTTTCCCTTTAACTGTGGCTGGTGTCCATCTTAAGCAACCAAACTGCACTTTGACGACTCTCTGGGTCCAGCAGACTTGGGTGCAACTTTTGAGTGTCAGGGTTAAGTCTCCCTGACTGCACTTTGGTCAGCTGTGAACAAGCAGTTGTGGTTAACAACTTTATCATGGTGGCTTTTTCACATTTGTGGTCTTGGAGCTGTAACAGGAAGCCAGCCAACTGACTCATGGCATTCCCCTCTTCTGTTTAGGGCCTAAGGAACAACTTTTCCTTGAGCAGGGCACCACAGGCACAGTTCTATCTTTGCTACCCAGCAGCAGCTGGTGCAGTTCAGTCTTTGTTGCAGCCTCTCTTTGCCAGGTCTGTGGAACAGCAGGGCAGTCCATTGTCAGTCCTCTCACCAGTACAGATGTGATCTCAGGTCTAGGTGCCAGGAGTGCCACTTTTATGCCCATAACTTGCCCACGTGGTATGTAGTGACTACTAGCCAACGGGCCCCCTACCGCCTGATGATGACTTACAGCAATGTGTGGCATCTAGCTACCTCAAAGTGCAATATTCTGGCAATTCGCAGATGGCAGAACCCGGATTGCTACACGTCTATGGCAAAACCAATTTAGCAACTGTTTTCCCCTCGCTCTCCCCGATGCCAGCCTGTCTACCAGAACAGAAGAAAGCAGCCCCCCTCGTGTGTATCCACCATTTACCTTTCAAAGGTGACTTCTCTTTTGAAGCTCACTTTTTCTCTCACACCCTGTGTTGTTTCCTGCCAGGAAGAGGTAACACCCCGTTCGACAGCAAGCCTCTATTGTGCCCTTTCCTGGAAGTTGTTCACATCTGTCCTTAGGAGAGCAGAAGGCTGTAAATGGCCACTGGAAAATGTGGTTAACAGAGTGACAACTTTCTAAATTTACATAAATTCCTCCTGGGCATCACGTCGGCTCTAATGCAACAATTCTTTAGCTACTTTGAAGCCCCAACTTTACTAGCTCCATTCAGATTTTAGAATAGTTGAGTTGTCAGCGTGTAACCCTGTACTTGCCTATGGGGCTACTAGCCTTTGTACAGTAAAAATGACAATAAGAATACAAGTCCTAATACATCACCCTACCTTAGGGCTTGACAGGCCTTCTTTAGGGGTGACTTTCATATACTAAAAGGAAGGTCTGCACTTTGTCATTATTTTAAATGGCAAGGTCGGCTTAGCAGTTTAAAACTGCTCCACCAGTCTGCAGTAGCAGGCTGGGAAATAAGCTTTACTTTGTCACATTCATGGTGGCCCAATAAGTGCTCGCTGCCACGAGGAACACTTTACATTACAGGCCCTGGGTATCCCTTGTTCCATAAACTAGGGACTTATGAGTAAGTTAACTTATGCTAATTGTCTATAAGCCAATTAAATATACACTTTTAAGGTTAAAGCACAGGCACTAAGGCCTGGTTAGCATGCATCAGTACACTCTCAGATTCGAAAAACCAACTGCATCAGTCCAAAACTTTTGGGGTGATCATGCAAAAAGAGGCATTTTCTTAGAGATACCACTGCGGGTGAGCTACATTTGCTTATAAATAATGTAATTTTCGTCAGCATTGGATCTAATATAGGTTTGCAAGTAAGTTAAAATAGGGCATCCTGCATGGTAATGCAGTAGGTTTAACAGTCGACATACACAAATAGATGTTTCAGCACAGTTATTCCTACTGTGCAATTGACTTTGTGTACAAAGACAGCAGTCTTAGGCTTAAAGTTCTTTAAAGGCCTGCTCATGACAGTCTCACAAATTTCTGAGAGAGAAGCTTCAACACGACGGCCCAAACTTCATTGAAAAAGTGCTTTCAATGTTGTTCTATCACTTAAGAGACCAGCAAGTGGTACAGAGCTCATTTTTTTGTTTAAACGTGAATCTTACATTTTTGTGATATTTTGATGCACGCAGGCATAACATTCGAAGTTCAAGTAACAGCAGAAATAGAACCCTGTACATGTAATTTTAGGATTTATTTTGCCTTGCAAGATGTTGCTTGCGACTTAACTGTGAAGATGCTCTGCAATAGCCCTCCTTGCAAAGGTAATGATTACAGAAAGGCAGTTTCCCCAGACACGTTACATTTGCTGAGGAAATGCTCCATGAAAATAATGACTCAAAAAAAACCTCAACATAATTACCTTCAGTGCTATGGTCAGACGTCTTACCATGGGAAACAAGCCTTTGAATGTTTTTTACTTTTGTTTTTTTGTATGTAGTGGTGTGACGATATTTGCATAGTACTATTGCCATTCGTATGAGCTCGCAGCGCTGGAGAACCAGAAGATGGAAAATAACTTATGAGGGAGGGGAGACAAGAGTAATATGCTGGCTGAAAGAAAAAAAAGTAACAACATCCTGGTAAAATCAAACATTCATAAGGAATGCAAGATTAAGTAAAGCATGTGAAATGTAAGCAGGAACAACATGGGTACCTTAACGCACAACACTATTACTCAGAAATCAATCAGTGTTTTTGCCTGAAAGTTAAGGACATGACTACAGGAACCAGGAAGGAACCCGTTCAATGTCCATTTTTTATTTTCTTACGCAATATAAGCAATATGGTTAAAAAAGATCAAATCTCTGAACAAAGAGCCGCCGTACACATTTTCTAAACTAAAATAAGCAAGCAGCTTATAAGGATCTTATTTAACGTTTTCCACTGTACGCATCAACCAGGTATTTCAAAAACTCCAGGAATGGTGCACTTCCTCCCGGGGAAAACAATGTTTGTCAAAGAAAGACAAGAAAACGAAAGTAGCGCTCACTGGCAAACTCTGGAAAATGTCAGAAAAAGACAACATTTGCAGCCAAAGTGTTCCTTTCTGTTTTGGATCCATTTCATAGGGGGAAAAATAAAGGAAAGGAGAGGAAAGAGAGGGTAAGTGCTGTTTGTTGAAGTCATGGGTTTCAGTAAGTGAGGAGGAGCGAAGGACTGAAAGTGAGGGAATAAGAGGAAGAGGCAGAAAGAGGGGGGCAGCTGCTAGTGGCAGAGCAGGAGAAGTTAACACTGTAGGGAGGTGAGTGGCATGCGAGGATGGTGTTGAGGAGGAGAGGGGTGGGGTTCATCATATTTAGAAGAGGGCCCCTACACCGTAGTGAGGCAGAAAAATCCATGCGATCGGTTGGATTATTGCACATGGACCAGAAACGAGTGGAGGAGCAAACCTAATGCCGTAAGCTAAGCACGGATTTGTGTTACCGTCCAATATATGAAGCGCGGTGTTTGTGAACCAGGTGCCATGCTGATACACGAGCCGAGGGAAATAAAAAAAAAAAAGAGTGTGAAGGAAGGAACATATATAAAAAAAGAGTAAGACCACACGCAACAGGGGCAGTCGGCTGGAAGGGTCTGAAACACCAAAAGGCAGAACTAATTAGGCATATTCATCAAACAAAATCAGGCATTTAGGAAGGGCTCTAACAGGAAACAATAGAAAAGACGGGAGGAGCTTTAAGCACATATTATGGATGTAGAATGCCTCACTCAGCAGTGCATGCGCTGCCTAGGCTCGATCTAAAAATAGTAATTCACTTTAGAAATTCTTCACACTTGAGTAAGTAAGTTTTCTCTCTTGCAGGATGTATGTGCTTATACTAGAAAGAGGATTAGGCTGTGCCTACCATAGGATTTTTTTAAATTTGCTAATAATATTGGCGATTTTTGATAAATATGTACACAATTTGGAAAATGTGACCGCACATTCATAAATTCAAGCTGAAACAGTGCAAAGCTGTCAAAGTTAATTACAGTGATCTTTCAAAGTAGAATTCCCCATTTAACTAAAATAGAATCAAACATTGCTGAACAGAATTACATAAAACCTGGCATTAAGCTATAATGTTTGTGGTTTGCTGTAAATTCATGTAGCAGAATTTAGAGATATATGTCCTGTGTTTGCTGATATTGGTTAAGGGGTGCATTAGGATTTTTAAAGGAAAATAGACTTTTTTGATTATTTATGCAAATTAGGGCCAGATTAAGAGCTAAAGTATTAGTTTTTGCTCCTGATAAATAATGATACCACGGGGTAAGTTATTTATCGGATGTGATAATGAAAATCTATTACGAGTACATGGGGAATAACCTGCGGATTTTGGTGTTTAACACACCCAAATCTGCATGATATGATGAATACCATATGTTTTCTGCTGTTAAATTTCAGCAGGTTTGACCTGCCAAAATGACAAAGGTTGAGTTATTTAACACATACAATAATTATAGGATGCAGGACATACCCATGGGCAAACAGAAGTTTACACATGGGTTGGAATATTATGAGGAATTTGTAACCAGGGCCTTAGGATTTTCTATAATTGTTTTTGTACAAAAATAGCAGAAAATGTAGACTCTGGTAAGAAAAATAAAAAAAACAGCATCTCCAACAGAGATTTGAAAAAAACTAAATTGGAATGCAATATTAAAGATGCAAGTCTAGGCACATCATTAAGGATTTGGTAGACAGGTTGCCCAACTACTGACACAGCAGAAGCCCTGCAGCGCCAGCATGGCAGCAGACTCCCCACAAATCATTTTCCTACTGCTTTGATGAGTCATTTTCACTGAAGTGCTTCTGCTGATGCAGTACCTATAGCAAAATTCTAGTTCCAGGAGTGCTACCATGGTGTGGCTGACCCCTCAGCATTATAATTGTTTTTTAGAAGCAACCCCCAAACGAGGAATTTATTTTGGAAAAACAAACAGGAAATGTCCCTGACAAAGAGGGGATTTTCTCCCATCACAGCGGGGCTACTGGGTTCTAGCATTGGAACCAGTTGGGGCTTTGCTATTGGAAACCAAGACATCACCTGGTAAAAGAGGAGGGAGAACTGCAGGTCTGTTGTAGAGGAATATCCATCAATTAAAGGCGGATGTCCACATCTAGCAAATCCTAAATAACCCACTAAAGTCCCCATTACGATCCATGCAGTAAATGTCACACAAAACTGAACTGATCAGTGTGATAAATAGCACCCAGTTGTGTTTATAATCCGAAAATTGGAGTATAACAGACAGATCTCATTGCTTAGTTATTTACAGGATATTTTTTCTATTGGTAATTTCAACAGGTTTTACTTGCTAAAATGTATCATGAAAAAATGCAGGGGGACGGTTGTGTAACTTCTAAATGTGTGGTAACAGAAGATAATAGGTTGCCCTACGGCTGCCCCAATAGGTTTCCGCCGGACATCATGCATATTTTCAGGTTCTGTGACTGTTTTAGTAGGCAGAGGAAGCATTATTAGTTTCTTTGTTAAAAACTTCAAATTTTACTCAGGTACATCCAGCCCTTGCGTACTTGCAGATGCTCCCTAATGATCAGGTCTTATTTGCGGTGGTCAGTTTTTTGCCGGCTAACTGGATGTCCAGGTGTTCGAGAGTTGACTGATTTCTGACTTATTGTATATGGTGTTTTTATTCTGATTCAGTGCTCATTGGACTTTTTATTCTGTATTGTATATGTGTGTTTTAACCAGATGTTTGTATTCTTTTTTTGTCTTCTTTTATGAATGCTGTGGTTAAATGAACAAAGATTTTTTTCGGATGATTTATCACAATTAATCGGACCAACTATAATCATAGCTTATGTCTTCTAATAGGTGTAAATTATAAATCTTGATTTGGACAATTTGCACTGGTTGGCTGAAACTGCTTGGTGGCACAAATTACAGGGCAGTGTAAACAGTTGGATTTCAGGACATCATATTTTTTCAGTACTTTCTTGCTTGAGTTTGGACAGAACTGACCAAGATGAGTACTAAACTGTGATCCTCGTATAATCGATCTTGTGGAAATTCCCAACATCCTACCATTATCCTGCACTTGAGTCCTTAGTTGCCCTGGTGTTCCCATACAGATGCTCAGTGGAGGTGGCATGGAATTGATAAACCTGAAGCATTTGCAAAGCTTCTAAAATCAGGTGAACTGAAATCATGCCTTCCCTGTGGCTGATGTGGTCAGGATCAAGTCCTGGTATACATGGAGCCAGAGGCTGCAGATGACTGAGGTTGTGGGTCTCACCAGCGGAGAGCTGTCTCTGCCCAATAAAAGATCCTCAGCAAGCCTGGGGCACATTTGTCTTGCTCAACAAAATGGAAGTGCTTCCTACTGGAGCCTGAGGGGATCATCCCAGAGACCAATAGATGAACTTGCCCTGACAATAAACCCACGGGTAACCTCTTGTAATTGTCTTTTGTCTATTTCACATTCCCGGATACTCACACACACTTGATAACGCCGAAGCTCAGTGAAATCTGAAGGCATTAACAGAACTCAATGGATTCGGTTTAACTCACACATGTCAGCAAAAATCCCCTGATGAAGGGCTCAGCCCGAAATGCATTTTTTTTTTAGTTTATTGTTACAAGGATAACAAAAGATCAACCGAAGATGTAATGTGATACTGAACAATACAAACGCTTTGAAAAAACTGTTATGATTAACAAATTGAAATACAGCTCCCTTGGATGAATGGTTATATTTTTTAATTTAACCACAGCAGTGCTTATTGGGGAAGTTTTGGCCTTTCTGGAAAACGCATCATTAGCAATTATTAATCCCATGGGCTCCAGGCACAGGGGGGACTTGGAGCAGTTAAGGAGCAGGCCAGAAGTCTGCCCATACAGGTCTAGAATGCCGAGTAGTCTAAGGCCCATGACCTCCGGGTTTGAGACAAAGAGCAGTATCTTGACCGCATGTAAAGCGAAGCAGTCTTCTAGGCCTTCCCCACATTGACACCCTCAGACCTGCACATCCTACCATGCCCATGTCACCAGCGGCTCCACTGCTGGGGCAAAAAGGAGAGGAAATAGCAGGCATTCTTGTCTGGTGCCACGCTGCATTGGGAATGCCAGCGATAGGACCCCATTCACCCACACCTGTGCCATAAGGCCAGCATATAGTGCCTGTACGTATGAGACAAAGCAGGGCCTGAAGTCAAAAGCTTTCTCGAAGTCTATGAGTAGAAAGGCGTTAGGCACTGTAAGCTGATGATGGTAAACCACAGCGGATGCAGTGCTTTGCACTACGGTGGGACATAAAACTGCACTGGTCAAGGCAAATCAGCCTTGAGGAGTCTATTAGCCAATACCTTGGCATATACCTTAGGTTCGGTGTTGATGAGGGAGCTTGGGCGGTAGGAGGCATAGTCCTTGGGGGGATGCTTGGCTATGTGTAGGACCACTGTAGTTGCCGCATTCACTCTTTCTGGGAAGTGCCCCTTTGTTATGGCCTTGTTATACAAGGCCAACAAATGAAGGAGTAGAGGTTTACAGAATTTCTGGTAATATTCTATATGGAACCCATGCAGACCCGACGTCTTGTCCTGGTTCATGTCTGAGAGGGCCTTGTCTATCTCTTCAAGTGCAAGGAGTCAGTCCAGATCAGCTACATCTGGTGCTGACAGAGTGGGCAATTGCAAGTCTGCTATTAGTAGTGTGGAGAACTCTTGTGGTGGCCTCACTTGTTTTGCATATAAAGCGCAATAATATTTTAGTATTTAACAAACGTGGATGCTCTTTCCCAGGCCTCAGCAACCCTTCCTCGCTCTGGGTCCACAACGCATTGAGCTAACCTGTCGGCCCCACTACTTACATGTACTTGAGAATATTCTTGAGTGTCCTTAGGTTATGCCTTGTCGCTCTGCCAAGCATAATGCCTTATTCTTCATGGTGTCAACGCATGAGTTGAGTAGTCTCTTTACAAGTATTTTGGCTAGTATTTTAGTTTCTGTGTTCAGGAATGCATTTTACTGGTAGGGCAGCAATTCTCAGGTAGCTTCACTACTTTCCTTATTAGAGACAACAGGCTATGTGTAGGTTCTTCATGATCAACCCGATTTCCCTAGCCTCAACACACATTCATTTCAAGTGTTCACTAATTTTTTAGAGATGCATTGGGACCTCCTGCCTGGCTGTTTTGCAATTATGAGATTGCAATCAAAATCTCCTCAATTTCTATTTCCCTATTTAGCATCTATTATCCACTTCATCATGCCAGTTTCATCTACAGAGACTTTAGACCAGTATAGCTTTCCCAGGAACTTAGCTAATGTTGCCACTGTGACCTTGTCACTCACCACCCTCGTGCCAGTAGTATCCCTGATTGCATGTATTGATGTATCATCCTTGTTTCACTTCTCTAGCAAAGCAAGGAGTTTTTTTTAATCTTGTTACAGACTTTCTGTAAGTGTTTTTGCTTAGACTTTCTTGGCCTCATTCTCTGCTGTGGACCTACATTCTACAAGCTTTGCTTCTAGTTTCCTGGAGAGTTTTAAGGCGGCATCTTGTATATGCTGCCCCTCAAGTTTCTTTAATATCATCACTAGATCCCTACGTTTTTGAGTTTGTACGCATTTGAGGCTGGCTGTGCGAGAGATAACTAGATCGATAAGCATGGTTCTGAAAGCCTCCCACATTATTTGTGACTTGACAGAGCCTTTGTTATCATTTAAATAGTGGTGGTATCTGTAAGGTGTCTCACTGTACAAGATTACTTAGGTCCAATGCATTGACCTTCCACTACTCTTGCCATCATTGTCCGTATGATTGAAGTGTTTTGGTCAGTGCAGACTGATTAGAAGTGCTCCTTTCTAGCAGACTGGTGTCCCAAAACCTACTCACGTCCCACATGAGGGTGAAAACGTAGTCAGGTTGTGAGGTGAAGTCGCGGGCGTCCAAATAAATTTAAATTTACCATTGCCGGGCGTTCCCATGTGCTGCCATCCATATGTCTAACAGGCCATGAGTTAATTAAATTCTGTTGCTTTGTGGAATCCCTTCTAGTATCGTTATTGATGTTCTGGTCCAGCATGGTATCCTTGACGTTAACATCACCATAAAGATACCCCCCAGAAATTGTATCAGAGCCTTGCCCACAGTACCCATAGTCATTCCCTGCAGCCGAGGAAGTAGGTATACAGTGATTAGCTTCTTTGTCTTTCCATGCCTGGACCCCAAATGCAGCAAGGACTGCAGCAAAGCATGCCTGATGGTCAGTCTAAGTATTCTGGAGTATGAATGCTGCTGAAGTTTTCAGCAGTACTTCAGCTCCTCTAGGGCGGCTCGAGTACCCCACCCATATAGGCCAGAGGTTTGTATTTCCCCCTAGTTTGTGGCAGGTGTGGCCTATTTGATCTGTTTGCAATAGCACCACCTCAGTAATATGTATTTGCTACATTCAGAAAACTATCTCTCATGTTATATTATTTCCAAACCCGCTGATGTTCTTAAAGATTATTTTTAAAATGTTGTTTTTATCCATCTTAAGCTTTGTGTGTGTAGGGTGAGTAGCAGGCCCATTGCCATAGAGTGATAAGCATTTGGTTCCCAACCCTAAAAAAAACTATCAACCAATAGAACATAACCATCCCCCTATTGTATCCTGTGGTGGCCGTGCAACTTCCCACCTCCCAATACAGGCCGGGTCTGTCGCCCATCCCTGTCAAACAAAGACTTAATTACAGTGTAGCCAAAATCATTTTAGATGAAACCATATGTCTACTGGGCAGTGATGGATATGAAGACTCCATGCACTACTCAGCCCTCTCTCCAGAACAGAAAGATAATCACTCATGCACAATAAACCATTAAAGGCATACATTCTGACTATGATCTATGGTAGAGACCGTCCTCTGAAAACCAATACATATGGGATAGCATGGACAGCAGCAACTATCTAAGTTGATAGGATAGTACAGAATAACATGAGAAGCATCTCAGCTATATTCTGAGAGTGATTGGGCTATTATAAGTATTTTTAAAATGGGAAACGTCGAAGATACCTAGGAAATGAAGCCATATGAACGCTTGGAGGAGGAATACAACTTAGACAGAATACAGGCCTTGTACAACTGAAGCAAACTCTGAGTAAATACAAAGCACAGAGAAGATGCTCTCACCTGGAAAGTAAAGAGTACTGATGGACCCCTGCCAAGAAAAGTTTTTCACAGATACACAGATCACCAAGAATGCACCTGAAGGCCTGGGCCCAATGAGGGCCAAGTGGGGTAGTGGTGGTCCACGATGGAAGAATCACAGTGAGAAGAGGTGAAGTGGGATCCCCGGACAGCAACCGCCAAGTTGGGGTGTCAAGGGTGGGTTCTGAATGATACAGCTTAAGATACTCCACCAAGTGTACTGCATGCGAACCCCGCTGAAGGCCTGAGGCATCATATGATCTGATCTCTACCTCAGAGGCTGTCGTGCCCACTGATATGGGAGTTCTGGCGACAGACAAGGGACAATCTGCTGAGGGAACTGGATGTTCAAATTGAGCCTGGGCTAAGGTCCATGGACATGTGAGGAGACCAGGCTTGTCTGAACTCTTTGTGACGTCTGGGACCAAAACAAATGCGGCGTCCATTGAAGCACTTTGGTAGCTTCTTTCTAAGCATTACAAAATAATGTATTCAAGGGAAGGGAAAATGGTAGGACCACATAAGCTGCCTCTATTAATGAAGACACTAGGATTGCTTTCTATTGCATATATTTAAATACATTTTGATTACATAGGAAGGGGGGCTACAAAGCATGTAGCTTAAAGGATTTCACCTATCTCTGCACCGTATTGTGTCAGTCTGAGGAATACCACCCACCGCCAAGATATTATTAGCTACTTGTGACACCGGCCTGTCCTTTGCCAGAAGAGGTACAGCTTAACTGTGGGGTGGCACACTGGCACCAAACTCAATGAGTGCTGTTTCATTTTTGTAAGGTTTATTTATGGCCGCTGAGAAGAAGAAGAAATGCAGCAGCAGAGGCGGTCAGCTGGTGGGGTGAGTTTCATGGGCTACCCCAACACTGAAGTGGGGTTCTTGTGGAAAGGCAATTGGTATTTTGAAGCTCTAATGAAACATCTAAACAATATCACATTGATGCTGGGGAAAGAGGTGGACAGAAGGCCCTGACCATGTTGGGTGACAATAGTTTTTTCACGTTCTATAATACTCCTTTGTTTCTCCCCTAAAATGAATCTGATCATTTGTATACTTTGAGGATGTAGCCTTAAGGTTAGAGCAGTTGACCTTGAAGCTGGGGAACTGGGTTCGAGTCTCGGCAACATCCTGTAATTCTGGACAAATCACTTAATTGCCCGGTGCCTAACAAAAATTAATGTGTCCATCTGTAACGAAACTGGTGCACATGTAAAGCGCTCTGATACCCGATGTCTCAGGTATGGCTTGCGCTATATAAAACAAAAAAGACATACTTGACATATTGATGAAAACAATAAAATTGTATGTAAAAAAGACATGTAATTCTTGTACCACAGTCAAAGTATAAGTTAAAAGCATAACATTTTCTACCGGAAAACATTAAAGGTAGAATATTAAAATCATTAATAAACACGATGATACTGAAAGCATCATTGTATTTGGAATTTCTCACAGTGCTTTTTCCACCATGCCTCCAGATTAAAATACAAAGATGTTATTGCAAATTTCGCTAAAATATGCAAAACGATAAAATTGTAATCTAGTGCAGATAATATCGCCCCACCCATACATTTTTATTTCCTTAATCAGCAAAAAATAGAGATGTAAGTATTGGTACAAATTTGGCAAAATAGTGCAAAACAATAAGATTGTAAACTAGTACAAATAATACTGCCAGGTCCATACATTCTTATTTCCTCAGCAAGCAAAAAATATAGGGCCATATGTATCAAGCAAATTCGCATTCGCAAAGGCCAAAATTCGCAGAATTTCGGCCTTTGCGAATGCTAATTTGCTAAATGGTATGTATGAAACATTTTGGCTGCAAAATAAGGAATCGCAAAATTTGCCATTCCTTATTTTGCGATTGCACTTAAGGAATCGCAAATTTTGCGATTCCTTAAATGCAATGTATCAAAGAAAAATTAATTCAAAAATGCCCATAAGGATTCGCAAATTACCACCAACTTCTAGTTGGTGGTAAGTTGCGAATTCTTTTAAAAAAGGAATTTTTTTTAAATCCAAAGGTGCCATATGACGCTCATACATGCCCTTAGGAGGAGGATGTGACCATAGAAGGAATGATTGAGTGGAAGCAACACGAAGAATGTGGCATGCAGGGAAGCATGTGGAAAGCAACATAAAAGTCTTAGCCATGGAGGGGGCAGATAGAGGGAGCAAGACAAAGGACGCAGGAATGCCGAAAAAGTATGGGGGAAGCAAGACAAAGGATGTGGTCATGGAGGGGTTGAATGGGGCAACGAGGGTGCATAGTCTGTATGTGGTATAATGACAAAAGCACAGCCTGGAGCTAAGTATTTTCCTGGGGAAGCTGGAAAAAGTAAAAGGAAGAATGGGTGAAACCAACAGAAAGGAAGCAGCCATAGAGGGCACAGATAAAGGAATCAACCCAAAGAAACGGGGGCACAAAGTTGGGGGAAGGAAAATGTGACCTGAAGTATGCGGGCATGGAGGGGCTTATAGAAAAAGCCACATGATGGACATGGTCATAAGAAGATCGAATGATGGAATCAAGCTGAAAAAAAAGGGAATGGAGAGGGGGGATGTAAAAAAGCAACTTAAATGACGTGGTGAAAGTGGACGGATGGGGGAAGTCAAACAAAGTAGGCAGATGGGGTAAGCAGCAAGGAGAGCAAGTTTAAAGTAAAATAACAAGCATGACAATGCCAGTAGGTCTAGCTTTATTGGGTTATATGGTAATGTGAAGCATGACTGTAAGTAGCATGGGAATAGATATGTATTTGTGTGGAAGCAAAGAAAGAACAGTACAATACTATTGATCAAAAGTTCAGATGACAGTTGCACTGGTGACAGTTGCACTGTCAAGACACACCTACAATTAATGTAGGCTAATGACTGCCCTCCCTTAGGGCATGTATGTGCGCCATATGCCCACACATGTAATTTTCAGGGGTGCAGCAGTGTGTTCTTGTGACACCCCTGCACCCTTGAAAATATCCTCAATTTGCGATTAGCAAATTGCGAATCGCAAATTGAGTATAATTTCACATTCATTCCTATGGGCCTCCTGGCCCATAGAAATGAATGGGAAATTATTCCTTAAATGCGATTAGCAATTTGCTAATCGCAATTAAGGAATTGTAAGGAATAGCTAAAAAATAGCGAATTTCTTCATACATACCATTTTGCGATTTCTAAATAGCGATTCCTTATCTGTTCTTATTAGACTGCCACTTCTTCCCAGATAATTGGCCAAGTTGAGATTAGTGTTGCCCGTGATTATTTATGGAATTCCACCATGAGAGACTTCTAATTCCATAAGAAGGTTTTCCAACACCTTCATATTCTGTCGTTTTTGCAAAGAGCTGGGGTTGATGTCTATGTTTAAAATTATAATTGGTCATGTAATGCTTCCAAAATTCCAATTATGTATTATTATGCCAAGTATGAACAGTCACTTTATTTGTAGGTGCTTAAGTTAAAGGTTTTATCAAGCGTCACATAAATCGATAAGCCACCTTTTGGGTGTCCATTTCACTGGGCTTTTTCTGCTGGAGAAAATATTATCACATAGCCTTCTAGTGGCAATTCTTCTTCTTTCCAGGTCTCTTGAAGGCATGCAATGTCGAAGTACCTCAGATAGTTTTCTAGCTCAGGATCTGAATGAAGTTTTTTTATTGCTGCTATGTACCATCATATAACAGACATAGACCACGGTTCCTTATCAGAAACATTCTGTGGCGTGTGGTTTTTATTCTGGGGGGAATTGGGGTACTCAGTGCTTTGTTTTGAGGATTAAAGTGGAATGACTCTTCAGGCTATGTAAATCGAATTTGTTTTGATTAAGTATGGAAGCTAACCAGTTCCAGTCTGTTGATTGGATATTTGGGGGATTGGTAAAACCAGCAGCTACGACCCTGCAATCTATTTAGTGATATTATTACTGAGTCTGTTTGAGGAGTGTAGTTGGTTCAGCAAGCACCTATCGCATTCCTCAGCAATGTGGTGAGTTTCCGAGTGCCCCTACCTAACCGTTGAATATGTACCACAGTGACTGTGTGGCAGCAGATGCAGTTTGACTTGTAGTTGCAGGCAGTCCCTTTTGGATTGCAGACTACCTCTGGAGCCTCTAATAGGATTAGACTCTAGGTTTTCTCTTCAATAGAAGTTCCAAAACGTACTTTCAGTCGTGTAGGGAACACACACAAAAGCAGGTTTCTATTCAGATAAATCTCTCTGACTGCACAACAAGATGTAGAATTGGTTTTTTCTTCTTCTTGGTTTACCCTTGTAACTTGCTAGGAAAGCACTGTCCAAAATATAGTGCCTAACAGAAACAAAGTCCTTCTTTGTAACTTGATTGATGTCAGACTTTAAACAAGCAGGAGTTTACTTTTCTGTCTTTGAAGAATTGCAGAACTTAAAATCTACTACAAATTAAAACAAGGATTGACAAAACCAATAGGTCAAACCTTTAATATGTGTGATTTGTTTTAGTAATTTTTATGCACAGTAATGTGAGTGAATGTATGTGTACACTTTCTATTGTTTTAGATTTGTCTTTTGAAGCAGGGAATAAAATGCAGCCAGAAAGGCAGGGAACAAATTCAAAAGTATATGGAAACGTAGAAAACCGCACATAAACCCCCTAATAACAAGCAAAAGATTTTTTTAAAAAGGGAAAGAAATATGCTCTTTGCCATTTAAAGTTGGTGTCAAGAAAATCCTATGTGATTTTAATCAAAATGTATTTTGTTGGTGCTGAAGACTGAAGCACGGGATCCAAAGGCAAAATATGCAAATTTAGCATGTAGACAATATTTTTGTGCAAGCAAGACAAAGTACAAATTGGCGGGAGGAAAACAACAAGGAGGATGTGACCATAGAAGTAATGATTGAGTGGAAGCAACACGAAGAATGTGGCATGCAGGGAAGCATGTGGAAAGCAACATAAAAGTCTTAGCCATGGAGGGGGCAGATAGAGGGAGTAAGACAAAGGACGCAGGAATGCCGAAAAAGGATGGGGGAAGCAAGACAAAGGATGTGGTCATGGAGGGGTTGAATGGGGCAACGAGGGTGCATAGTCTGTATGTGGTATAATGAGAAAAGCCCAGCCTGGAGCAAAGTATTTTCCTGGGGAAGCTGGAAAAAGTAAAAGGAAGAATGGGTGAAAACAACAGAAAGGAAGCAGCCATAGAGGGCACAGATGTAGGAATCAACCCAAAGAAACGGGGGCACAAAGTTGGGGGAAGGAAAATGTGACCTGAAGTATGCGGGCATGGAGGGGCTTATAGAAAAAGCCACATGATGGACATGGTCATAACAAGATCGAATGATGGAATCAAGCTGAAGAAAAAGGGAATGGAGAGGGGGGATGTAAAAAAGCAACTTAAATGATGTGGTGAAAGTGGACGGATGGGGGAAGTCAAACAAAGTAGGCAGATGGGGTAAGCAGCAAGGAGAGCAAGTTTAAAGTAAAATAACAAGCATGACATTGCCAGTAGGTCTAGCTTTATTGGGTTATATGGTAATGTGAAGCATGACTGTAAGTAGCATGGGAATAGATATGTATTTGTGTGGAAGCAAAGAAAGAACAGTACAATACTATTGATCAAAAGTTCAGGTGACAGTTGCACTGTCAAGACACACCTACAATTAATGTAGGCTAATGACTGCCCTCCTTGCATCTGTCTTGCTTCCTGACAAAAGCAGCAAAAATTATCTAGTTACCTAAGACACTTTACTAGCATGCCAATGCCATGTATGTGCCCCTGAAAGTTCAAGGTTAGACACCTGGATAAATAAACAAAATGATCACAGCTGCGTGGAGGGCAAGCACTTTTTTGTGGTAGTACATAACTTCTGCCCACTCAATCAGGTTCTTCTGGCTCCCAACATGCCAAAGCCCCTCTCTAGTGATGCTCACATAATTGTCTGGTGACAGCTACTCTATCAAGTCAGGCGAACAAAAAATGCATGCAGTAAATCTTTAAAAGTACAGAGAAAAGGTGCTAGAATAATAAGAATTTGCGGAGTTAAAAATCCTAAATATAACAGTGTGAAACAGAAAAAAGCCTGGACCAAAGGAAGCAACACGAAGCATCCGAGGATGGAGCAAAGAACTGGGGAAAAGCAAGACAAACGACGAGGTCATAGAGGAAACATATGGGGGTAAGCAACACGAAGAAAAAGACCATTGAGGGGAAAGATGAACAAAACAAGAAGCAAGCGGGAGCAAATTGGGCAACAAGCCAGCATAGTATGAATGGGGCAAAAGAAGTCAAACTGAGCCCAGGCCCATGTATTGCCAAAGGTAAGGCACTTGTATGGCGAATCAACACAAAGGACGTGAGCATGAATGGGACAAATGGAGAAAGCAGCACAAAGGGAGCATGCATGGAGAGGAAGGGTACGTAAAGGAGGCAGCTCAAAAAGGGATGCAAGCAACACAAATGATGAAAGCAACATAAATGGGCATACAGAGAACAATGGGGTAAGCAACATGAACACCACAGACATGGAGGGTACAAACACGCAAGGGAGGCAGCTAAAAAACACATGCACTCTTGTCAAGTGTTTAATCAAAAAGAAAAAAAAAAGTGCTCCAGAAAACAGCAGTGGAAGAACACGGGTGCTTCGACCATCCAGAAATGACAAACCTCACATGCGATTTCCACTACTCCTTTTTGTTTCCTAAATTACCACCAATGTACTGCACTGATTCTTCATGAATAGTGAGCCCCTTAAGGCTCAAAGAGGTCATCATTGAAGCATGTTCTCTATCACAGAGGATTCAAACAGGGCTGATGTCTCCTACAACACGTCAGATTTTCATGCAAGTTGTGAGAAACCCAATCCATATCACCTTCACATCTAATTGTTTAGGCACAATCCTGGAAACTGTCTTCACTTGCAACTCTACAGGACTAAGGCTCTTAAATCAAACAATGCACTCCTCGACCCCTCTTCCACCAATATACTACCTTGACCAATTTGCTGCTTAAATATTATAAGGTTCAGATTCTTGAGTAGTTGAAAGGCCTTTTCAGTTCAATGGCAGCTTCTCTGCATTTGATATTGAGGATCGTATTAACCTGACACCTCATCTCTTGGGTTTATCAAACAGCCGGTTGATCTGCTTGCAGAATTTTGTATTGAGTGCAAATAGAACATATGGATTAGGCCATTTTGGCCTCAAGTGGACTATGTTTTTACGTTGGTAAAGCAGATTAGTAATCTGTGTAGTCCGAAAAGCCTTGTTTAAGAGGCTAATCGAGCTGGTGGGAGGTTATTCTAAGATGTATTTCATTGAGGGAAAGGTAAATGGTGGCCATCTATTTAAATTTAAAAGAACTTTAGGCTGAAACTTCTGATCAAAGTGCTCTTTGACCATCAAGCCAGGCCCAACCCTCATTCATCCAAGCTTGATAGGTTAGTTCCTAAGCAGGCCATTTTAAGCTCTGAGCAAAGAAATGTCTTTCAGAAGGAAGTAGCAGACTCAACCAAAAGGCAATCTAGACGGGACGGTCCAGTTGAAGATCCATAGAAAATACTTAATCCATA